>NW_005054383.1:1121514-1138421 GCF_000277835.1 Geospiza fortis
CCCAGTGTGATCTGACACAGCAAGGTCTTAGAAAGAGCCTGACCAAAGCTGAGTTCTGCAGTCACCAGAAAACCACACTGACCAGTTCTGTTCACTTCTAACTGGTGAGGGAAGCAACATGGCCTCAAGCCCACAGGTTCTGTGAGAAGGTTGTGGATTCCTGATCCCCAGAAGTGCTCAAGGCCAGGCTGGATGGAGCTTGGAACACACTGGTCTAGTGGAGGGTGTCCCTGCAGATGGGAGGGGGTTGGAATGAGATGAGCCTTAAGGTCCCTTCCAAAGCAAACTGTGATTATGTGATTGGGGTTACAGATTTTTCTGAAACGTAGTAAAGGCTGAAAGCAAATGAAATGTAGAAGCTGAAAGAAACTCAGACACAGGACTGAACATGTGAACAGGAGATCCTGCACTCTTCCACTGCAGAACTCCAACTCTCCTTCCCTTGCACTTTTCTGCAAGCACCAGGAAATTGGCCTCTGCTTCAAAGGAGCTGCCTCAAAGCATCCAGACCACCAGAGACGTGCATCAACATGAATAAACAGGACATGGGGAGATCTCAACAGCACACTCCAGGTGAGGTGCTCCTGTGTCTACAGCACAATTGAATTTGCAGGAAGTCAGAGAAAGAGAACAACATAGATTTTGCCAGTTAGCAAAGCAAAGGTCTACAGATACAAGGAGCAAGAAGCCAAAAGTGGTAAGAGCTTGAGTAGAAGTACAATGCTTCCCAAAGGCTGGGAATCTCCCAGGATACTGGCCTGCTTAGGAGGCTGACAGACAGCTTCTAACTCCTAGTGCCTAACAGATGAGGAATTTTCTTCAAAGCTTTCAAACTTGAAAACAATAAGGAAAATAAAGTAACTCATTTATCTTAGGTAAACTTTATCCTGGAGGGACCTGCCAGGCTACTAAAAGGACAACAGCAGAACTGTCAGAAAGCACTATTAAACAGCAATTTTCCAGAGGACCACAAGATTTTTGTGCTGTTGAGGACCTTGATGTTATTCTGGAGCAGGGCCCAAAGGAGAAACTCAAAATGTAACACTGTGCCTCATGTTTTGAGGAACACACATACTTTACGTTCCAATTGAGCTGCTCTAGTTTCAAGTCTGCCTCAAACATGCAAGTAGGAGCCACCCCTATTTTTGGAACTGACTCGAAAGCAACACAGACTGGAAGAACTCCACTGGGAAAGCCAGTGCCATATTTAAACAAATTTTTAAAACCTCAGAAAGTAGGAGTTCCCACATTAAAGCTGAGGCAGATCTAGAGCGAGAATTGCCTCATCCTCCCTAACGACCTCTCAGCCCTCCTCTAGAAATTAAGACTGAATATTGTCTGCACAGACCTTTTCTGTAGGAGTTGAGCAAAGTCTGCCATTCACTCCCTTCTCTCCCACCACTTCATAAGAACAGAATCCCAGGCAACATGACAACATTGAGTGTCTCTTGTCATCTACAGAGATCCTTTTGGTGATCAGTGCATTCCTCTTCAGAGCTCTTTACTACGGCAGGCAAGACTTACACATCCTGAAGTTCAAGCATATGTGTCCCATCAAAGCCCTGAGAGCAGCACTTACCTGGGCTCCCCTGGAGTAGGATCTGAAAATAGTGCAAAATCTTCCTTGCCCTGAGGTGTCCCTAAAACACAGAAAAGTTACAGCTATGAGATGTGGAGAACTGACTCCCATACTGCACATCTCCTACTGGCCACAAAGAAATAAAATAAAAATCAGGGTTTATCTTGTCAGATCTTTAGGAGGGGCATGGTACCCAAAGTCCTCTGCATGGTGGATTCTTCTGGGGAAGAACTGGTGGATCCATCTCCACCTCTGGGTACAGGTTGTCACTGTCATTGTGCTTCCCATGGAGAAGATACAAGCCCAAACCTTGGGCTGCAGCACTACTGGATGATGTGTGAGGGTAAAAGTCATTTTACTCCCTTGAGCAAAGGATTTTCTGCCTAGTTCCCTTCAGTCCACAGGAGTTCAAAGTCAGAGTTAGTCTGCACAGGTCTCCCAGCCATGGAGAACAGCCAACCTAAATATGACCACTCACAGGAGGAGAAATTGCCTTGCACTAGGCTTCACCTGTTTTTCCACTACATTTTAACCAAAATAAAGGGAATTCACTTGGAATTCTCTTCATACCCAGATCCCTGACAGAGCTGGTCTATATACCCTACAGAAAGCTGAGGATCAGGAGTGGGGTGCAGTGTTTCTAGACCACTGTGACAATAAGGGGCTTTTCAGTCACTATAACTTGTCTTGTCTGGACAAGGTGCAACTAAGTTTGACAACACTGCCAGCATCTCTCAATGCCCTTCTGGAACAAGACACCAGAGTCCAGCACTCTGATTTAACCAGGATATACCGAAATGTGTCAGGCTAATCAGAGACACATTATGGTGTTTCTCAAATCTATTCCCTGGGCCAGGATAAAAGACACTTTAATGACCACTGAGAAGGCTGAGGAATTCCTCAGCCCCAGATCTGCAGCTCTAGGAAAAACATACTGACCTCACGTGCAGGACAGTCATTTTTTCAGATGTCAAGCTTTGTAGGATCCTGGACATCAATCTAGCAGCCTGTGCTTACATGTCCTTCTCCCTCAACAATCAAATACTGGGTAAGTAATGGTAAAAGATTACACTAAGGCATCATCAATCAGTGTTATCAGCTTTTCAGTTTCTCTGCTGTTCTCCAGCTCAAGAATTACATTATAAAAAGATGGTTTCAAAAGGGAAGCACTAAGTTACTACACACCTGGGGCTGAAGTGTTAAAATAGGTATCTTACAAGAGAGACAAGAATGCAAGTGGCACATAAAAACATGGAGGCTAGAAGAGATAAATTAGCTGCTTCTGTTCTTTTTTGTAAGAAAAATGAGGACATTCAGCTTCAAAGAGCAGGGGTGTAATTAAACTACCAAACTACACACTGCTAGAGTCAGTCACTGAGGCTTAGAACATGGAGTTCATTCCTATTTAACAATTCACACATGTTACTAATATTCCTGTTACTTGACCCAAGCATTTCTAAGGGGATATTTAACTCCATGTTTTAGGACCTGTGTCATTCCCTAATTCCTGGATCTGCGTGAAAACCAGGGTAGGGACAGACAACCTATCCTGTCCTTCCCCTCCTCTTTCATCTCCACAGACTGCTGTGTCAGCTCCTCAGCAAGTCAGACAAAGCTCAGCCAGAAGGACTCCAGCTGTCCCTCCGGTGCTGACAGATAAGGCAGGGGTTACCCCTCCCATGCAGGGTTCTCCATCTGTGTCCCAGGCTCTGGTCACTCCAGTCAGTCCTGCTCCCCAGGGGTTCACCCTACCCTGATGTGGTGATGCCTCTTCACTGCTTGTTTTAATTTTCTACTCAAGGCACTGAGAAATATCCAGCTGCTGAGGGACCAAGGGTTTCACCTGTTTTATTCTTCTACTTTCCTTCTCTTGTTTCTATTTCTCATCCCTGGATATCAGGAATATCCAGCATTGCTTCCAAAAAAATACTATTCCCTCAGTGATGGAGAGCAGTATGGGAACATAGAATGATGTTACAGTTTGGTTGGAAGGGATGTTATACACCAACCAGCTCCACCCCTGCTATGGAGGGACACTTTCCACCACCCCAGGGTGTTCCAAGCCCTGTCCAGCCTGGCCTTGGGCACTGCCAGGGATGCAGGGGCAGCCACAGCTGCTCTGGGCACCCTGTGCCAGGGCCTGCCCACCCTCACAGGGAACAATTCCTTTCCAATCTAACCCTGCCCTATGCCAAAGGGAAGTCATTTCCCCTTGTCCTGTCCCTCCATCCCTTGTCCCCAGTCCCTCTCCAGCTCTCCTGGAGCCCCTTTAGGCCCTGCCAGGGGCTCTGAGGTGTCCCTGGTGCCTTCTCCTCTCCAGGTGAGCACCCTCAGCTCTCCCAGCCTGGCTCCAGAGCAGGAGGGGCTCCGTCCTTGGAGCATCTCCATGGCCTCCTCTGAACCTGTTCTAACATATCCATGTGCTTCTTGTGCCAGGAGCTCTGGACAAGAGAACTACAGTTGGGGTCTCAAGTGCAGAGCAATGGTGAAAATGGTCAATTATGACAGACAATGACTGAATTCAGACTATTCCAGCAAAGAGCAGCATGGTGTTTGTGCTACTTGACTGACAGAAAGGAATCTTGTTTGCCAGAGTAACTCTCTGGTAAGACCAGCCAGGAAGTCCCACCACTCCCCCAGGGATGGTCCACGCTCTCCACAGCCTGGTACAGCATCCCCAGCCCTGTGTCCCTGCTCACCTGGCCTGAGCTCCCAGGGTTTGGGTTAGAGAGGCTCAGAACACTCACCAGAGTTCCAGCTTGACCCTTCTGCCATCCAACAGGATAGTAGTGGTCTTGTAGTCAATTCCTGAAAGAAAAGCAATGAAAAGCTGAGCAAACCCTGAGAACATCTTCAGAGATGCACAAGAACCTTGCTCTGCCCACATGGAGCTCTCATTTCATGTTTCCTAAAGGGATGTTTTCTCCTCCTTGTTCTGCTGCCTCTTTGAGGAGAGCTACAGAGACCTGACAGGAACAGACTTCTGCTCCACAGCAAAGGCAGCTCTGTGGAGCTCTATCCCTCCTCCCTGAAAACAAGTTAACCCCTACATTGCTTCTGACCTCTTCATTGTGGTTTTAAACCTCTCAGAACTTGAGCTCTAGGAGAAGTTGGATGGGGCTTAGAGTGACTTGGAAGGTGTCCTTGACCATGGCACAGAGGATGGAACAAGGTGAGCTTCAGGGTTCCTTCTAACCCAAGTCACTCCATGAGCTTCAGGGTTCCTTCTAATCCAAGTTCACTCTCTGAGATTCAGTGATTTGTAGCATTATCCCACATGGCAGTGATAAATTAAACTTCTAGGGGGTGAACTGACAGAAACAATTTAGATACATCTCTGCTACATCAGCCTGCAGTCCCAGCATTTCTCAACCACCACTGCCTGCAGCAACAGGGCCTTTTGGGAGAGGTTACAGAAGGCTGTCCAAAGATTGCTGTCCCTCCTTCTGAGCAGCTCTGGGGTGTGGATCACAGGGGGACAGGTAAGGCAGGACACACTCCCCCCTTGTGAAGGGCTGAGAAGCAGCACAGACATCTGCTTTTGCTTTTCACAAAGCCCCACACTGGAGCAGCAGAAACCCCACAAACCACAACAACCAGCTGTGCTGGCATGAAACTCACTCACACAAGGGGTGCCCACTACCTTCAGATACATCAGAAATTTGTTAAAACCAGGAGCCTGTCTCACAGTCAGACTGAAAAGTTTGAAAAGAAACAACTCCCCTTGCAAGCAACAGGCCCAAACCACAGAAGCACAACTGCACCTCCCACCTCCTTCCCAAAGCCGAGGGGCACGAGGTGCCCAGGAAAAGCAGCTTCTCTGCAAGCTCTTGTTAATGAGCTTCAAGTGTAGTGAAATTGCATAAACAAAGCAGAGAGCACCATCACTGCACGCCCACTGAAGCATCAACTAATTTACAACCGTTTAATAAAGCAGAGTCACTTCACTCTAATTACATCAACTTTAGTTTTTCTTCTTGTCAACAGATATCAAACTTTGAATATCTCTTAAAACCCCACACTGTTATGACCTGCATTTCCCTTTTCCTGCAAGGAGAACACTGCCCTGACAACCAAACAGACAAGTTTGTCAATAAAGCAAATGGATTTTTCTGAGTCATCCACAGGAGTTCCCTGTTAGTGAAAAACAAATTAGATTTCAGCCTTCATAGGGTGCTATAAAAAGCAATAAAGATAATTATCTTAAATTCCAACTATTTCCAGTGCTGTATCACAGAAAATAGGCAGTTTACATTTTATCTTCCTCCAGAGACAAGTGAATGATCTGTATTTATTTCCAGGCAGACATAAATCTCCCTCATCCCCAGGGATGGTGAGGAGCAGTGGGAGTAAGGCTGCTCTGCTACCAGAAGGGAGCATCCAGACATCTTCCCCTGCCAGTTCCTGAACCAGGATCTGCTGGGTTGTTAGGGAATAGGCCAATTAAGCCCATTGCTCTGTTTCAGATGCAAAATGCTGACAGACTCTGGCCCCTCCTTGGGCACAGGAGCTCCCTGTCAGCAGCGAGTCCTGATCACCCCCAGTGCCAGCAGTGCACAGGTGGAGCAGGTGCATGGAAGCACCACGGGTGAGAACAGGGACAGTTTTCAGGGCACTGAGGCCACATGCTTCCAAAAATGCCACTGCTGAGCTGAAACAAATTGCTTGACTACAGCTTTCAAAAGTGAGAGAGGTTCAGCTAAACTGGGAAGAGAAGGAAACTTGTTAATGGAAATGTCAAATACGCAGATGTCGTCATTATGCTCCTCGCCCACTAACTGCCCAGCCTACATCCCCAGAGGAACATGGGTTCCCTGTCCTCAAAACTCATGACTTGGTCACCAGAGAAATGCTTTAAATAATCCATGTTCATCTGAAACTACACCACATACTTTAATCCAGAGGGACACCAGCCTTTGGGCGTTACATATGCTGGCCCAAGGAGGTCACACACATTCCAGTTAAAAGCAAGCTGGTATCTGGTTATGGGCTGAGGAAAGTGCTGCACTTTTTAATGTACAAACACCCAAACTGAGACCAGGACTAAATTTACAAAAGGTTTTGGAGCAAACTCTGCCTACAAGCTCATTAATGAAAGACAAAAATCTGCACAACTGCAGTGTTTTGGAGAAAATTTCAGCTTCCCTTTTCCATAAACACTCAGGGCATCAGGACAGCTCAAAGGCACTCCCTGGTTTTGGTCTGTTATTTTAGCTGGTTAGCATTGAGTAGGCTGCAATTCACAAGCACAGCTTTCCCATGGCTCTCCTGGTGAGACAAAATCTGCATCAATTTGGAGGTGCCCTCAAAATCATGGGACTCACCACTGTGCTGAACACCAGTACTGGCCCCTTACATTTCAGTCCCAGTAACACACAACCATGTCCTGAGCTGCAGCCCAAGGCACTCCCCCATTTACAGCTCACAGGGAAGTTGAGCTGCCAAGTTCCCTTTGCCAGGCCCAGCCTACAGCTCCAGCTCAGCCCTGGCTCCCCCCCTGTCCCAGGGATCTGGGGACAGAGGGTCACAGCAGCCACTAGATGCCACCTCTGCTCTGAGGCTGCTGGCAGTGCAGCAGCACATGGCCATGGCCATACCAGGGCTGCCCCTCCAGCTTTACACTTCAGGCAGCTCAGACACAAGCTAAGGGAAGTTTTTAGAACTTCCTTTCTACAGGTGACAGGGTTTCCCCTATCTGAGCATCACCTCTGCTCACAGCCAAGCACAGCTTATTTCGGGACAGACACTGCTCTGAGAGGCTTTGATCCCACTCCCCTGACAGGGAGGGACCAGCCCCAGCACGGGCTGCTCCTGCAGCACACACAGCCCAGAGAACCGGCCCTGCCCGGCCCCGCAGCAGCAGCGCTGCGGGAAAAGAAAACACTCTTGTTTAAAGCCTATTTTATATCAACGGATCTCTTTCTGGACCAATATTACATGATGCAACAAAGCAAATGAGGCTCAGAGAACAAGTCTGGGCTGTTCTCTGGGATTTAGCATTCAGGCCAACTCCTGTGTTATTTTTCCAGCCCTGCTTTAGACTCCTGCTTATGCTGATGCCATCCCAGCCCCATTCCTGCAGCAGAGAGCCAACCTGGCACAGAGGGATCTGCTGTACCAAGCCTGTATCTGCCAACCTGGCACAGAGGGATCTGCTCTACCAAGCCTGACATCAGACACCTGATTCTCCTCCATGGAGCTGGGTTTCATGCTCCCAGGCAAGGTTCTGGGGAATCCCAAACCTTTCTTTCTTTCTTTTGCCAGTTGCTCTAAGAAAAACATAAGAAAGCAAGTAATTTTCCCATGGGAATCCACAGGATGTGTTATAGGAAACTCTGATCCCTTCCAAATTACTCATGCCAAGCACAACACACTTCGCATCAGTATCACCTGAAAACTCTACACCCAACCTGAGCTTATGTAAAGCTTTCACCCAAAAGATGACACTTGATGTGAATAGGAAAAGTAAAACCCCTCCAAGAGAAATGGTAACTTTTTCCCAACACTTGATACTACTTTGTATCAGGCTGTTCCCTTCCCCCTGGGAATTCATGGCTCGGACACGTGTATGTCCACTCTGCCAAGCTTCTCCTCTGCACCTGCATGAGCAGCAAAAATACAAAGGTGGAGGCAGCAGCCAAGCAGGTACATGGATCTGGAAGTCACACTGGAAAAGGGAGAAACACAAGGGAGATGTGCATTTCATGCTCTCCCTTTAAAGAGGTTGATCTCTCAGGAAAATTGCTTTAAACAGCTCAAGTGAACAAAGCTCTATAAATATTTACTACTGAAACATGGTGGCCTCTGGTTTTGGTGTGGGTCTTTGTTTCAGAGAAAAGGAGACAAGTTTGCAGTTGCACACTCATCAGGTGACTCTGCCCTAACACCTGGGTGGAGGCCAGAAGGGCACCTCCCCTTGAAAAGGCAGGTTTGAGCAAAACCTAAGAGCAGCATGAGCCTCTTTCCTCCTTTAGCTTTCCAAGGTGATCCCCACTGCACTGGGGGGAGGGTGATTCCAGCTCCCAGGGTAATGCCAGAGCCAACACTGCTGCTTTGGTTACTGGTCCAAATCAAGTGTCCTCCTTCAGGGATGCTCTAATGATCCATGGCCCAACTAACACAGACATCACAAAGGTATAACCAGGGATGAAGGGCTCATCCCACATTAACCAAGCCATCAGCAGAATTTCCTGAGACCTTCCCCAAAAGCTGCCAGCACCATCTCCAGTGTGTATCTGCAGTGTCTCTAAGAAGAATAGAATTTATTCACAAATGTGGGCCAGAAGACATTCCAGGTGATGCTCAAAAATCTCTTTCCAAAGGAAAAAATTAAAAAGTAGTAAAACGAAATCAATGTACTCAGGTGAAACATTGATATAGTTTTAAGGCTTAAAGCTTGCTTTCCTTCCGAGAGAGACTCTTTGTCACTTGCAGTCATTTCCAGTTTGTGTGAGTCAGATTGGCCAAAGATGCTTTTTCCACCTCATTTCTTACATGAATGTTTCTGCTTGTGGGAGCTTGGAATCCACCTCGCTGTTAGTCCACCCACAAAAAAAAAAAACAGTGCACATTATTTTAACTTCATTAAAACTCAGTTCCCCCAGCTTGCAGACATGTGCTATATGATGCAACCTCAGCTTTTTTCCTCCTTTTAAAAATTAAATTTGGTTTCATTTATTTATAATTCAAAAGAAGATAACCAACCTGCTTGCAAAGAGATACATAAGGTCAACAGGCAAAACTGGAGGTGTGCAATGATGATGAGCCAAGGCCAAACCTTTACTCAATGCATCATATAAATAAGAAATAAGATAAACTGAGTGGACTTTTGTTACCTGACTAATGCTGCAATTCAGTGGATTGTTCCTTTATCTACAGACATAATTAAGTCAGAGTGGCTGCATTCTGCAACTCTTGATGGCATCTGAGCACTCAGAAGAGGGCTAAAGGTGAGCTGTGCCTGGTCTCTTGCAGCCTTACAGAAATGCTCTGCTCAACTGGGAAATCTTCAGACTGGCCCAGAAGCCACCAGAAAGACTCACTGTGTCACCACAGTGCCTCACCCAGCCAGCCTGGTGATGGACTTTGGTTTGTGATTGCCATTAGTGCAGCTGAAGCCACCACACCACAGATGTCTAACTGAAAAAGCTGCTTTTTCCCCCAAACACCCCTGGGCTCCTCTGTTTGCTCACAGGTCATCAGCTCTGCTGAGTGCACAAGGTCTGGGGCACTTAAAAGGGCCTCGCTAAAGGTTTGTAGGTTTAGTGCCACACTGACCACTGGCTGCTGGGAAGAGGGGAGAGCACAGGGCTGGAATGAAAACATAGAGAATACACATCAAATATTTAACTTGCTGAGATTTCACAGTGAACTCCAGTAACCAGCTGTGAAGGGCTGGTCATGCTGTGTGGCACCAGAGAGGAGCCTCGGGAGAAGGGGACGCAGAGCTCTGGGAGCAAGGAGCTGACAGATTGAAACATGCCATGATTATAAAACAGGCCAACACCAAGAGTATCCAGCCAGGAATTTGTAACCTGTGTCGTGACAATCCTTCCTTACTACACAGGGAAGGATCAAAGCCACAATCACTCAGTGTGCAGCTGGGCTTAAAGGCATGTTCTCACTGCCACAAAGGTAGATAAGCACCTAGGAACACTTTAGAGTGGGTCAATGGACTGCAAATCCTTTATTGTGTGTTTGCAAAAGGAAAATATCAAGGATGAATCTGTGGTGAAGCTTCTCAGCACCAAGGACTCCAGGAGTTGTGACTAAGTAGGGATGGGTAAAATTGGTTTTAAAACTTTATCAACAGTATTGGCAACGCTGTGGATGCCAAGAACACCACAGCAATTGTGAATTTTTGTGAGAACATAAACTATGCATGAGAGCCCTGTCCCTTCCAGCCAGGGGTCCCCATGAGGGGTCTGGTCAGGTTGTCCCCTCCTCTGAGCCCTCTTGCAGGGCTGGCACAGCCTGGCTGGGTGTCACTCAGGCTCCCCCCTCCACAGTCCCCTGGCACACCTTGGGGACATACCAGCACGTTCTCTGTCACATAAACTAGCTGTCATCTTACTGGTGTGTATGCAAGACATGAGCTGCTGAAAGGTCCCTCCCTCTCCCTCCAAAGGGCCTGTGCCAACCTTCCTGCTGGATTAAAAAAGGAAAAAACAATCTGTGCTGCACACAGTGCAGAGGCTGCCCCTTCTCCAGTGCTGGAACTGGAGCCCTCTGCACTCTGCTAAGTCCAGCCTAAGGCCATTAATGCAGAAATTCATTTACCCCAAATGCCAGTGATACCTGAGCAGTGTCCAAAGGCTACTTGTTTATTCTACCAAGTCCCTGTGTGTCACAGATGTTACCAGACCTTTTCAAGATGTTACTAGTCCTTTCCCAAGATGACCCATGCCTTTCCGAGTCATGACTGATGTGCCTGGGGCATAGAAAGCCTTGTCCTTGTGTGTGCAGGCACCACCTGGGGCTGCCCAGACCCTCCTGAAAGCTGGAACCACTGTGGGGGGAGAGCAGCCAGTGCCAGGCACCCCCATCCCTGCTGAATATGAAGAAAAGGCAGAAGCAGCAACATGCAGCTAAGTCCCATCCTCAACAAGTCCAAGAGAATAAAGGGGGGAGGAGAAGTGCTGGGAGGTCACAAACCTGAGGCCAAAAGGTGAGCAGAATAGCTCCAGATCAGCTATGGAGTAAGCACATAACTGCCACTTCCAATCCTCAGCACGCAAAAACCTCACCCAAAACCAAGGCAAAGCCTCCAGACCACCTCCACAAGCAAACCACCCTCTCACATGGGGCAGAGGAGCTCAGAGCAGCCCTGAACCAACACCCTCCTGGCGAGGTTATTTCAGGGTGGAGCAGCCCCCCAGGCACAGGCTGTTACCCACAGGCAGGGTGTCCAGCCGAGCTCTCCAGTGCCCAGCTCTGGGGGTGTGTGGGAGCATTACACAAGGTGAGGCCTGGAGTGACAGAGCTGCTCCAGAGCAGCCCCACAGCACGTTCCTGCCACACAGCCAGGGCCGTACAACCTCCTCAGCTTCTCCACAGGCTCTCCCTCACACCAAAGTGGGCACTCTGACCTCCTGGGACTCATTTTCTGGCAGAACCATATTCCACAGGACAACAGTGGAACACTCCCCACACCATGTTCAGGTTCACTGCTCCCTCTCACCACACCCCCACATCCTGCACCTTTTTGTTTAGGAACTGCTTATGGTGGGGATGGTCATGAAATGTCACCCACAGCAACCACAATGAGGCCAGTGACCAAGCCTCATATAGCCAACCCAGGACATTGCTCCAAGAGCAGAATACAAAGCCAGGACACATTGCAAATGTGGATTAAAATGTCTGATTTTATGGTTTTGTTGTTTTGGGTTTTTTTTACAAGCCCTCACCAGCCTGTGAGTGAAAAGGCAGAATCCACCTATCAGAATTGGTTGGTTGTGAGCAAAAGCTGATAGAGGAGGACTTGTTGCTTCACTTCTAGTCAAACGAGGCAGACGGGCATGGAAACCACAGGTGGCCAGGAGCTGCTGAAAGCATGTTCAGAGCAAACAGGTTTAACCAAGTGTACTAACCCAACACCAAACCCACTCCCAGGCAGAAGGCAGCTGCTGGGGCCACCACCCAGGTTATGCATGCACCCACAGATGCAGGTTTAAGATCCTCTAATTTCACAAGCACTTTAAAAACAGGCAGAAACATCTGTAAGAAGATACCACAGGTGCATTATCTTCCACCCCAGCTTAGAGGAGTAGCTACTGCCTCTGTCATCTGTAAGTGATACTAAATGTTCAGAAAAAACGTGGTATGAGGCACAACGTAACAGATGTTGCAAATGTGGCATCAACAAAACAGATGAAAAAAGAGATTTCGAACTATTCCAATAGCAACTGATGAAGTCACCCAACCTTAAAAAGTGTGTACAGCAGCACATTAACAGCAGCAATTTAACCAGTCAGCTCAGTGCTGTGAGCCACGGGAAAAATCCCTTCCAAACAACACATGAGCTCATCTTTTTGAGTCATCCATTCAATTACCTACTCTTTAAAGAGAGAAACAAATTATCATCACCAACAACAGGGGTCAACCAAACATAGGTGGATTCATCCCAGGTCTGTGCCTTTCAGCGTCACAGTTTACTTCACAGTATCACTACCCTGTTTTGAGCAGGATGACAGAAGTTCCCCAACAACATCGCAGCAGAACAGCCCAGTTCTGCCTGCAGAGCTGGGACTGAAGGTCAGCAAGCATGTGATTTACCTCTGTGATCCTGTCCTGCACCCCAGCTGAGCTTTGGGAACAGGATCAAGAGGCCTCAATTGCCACCGGGCATGAAGGAGAGCAGCACTGCGCCCAACCCTCTCCTGGCCTCTGTCCCCTCCTGCTCACGGCAGCTCACACACAACCCACCCTCGCTGCACCCCTGCTGGAGGCAACGAGAGCTCCCCGTTATTTCGGTGTGCGCAGATGAGCGGGAGCTGCTGGGGACAGGAGGGGAGCCCCAGCACAGTCCCAGGGAGCTGCTCTGAGAGAAACCCAGCGAGCTGCCAAGCACCTCGTACAGACACCTGCTGAAACTGAGAGAGAACAAACGCCTTTCAATTATCTGTAGTTACCCAGATTTGTAGATTTTCTCCTGAAAAACATACTCCATCGTCCATTCACAGACGCTTCGTTTCAGCTGAGAGGGATTTCCATTTAGCCTGGCAGCCTTTCACAGGAAGTCTGCTCACATCAGTTCCCAGGCATCTTCATCTCCAGCTGAGAGGGCTTGGAGGTGGGGATCTCCGGCAAATAATTGCTTGTTTGGTTTTGTAACCAGCCAAAAGGAAAACATTGATTTGGAGATCTCTAAGAAGGCCGGATTTGCAGATTTCACTTGTTCACTGCTTGCTGCAAGCCCAGCACGGTTTCAGCAGCTATATGGTCCTCACACAGAGGAACTTTGTTCTGGGCACACTTAAGGGGGACAATTGCATCAGAAAATGGCATTTGAAGCCAGGAGCAAATCTGTTCCTAAAGCTCCAACAATTTCCCAAGCAGACACCCGGGAAATCCCAGAAACAGTCCAAAGTCAGTCCAGAACCAGGGATGTGAAGTGGATTTGTGCTTTAGAAGAAAATCAAGAATGATTTTATGCACAGAAGCGACAACAAACAAAAGAGTTTCTTCATGCCTTGCAATTCAGATCTCCATAAAAACTACACAGCTGCACACAGAAACAAAGGCAGCCTGTGAGGGAAATCAGAGGGCACCATAACAGTCTGCATTGTTGCTGGATGATCGTACAAACATCAAGATATGCTGGGAGACAAAAAAATCCCCAACACTGAAAAAAATCCAAGCATTTGTCCAAAATACTCTGAATATCCTATCCCTCCATAGTTACACTTCTGTGGACAGTGTGCAGGGAAATGCTGCTCTGCAGCATCAGACCCTCGTGGCAGCCCCTGGGCAGCCTGCATGGTGCATGCCTCAGGTGCACACCTGCTCAGGGATCCTGCAGAGGCTCCCTCTGATCCCTGGGATCCCCAGCCACACCCCACTGGCATCTCCGGGTTTTGCCAGCAACAAGACAGCATTTCCAGACCCATGCTCCACACCCAAACACCCAGAGAGAGCTGCAGCCCTTAAGCTGGGTGTAGACAGGTTAAGCAGACACTTGCAGAGCTCCCGGAACAGCTACAGAGATTCCACTCCCCAGGAATTTCTCTGGCTCCCAAGTTTGGTCTTGCTGCACCAACCAAAGCCAGGAAAGGGCTGCTGCATGTTGGAAGCACCAGGATGGCTGCTAACACTGGTTTCACCTTTCCATGTGCTGTTTCCAATGATAACAAATCTCCAGGGACCTGACTTAGAGTGCATGGCAGGTGTGCTCAGTTCTCCCTCCTTGTCCTTGAAGGATGGACTGGCCCTGTTGGCACAGCAAGCACCTCACTACACACCTGTACAAACTCTGCTGCCTCACAGCATTCTCCCCAGCCTGAAACCAGGTTTTCCAAGCCCAAATTGGAGCCTCCCAGGTCCCCATCTGACCTACAGGACAAAGATCTCACTCCCTGGCAGGCACTCTGGAGCACTTTTGCTGCCACCAGGGAAAAGCCAGCATTTGACATTTAGAAAAACAGAACAAAGTATTGAATTTCAGCCTTTTAATACAGACGAGTCCTACAAGAACACAAGTGTGTCTCACCCACAGAGGTGTTCCACAGCAAACACATTTGCTGGCAGGGTGAGCAGCACAGGTAAGAGCTACCCTGCAGAGTTTCATCTCTTTGTGCCACAGCACAGGCCTGCAGTTTCCTGGATGGATTTTACCACTAAGTAACTCAGGCAGTTTGACAATGTAAGAAAAACAACAACTCTTGGAACAAGAGAGGATTTAAGATTAAATAAATGTTGGGCAAAATGGAGTGAGGGATGGGTTGCTGCATTTTCTTTGTTCATTGCTTGGTTGGTTTTTCTTCCATCTAGTTCTGTCTCCAGTTCATTTGGCCTCCACTCCAGAACCATGGGCAAAAGGCCTGTTACAGGTGCTGTTACAGCTGGTACCAAAGGAAACAAGGCAGGGTAATTTCTGTGTCCAGGACTGAGCAGGGAGCAGGGCCAATCACCTGCACAGAGAGGCAAATGATACAGTAAAACCCCCAAATGGTCCCAGGAACCCAGCAGCCTGGCTGGAAACAAGTTAAAATCCCTAAAAAAAGGAATTTTTTTTGAACTCTGCATTTTATTTAAAAGGTTACCCCAAAGATGCTCAGAACCTTCTGTTAAACTGCCATTTAATTACAGCCTTTCAGTGTGCCCTTTCTGCCTGTCTCCTCCTTAACCACTGATGGTTTAAGCAGCAAATGCTATGTTTGAATTGCACAAAGACTTTTGTCCCAATTCAATGCCCAATCCTGCACAGAACATGCAGGACATTAAGAATTTCAGGTGTTATATTTATAGGAGAACAGGTGTCAAAGTTTTAAAATGATCTAACAATATCTAGAACGGGCCAATGGAAATGAAACAAGGATGAAGCAGAAAAGAGGAAGAAAATCTACAAAGCTGTGGCTACGTAAAAATACTTTCAGCAAATAGAAGCTCTATAGGAACAAACAAACTCCAAGCTATGTTGCAACTTTACTATTTACTACAACTTTTGCAGAAGCAAACAGACTCTTTGATGGAGGTTTCTTGCCTTGAGCCACCACCCTCTGTGCCCCAGCGTAATTTTTTTTCAGGTGAGTCTCACCTTACAGCAAAGCTTTTAGCAAAACAAAGCTGAAGGTTTTCACAATGGAGCTTCCTTCCTCCTCCAGTGCTTGCAATCACACAGGAATTGATACGACATAATGCTCCTCTGGAGCTCGAGCTGGAGAGCCAGGGGACAGCGAGGAGCAAAGGGAAAGAAATCCAGATTTTAACCAGCAGGGTTATAAAACCACAGCTCAAAGCCTCAGCTCAGAGCGTAGCTATTCTCAAGTGCAATGGAAAGATGCTCTGCTGTTCTGAGAGATCGAGGCTGCAGAGGAAAACATGCCAGAGAACAGCTGGAAACAAAAGCTGGAGGAGGAGGAGGAGGAGGAGGAGACTAACTTCCACGGTCTTTCCTATGCAGCTTAAATACTGAACCAACCAAAAACCTCCACACCAGGAGAGGTGTGGACGATTTTGGTGTGCAATCTGGAGAGAGCAAACTGGTTTTTACAAACAAAAAACACAGCGAAACTTTTAATCCCCATTATTAGAAGAACATTCCACCCATTTCAGCTTGGTACTGCTCAGCTCACATCACCTTTGTGCACTCAGGGCTCTGGAACACGTTAACAGCCATAAAAGCACAGCTTTTACAGAGGGATTAGAGGTGGTGAGAACTCTGCAGTGCAACCCAGGACTTTGCAGAGTAGGTCCCCAGCTTTACAAAATCTCAACAAAAACACAACCCTCCTCAGAGGTTCTGCACACTTAACAACCAACACTGTTGTGCACATCTAATCCTGACCAGAGAGAGATACCAAACCTGCCAGACGCTCAGTTTGGGGGTTGGGTTTTGGCTTGATGGGGATTTTTTTGTTTGTTGGCTTTGTTTTGGAATTTAAGTTTAAATCACAGCTGGTTAGTCCCACAACAAGAAGAGCTGGAGGTTCAGCACTGTATCTTTGGAACTATTTTTCACACAAGGGTTATGTAGTAAACAATGGAAAAATAAGAGATGCTGGAGCTGTTTCTGAGTTGCCTGCTCTGATGAGATCAGCTCTGCATCTCTGATGACAGGGAAGTGAACATCCCTGAAGGACACTGAAGAAAGTGCTGGCAGACAGCAGGA
>NW_005054383.1:1138455-1143943 GCF_000277835.1 Geospiza fortis
AAGAGAGAAGGAATTCCTGCAACAACCACTCTGCACTCTGCAAGCCATCCAAAGAGGTTTCCAGCAGCACGACCAGCACAGTCCAGCTCAAACACTTCCTGCACATCAGTTGTGCAGCCACTACAGGAACGTGATAGCTGGGCTGCACTTGGAACACTTTGCCTCAATCCTCCTTGCACCAGAGTGCTAAAGCCTCAAACTGAAACATTATTCCAAATATTATTCCAAAGAATACAGTCCTGCCAGAAAACAAAGAGCAGTTTCCATGGGTGTGCAGCAGCTGAAGCAGCAGGGCAGCCTGCCCGTGTCTACCATGGCCAGGGACAGTGCTGCTCCATCAGAGCAGCACACGCCAGGTGGGAGCGGGCCAGGTGAGGAGGAGGAGGCAGCAAAGCAGCACCAGAACCAAGGCTTCGCTCCATGCTGATGCCAAAGAGAGCCCTGACAGTGCAGCAGCACCAGGATGAGCACTCAGCTGCCATCAGAAACCTGGGCTCAACACCTGTAGCTCCCATGCCTATGCCCAGAAGGTGCCACTACATCAGCACTGGCCCTGTCTGAGGTTTTACTGCACACGGGGTCACCCAGCAATTCCTGTCTGCTCAAGAGGGTGAGCCAGTATGAAGAGAGGTCCTGTACTTACACAAGTTCAAGTTTAGAGCAGAGCTGCTCAGCTACACACTTTTTAAGGCTGTGAAAAGTAAACCAGTGTAGCAGGACCTGCAGCCAAACACAGCAGCACCACGGAGGCTGCAGATCAGAACTGAGAGACCATCTCCATGGTCAGTCTTGGAACCTCAGCAGGCAAGGAGCAGAAGCACTGGGAAACATCCCTTCACATGCCCTCCACGGCAGCAAGGAGGATGACACAAAGTGTCTTCACCCTCTGCCTGCGCAGGCTGCTGTAGGACAGGTTATCTCCTGCTTGGCATGGAACTACCAGGGGAGTTTCTGGTTGCACACTGGTGCCTGAGGGGTCACAGGACTTATCAGGAGAGGAACTGCTGTAAAGGAAGACTTGAAAGAAACATCTTAGAGATCTCCGGATTCAGACAGTTGCACAAAAACAACCAGAGGGAAAAGACATCCAAAGCTGTGGATCACTCAAATAAACAACCTGGTAATTAACAGCAGCCCCCAGGCAAACAGTGGCGGCTGGAAGGGACCTACCACCTCCAAGGGCTGGGCAGTGTCTTCAGCTGCCTCTCCTGTTCCTCCTGGCCAGGAAAAGGGCAGGAAGCTGCACTGCCCCAGCCCTTGCTCCTGGCAGGGAACCCCAGCCCTAGTGGGCTTGCTGCTGCTGCCCAGGAGCTGAATTCCTGCACTTCTGCTACTGGGGAAGAGTTCTTGGGAAAGATCCAGTTTTCACCTGAACCATAAAACCTGTCAGCAGCACTTCAGGTGCCTTATCCCTGACATTGCCTTGAGCCTGGATAGCAGTGGGATACAGAGCACCGAAGGATGGTGCCTCAATAAAGGTACTAAAGTCCAGCCAAGGGACAAGGTTGAAAGGAGGTGCTGGGACTCAGTGCCTTAGGGCTGGTGTCAGCACCAACTCTGTGCAGGGCAGGGCTCTCATTTCAGCTTTTGTGTGCTCATTGCAAGATCAGAGTGAGGACACTGGCTGCATCCTCATCACTTTCTTAATACAAGCTGAGGACAGGGAAAATAAAAATAAAAATCCACCCCCTTTCCAGTCAAAGCCATCTGCTCCAAAACACACTCTACTCTCTCCCTAACACACATTTCTGCTTTCGTGTGGGAACAGCAGCAGGTGAGGGGGAAGGCAGTGGCAGAAAAAGCCCTCCATCATGTGAGGAGGGAGCACATCACCCTCAGGTCTGTGGTGAGCCCAGCCCTGGCCCTGCTCAGGGGCACCAGCCCTGTCCCCCAGGCCCTCTCGCCTGCCGAGCCCTGAGAGCTGCCCTGACTCAGCCAGGGCTCAGCGCAGGGCTGGCTGCTCCTGCAAGCCAACAAACCTGCTGGGTGAGCTCATTTCAGCACATGAATAACCAGCTATTCGAGAGTGGATGTGTGACACGGTGGTGACAAAGCCACGGGCCCCTCAGGTGAGGAGCACCCTCGTGCCCCTAATGCTCGGCACGCACACAGCCCCTGCTCCACGTGCAGCTCCACCACATCCATGTCCCAAACCAGCCTGGGACCAACACATTTCTGTCCTGCTTCAGTGCTTGGGGATGGATGAGGACAGCTGTTTAAAGACCAAAGTGACCTGTGCAGGGGACTCACCCACAAGTAAAGCACAGTTTCACTCGAGTCTGGTGTAACCCTGTGGCTCACGGCACAGAGCAGCCCCTCCCGGCACCTGGGGAGAAGGAGCCAGCTCTGACAGCACAGAGGGCATTCAGGGAAAATGCAGGATTTTAGGTTCCCAGGTGAGATCCTCCAGCTGTCCAGAGCAGCAGAACCTCTCAGAACAGCATCCTGCCTTCACAACTACAGATTTGGGAAAGGGAGGGTGAAAGCTGGGAAGAAGGACAACGTTGGAAGCCCAGAAGAGCATTAATGTTCTCCCTGTCAAAACAATAGCAGGAAGGCTTAATTCAGGGTCTTCTGTGGATGGCCAAGAAAAGGCAAAAGCTAAATCCAAATCAGTTACAATATCCAGCCACAGGACAAAAACAACACTACCTGCTCTTCACAGGGAGCATGCTTGGCTGATGCTCCTGGAGACTGATATACTGAATAGCTCAGCACAAACCTAGTAAGCAACACACAAGTGACACCTGGACGTCAACTTCCTCTTCAAAATGCCACCTTTTTGTCACTAGGAGTTCCATACTCACTGGCCTCGCAGATTGGTGCAGCAATGGTCAGGGCATTGCTCACATCTCCTGCACCAGGAGTAACAACCACCTCTGCTCCCACAGAGGAGCTTTATTTTGCCAGCAATTTAAAGAAAGGACATTGCTGAGGCCTTGCTATGCACCACAGGAACTGCAGGGGCTAATATAAGATGTGCCTGATTTAGACCAAGGTGCCAAGCTCCAAGGCTGTGCTGAGAAGTGACACTGCTGTTCAGGGATCCTGAAAAAGGATGGACAGAAGCACCTATGGTGTTGTGTGACAGACACAGCTCCCACTGCATCCCAGGCTCTCAGATACTGGGCACAGGCAGGCAAAGGCTGCTTACAGCACCTAAAATCCAACAGAAAAAGGGCGTTTCATCTCTCACCTGTGTGCTGATCCAACACCCAGGTGCCCACGGAGCAGAGAGGAATCCCTCGATCTCTTTTCTAATGGGCTGGGTAAGAGCAGCTAAAATACAGAGCTACATTTACAGAGCTTCACTTCCGAGGGTGTGCCTTCCCCGAGCTGGAAGGACAATCCATTCCATGCTGCATCACAAAACCTGGCTGCTCACAACTGTTTCCACAAAACAGAGTAAAAGCAGCAGACCCCAACCAAACAGAGAAGGCAAATGCTCTCTCTCCCCTTCCTGCCAAGGTCAGGGGCCTGAGCTCCACACGAGATGTCCCCACCACAAGAGCAGCTCAAAGCACACACAAGTTGTACTTTCTGCACTGACCAAAATAGTGGGAGATGACACAACACTCATTTTAAAATTGGGATGTGGGATCTGGGAGGGGATGAGGGCAAGGACAACGTGCTTACAAGCAGATTTACAAAGAGAGCCTCCACATAACATTCTGGCATTGCTGTTTTGGGATGGCATTAGGTACGTGCCAAAGAGGACGCCAGGCTCGAGCTATTCCCATAATCCAAGAGCTCAGAGGATGGTCTCTGTCAGGGAAGGGGAGCAGCATGCCCTGTCAGCACGTCCCAGCTGTGCCAGAGGCACAGGGAGTTCCACTGCAAGGCTGTCAGCAGCATCAGCAGGATCAAATTCACTTGGATATCAAAGCCACTCCAGCTGATTATCCTAAAGGTGCATTGCCTCCCAGAATCAACAGAAGCAGAGACTGTCAGAGCATATATTACTGTGAAACAACAGTATGTGACCTAATTCTCTAATTACGAATGGGCTCAATTGCCCACAGAGGACAAGGGAAGGTTCTGAAATTATTCACTGAGATTTCGTTTTCCAACAAAAAGATGCTGGTATTTAGTTGCTACAAAACAGTGGCTTCTGAGACAAAAGGTCTACAGCCATAGCCAAAATCCCTGTTCTTTGGGTCTCATGTCTATACCAAAGAACCCACTTAACTCACTCCTTATTCCTACCCTGTCTGCTTCAAACCCACTTCAATCAGAAGACAATTCCAGCTGCAACACTTCACTCAAAACAGCCACCCCGTTACACTCTACATAGTAAACACCAACCCCACGGAGCAGTTCCACAGCTCCCAGCTGAGGCAGGTTCTCCAGAAACACAAACTCTCTTCAGGGAAGCTCTGAAGTGCCCAGCACCTCCTCAAAGGCAAACCACACCAGCCCAGCCAGACACCCGAGGAGATGAACGATAGCAAAGCCTTTTCCTTCCTGAAGAGCTGCTCCCATTTCACAGGCAGCTCCACTTCTGAGTCACCACCTCCCCGTAAATCTCCGTGGAGCAGGTGCGCATTTGCATCAGCTCCCGGGGAGCTGGTGGTGGCTCCAAGGATCGAGTGTGGTCGGAGCCACACCACTCTGCACGCTCCAAATTTGGCCCGTGCAGAGCACCAAGGAGCTCCCGATTCCCTCGGGTTCCTGATACAGGCAAAACTCGGCACTACCTGCTCCTGCTCTGGGCTGCAGCGATGATGCAGGCTCCGAGCCCTTGGGGATGTTATTGTGCACGGAGGACGGGGAAGGATGACAGATTGACACCCACAGCAGGACCCGCATCCCGCCAGGCCGCGCTACACCGTAACTGCAGGAAATGCACAGCGCTACTCCTTGGCTCTTAATTACGGTCTTGTGATACCGTAGTTAATGGTCTGTCATGGGCTCCATTAGGAACCTCGACGCTGGCAGGAGGTGGATCAGCCAACCTGGCCGCTCCCGGTACAGCCACCGAGCCAGAGCGGCTCCGGGCTGGGAATCAGGCTCCAGTTCTTTTGTTACAGCCCCTGCTTCCTCTGGGAACGGCTCGGTCCTTGTGGCAGCCGGGGAGAGGGAGGGAGGGCAGCCCTGCCCTGCGAGCGGGACCGCTTGGGAAGGGTCCGGCTGCGCATCCAGAGATTACATCAGACACCAGACCCGCTGCCCACATTCTCCTCCAGATTTGGGGCGTTTCAAGGAGCTGAGGAGGCCTCTGAGCTGCCTGCCACGCGCTGCGCTCCCAGTTAATGAAAAAAAAAACCACAAAAAAACAAAGGAAAAAGCAAAACAACCCCTCCCTGCCCGCCAGCTCGGCGCTGGGGTGACGGCCCTCGGGGGTCCCCGCGGGATGCGGGTGACAGCAATAGCGGGGGGAGGTGACAGCGGCAGGGGTGTGACAGCGATGGGGGTCCCGCGGCCCGGTGCCCCCCAGCCCCCCTTACCGTTGCTATAGGCGTAGGGAGACTCGGAGGCGCCGTCCTGC
>NW_005054383.1:1144979-1152538 GCF_000277835.1 Geospiza fortis
GGGAGGGGGATGGGGGGACCCGGGATTGGGGAATGGGATTGGGGGAGCGGGATTGGGGAACGGGATTGGGGGAACCGGGATTGGGGAGCGGGATTGGGGAACGGGATTGGGGGAACCGGGATTGGGGAATGGGATTGGGGAGCGGGATTGGGGGAACCGGGATTGGGGAATAGGATTGGGGGGAGCGGGATTGGGGAACTGGGACAGGGACTGGGGACAGGGACTGGGGAACCGGGACTGGGGAACCGGGATTGGGGAGCAGGACTGGGGGAGCAGGCCTGGGGAACATCCGTGTGTGCGGGGCACCCAGGTGTCATCCAGGTTGGGGGGCCATCCACACGTGAGCTGAGCATCCAGATGGGAGGGCCTCGGAGATGGGGGCACATCCAGATGTGTGGGGCATCCAAGAGGAGGCGGCACCCAGGATTTGGGGACATCCAGGTGTGGGAGACGTCCAGGTGGGTGGGTATGTGAGAGGGAGGGCATACAAGTGTCCTCCTCCAGATATGGGGTGGGCACCCACAATTTGGGGGATCCAGGTGGACGATCATCCATGTTATGGCAGGCAGCGGGTTTTGGGTAGGGAGGTGTGTGCACCCCATTGTCGGTGGGGCAGGGGGCAGCCGTGGTGACATGCAGCATGTCCCCAGGGAATGGGGCTGTGGGTGCCAGCTGAGCCTGTAGCAGGCTGTACCTGGATGTTCTCCACTGGAATCCCTTGGCATTGGCCGGCCATCCCTGAGGAACTGCTCCCAACCCAATCCCAGGGGATTCCCAAAGGGAAGGTGTGGAGGATCCTCTCCCTGCCATCACTGCTGACAAATCCCTGTGCTGAACAAAGCATCCAGAGCTGGCATTTCACCATCCATGTTCCCAGCCTGCTGCTCCCAGGGAATGCCATGGCCATGCCCACGTGCCCCAGCCCTGCCAGCACCACCGGTGCCCTCAGCCTGCAAGGGCAGGGCAGGGTCACTCATGGATGGAGAGGGAGAGGGGATGGATTGAAGTGGGATGTTTTCATAGAACCACAGAATGGTTTGTGTTGGAGGGGACCTCAGAGACCATCCCATCCCACCCCTGCCATGGCAGGGACACCTCCCACTGTCCCAGGTGCTCCAAGCCCTGCCCAGCCTGGCCTTGGGCACTGCCAGGGATCCAGGGGCAGCCACAGCTGCTCTGGGCACCCTGTGCCAGGGCCTGCCCACCCTCACAGGGAACAATTCCTAATTCCCAATATCCCATCCATCCCTGCCCTCTGGCAGTGGGAGCCATTCCCTGTGTCCTGTCCCTCCATCCCTTGTCCCCAGTCCCTCTGCAGCTCTCCTGGAGCCCCTTCAGGCCCTGGCAGGGGCTCTGAGGTGTCCCTGGAGCCTTCTCCTCTCCAGGTGAGCACCCCCAGCTCTGCCAGCCTGGCTCCAGAGGGGCTCCATCCTTGGGGCATCTCTGTGGCCTCCCTGGGCTCTCTCCAGAGTTGTTCCCTCTCACGGGGGAGGGGGGGCTGCCCCCTCTTTGGAGGTCTCTGTGTGGCTCCCTCTCCTCTCCCACAGCCTGAGGGCTCAAGCTCCTGTGCTGCCCTTTGGGGGCCTGTTCTGGTGAGGGGTTTGTGTCCTGTGGGCCAAGGGGATCCTCACCCTCAGCTGCTCAGTTTGGCTTCTCCACTGGCGGGGGCCAAACCCAGCCCCCCCTCTGTGCCCTCTGCCAGCTCCCACGGCTGCTGCCAAGCACAGTGAGAGCAGTGACAGAGGAAAACAAAAGAGCAGCTAAAGCCAACCCAAAGGGAGCTAAAGCAAACCCAAAGAGCAGCTAAAGCAAACCCAAAGAGCAGCTGTCCTCCTGCAGCCACTGCCATCCCTGGCCACTGCATGGCCAGGGTAAAGGGGCTTGGAAGGTAAAGCCTGTGCAGAAACATCCACCCAGGGCACAGCCTGGGGAGCAGGGCAGGGGAAGGGGGGACATGGGGATGTTTCTTTTCTCCAGGAGGAGAGAAAAACCTCATTTCTGTCCAACAGTCCAATGGATCCAAAGCAGTGCAGGTGGACAGGACAGGATGAGCAGGAATCTCCTCTATTTTCTCTCTCTTTTCTCACCCTCTGGGTCTCAGTCCTGCCGCTCCACAGGGCCAGCCAAACCCTCACTCATTCCAGGGATTTCTCCTGTCTTTGGTGGGATGGTGGAAACCAAACAGAGCCCAGAGAGGTGGGAATTGTGGCAAGAGGTGGGAGGCAGAGGGAGAGGGGCAATCCTGGCAGAGGCTCCTGGCAGAGGGGTGAGCTTGGCAGGGCCTTGCTGCAATGTGGGGTGTTTGTCACAGCCCTGCATTCAGCCTGGAGAGGGAAAAGGAGAAAGGGATGGAATTCAAGGGAGTGAGTGCTCTGGTGTGAGGAGGGAAGGAGTGGCCAGAAGGATCCATCACTCCCAGGCCCAGCTTGGGCTGCTGCTCGGATTGTGCTGTGCTGCAGAGGACTGGCCCCTGTCCTGCCCCCTCACACTGAACACACCCCATGGGACACCAAGGACCCCCCTCTGAATCACAGAACACCCAGAGCTGGGGGAGCACCACTTCAACCATCTCCCTGGCCTAAGGTGGCATTCACTGGATCCTCCTTGCACAAGCTTTGTGGTTTGGCCTTGGCAGAGCAATTATAGCTGGACAAATGCTGAAATACCCCTGTGTGTGAGAGCAGAGGTTTGGGAGCTGCCCAGCCAGGCCCTGGGATGGGGATGAACAGCCTGCCTGGATCAGCTGAGCCTGCAGCAGCTGCCCTGCCCATCCCTGTGCTGCCACACTGTGCTCAGCAGCAAGTCAAATAGAGGTAAGGGCTGGATGTTCCTCCCAACATCTTTGTTCTGGAATTACCAAAATCCATTTAAGTTCTGATTAAAAGGTTGAATTAACCAATCAAACCTATCAGTAGAACAAAGCTCTCCATCCCTAAACTTGCACACAAGCACTGGAAGGTGCAGCATCCCTCAGCCCTGCTGCAGCTGGCACTGCTGGCACTGACACTGTCCTGCTGTGCCACTGCTCTGCCCAGCACTCCTGCCTGCAGAGCTGGAGCTCTGATGAGCCTGAAGCCAGGCAGGGCTCATTCCTGGACCGGTGCACAGGACTGTGTGTGTTTCACATCCCCAGGCTGCATTTCACATCACCAGGCTGCGTTTCACATCAGGGCTGCAGGGGGAAGGAAGTCACCTTCAGCTGGGGTTGGTGGTGACATTTAAAACAAACACTGTGTCACTGCTGTGGGAGCAGTCTGCTCCTGCTGAACGCCTGGTGGCTCACGTGAGGGAAGGAGAAATGCACAGCGGCTTTGAACTTCCTTGCCAAACCTCACTCACAAACACTCACACACTTTTAATGAAACTCTCAATGAGTCAGTGCTCTTTTATAATACTTTACTCAAAACCAGAAAACACTGTGAGGAGGATTGATTACAAGAACTGTGAAGTTCTCATGAACTTCCCCAGTGCCAGGTGTTAAATAACCTGGATGGCAGAGGAGCTGCAGCCTGTCCCTGCCCCGAGCTGGGCCTGGGTTCTGCAGCTTCCCCCAGACACCTCCACTGCTCCCAGCCCCAGAACCTGCCTGGGAATGCAGGGGAGTGTTCTGTCACCTGCAGCACTCATCAGGGCAGGAACACTCCTCATATTTAGCTTGCTGAGATGGTAAATGGGGAGTCTGAGCTTCCTGCTTTGAGACCCAGGCGTGGATAAGGACTGGAGCCAAAGGTGACAGATTCTTGCAGCAACCCCTAATGCAAAATGGTGAGCTAGAGGCAAAGGTGGTGGGCACTCTGTTCTCATCCAGGAAGGCAGATCAGCTGCCCACACAGGGCTTGGATTGCTTAGAACATGTTTATCCTGCACCCCAAACTCCCAATCCCGCTGGGAAGCCCTGTGGCCTCCCGTCATGTGGGAGATCAGCTGAGATGCAGACCCATCCCCTGTGTGTGCACAGCACACTCCCCCTGCAGAGCCCCAGGGCTCCACACTCGAGGCTGTTCCCTGCCCCTGCAGACCTGGACACTGCCAGGCTTGGGGTGCTGCTGCCCAAGCCCCCAGAGCTCCCACTGTGAGCTCAGCACAGGCAGAGTGTGGCTGGACAAAGGGCTCTCTGCTCCCAAGTCCAGGAAAGGACCAAGGAGCAGGTAAGGGATCTGAGTCAATGCACAGGCACCCCCTAACCAAGGCTTTATCCCTCAAAAGGCAAAGGGGCTGCTAGCAGTGCCTGAAGAGGGGGAACAGGAGCAGATATGACACGGGACTGCCAATGTTCACATTCACTGAGGCAATCTGAGTTAGGGTGTCACTGAGCTCTGCACAACGCAAAGACGAGAGTCATGAACTGAAACACATCAAACCCTGCCTGAGAGGGAACATCTTTTCACTGTGGGGGTCATCAGCCATACCCTTTCACTGTGGGGGTCATCAGCCACTGGCACAGGTGGTTGGAGTTGCCATCCTTGGAGACAGCCCAAACCCACGGTCCTGGGTGACCAGCCTTGGGTGGCCCTGCATGAGCAGGGGCTGGAGCAGATGATCACAACCTCCAGCAGCTTCCTGGCATGGTGTGACCAGCATAAAGGCTAAATCACTGAGGGATAGAGTTAAGCAAGAAGATGGTGTTGGACCAGCAGGAAGAGGCAGCACAGGGCAGAAGGAAAGCTGCTCATTCTCTGCAGGGTGAAATGCAGATTTTCCTTACACTACTGGAAGTCAATATATGGCTTGTGTATTTGTGCATGAGTCTTTGTATGGGCCTGAACAGGGCACAGTCCAGCTGCAGCATCAGGGAAAACTCCCAAACCCATAACCAGAGCTTTCAGTGCAGTAATTACTGAGGTTTCCTTTCAGCATTGTCACATGCTGTCCTGGTTAGGGGAAGAAAGTATTTCTCCAAGGCAGAATTTCTCTCTATCCTAGAGTTTTTCACACAGTGAATCACATTTTCCTTCACAAACCCCCTGCCTAAGTAAAGAGGGGGTTTGTGGCAGCACTGGGAACCAAAAGGTGGGAGAAATAATAATAAGGAGAAGCAGTATTAAAAAAAGTCTGTAAGATTAGAGTCTTTGACTGATAGCTGGCAAAGCCTGCTTGCTGCCTGCTATAAGGGGTGCGTGGTAGGAATGGGAGATCTGGAATTTTTAACTACTTCTCATCCAAGAGCTGCTCTGGATAATACGGATCTGAGGACAAATCAGAGCCAGGGCCTTACCAGCAGCCTCTTCCCCAAGGAAATGCCAGCACTGGGCCAGTCTGTGCTGCTGTGGAAGATGAGGCTGATCCTAACTTCTAATTAGAGAGATGACATAAGGTCAGGTGCTCTTGAGCAGGATGTCTGCTACACTGTTGTAATGTCTCTGCACACAGTCGGAAAGGGTGGGGGAAGACTCTTCCAGCAGGGACTGGAAAGGAAGAGGAGACACGTGGCAAAGATCCAGCAGAAGCAACTCAGATGCTCAGACACCATTGCAGGTAAGGAGAACACCCAGTGCAAGGAGCAGAGAGGCAGCTCAGCACCAGCTCTGGGTGTCACAGGAGAACTGCAAGCACAAGGAGCTGCCACGGCCCAGCTGGGCTGCTCAAGGTTCTCTGTTGCAGAAGACTCAGGATCTCAGGTTTGAGGAGGAGCTTTTTCTTGGTTTGGTATTTCCCCACCCCAGAGTCAGTATCAGCCTTTAGTAAACAAACCCAACACTGGAACATCTGATACATCTGGCAGGTTCCCAGTGGGAAGGTCACAGCTGCTGCTTTTTGTGGCTCTGGGCTGTCACTGGGGCTATCATGGCATTTGAACCTAAGGACCTTGATTAGGACCAGCATGAACTGTCCGGTCCCACAGACAGATTTTAAAAGCCAGGATATTAGAAACATTATTTTCACAAGACCAAAAATAACAAAGTTTCTCACAGCAGTCAGCAAACTGAACTGTGCAGGCGTGGGAGGAACCAGGGGATATCATTTAGGAGCTCCACAGGAAAGATGAGAAGGAGGTGAGGTGTAAACCTGCTCTGCTCAGGGCCAGGTGAGGATGGGGCTCATGACACTGAGTTCAGCTGAAGTGAAAATGTTATTTACACCATTCATCCACTGAGTGCATCACAGCCTGCAGTTACTCACACCTGGAGTGCAGAGAATTCCTCAGGTAGTGATCATTCCAAGACAAGAAGATGCTGCACAGGAGTTTTAAGCACGGATCACCAAAGAACAGCTTGTTCTCTGCAGTTTCTGCAGGCAGGGAAGTCCCAGCCAGAGCCTGTAATGGCAGATGGTGAGGGGGGCTTTGCCACACGGGCTTTCCCAGTGATTTGCCCTGGCTCAGGGTGACAGGGCACCATGTAGTGCCCATGCAGTCCTGCCTCCCTCACATGGCCCTAAGAAACCTCAAAGGCTTTGCCTGCTAAGGAATGTCTGGACCATGCACCTGCCTGCAGAGCTTCCTTTTCTCCTGCTCAGGCTATGCCTGTACAGGCACTGACTGCACCATGAGGGGCTTTTAGCAGCTCCAGACAACCTAATCACATCTGGCCAGGGATGTCCTAAAGCAGGGGGGGCACAACCCTTCTCTCCTGTGACAGCTGCCAGCACATGAATGAGGCACAGGGCTGGGATAAAAACTCTGACCCTCTTGCTGGGAGTGTGACTGAAGGCTCCTAAAGCCCCAGGGCACCTTGCCCTGCCAATGCCCACTGGAGTGCAGAGGCAGGCATCCAGAGAAGGGCTGGGCACTGCAGCCACTGCACCTTCTCTTCTTCTTCCTCCATCCTTGGCTCCTTGGCCAGCCAGGGGAAAAGGGGCAGGATCCAGCAGAGCCCTCACCTGCCAGTGCAAAAAGCAGGGTACAGTGACACTGACCCCTTGTCTGAGCTGGGGCAGAGGAATGAGCAGAGCTGGAGGAAGGTATTTTGGGTAAGAACTGTATTTTGGGTAAGGACTGTATTTAAATTTGACACAACCACTCATGCCCAGTGGGACATCCTCCAGCGCACAGGCACCCTTTCCAAGAGAGAGAATAGGAGACACATCAAAATGAGACCAGAACATGGAAAGCCAAGCACTCATGCACTTTGGAAACGTATCCAAAGCAAACCACTCTCCCAAGAGAAATCACAGAATCATGATAAAACAGTCTGTGCTTCTGGGCCTCCAGCCTCACTCTTCTAACACCTCTGGTGCTGCAGTGAGGGCGAGTGCAAGCCCTCCTCAAAAGAAATCAATAAATATCCCGTGAACTCAGACACCCAGCTGTTCAGTTTTCAGTGTAGGACTCCACAAGCTGATTCTCCACATGGTTTTGATCAGCTGGCTTGAGGGTTGAAGCATAAAATGTCCAAAACATGGTCTGGCTGAAGACACCACAGCATTGTGGCTCTGAACCACCTGAGGGGCTGATCTGCTATGGCCCTGTGAGCTGACATGGAAGGAGAAATTCATCCCCAGACCATTTGGGAGCTGCTCCCTCCGTGACACTGAGTGCTGGTTTCATGAGGCACTGATGGGTTTCACCTTTTGCTTCCAAAAGAATCATTAGCATAATATACAAACACAGTGCAGGGAAA
>NW_005054383.1:1152570-1155728 GCF_000277835.1 Geospiza fortis
CTTTAAAAATTCAGCCCTTCCTATGTTACCAAAATCTGTTTAAAGGGATGGAGCAGTTGCTGGCTCTGAGCAGCTTTTGGTCCCAAAGCATCAGGAGTCCTTAAGTTTTTCAGGTCAAGTTCCTAAGTTCTTCCACTGTTTTTAGTTCTGCTTGTCTCCTTTGTGTTTCCAAGGGTAGATGAGCTCTCCAAGGAAGAGTTTCTTGCAGAGAGATGCCCAGGAGTCCCTGGGATAGCAGCTGTAGGTGGGCAGTCTGTAGGTCTGGACCACACCTCCATAGGAGAGGGGGTTGATCTGTGTGGAGAAAGAGGGACAGCAGCAAGGGGAGCATCAGTCCTGCTCCTCATACAGCACAGAACCCCTCCCTGCCTTGCTAAGGCTGTTTATCCTTCTCCAACATCCCCCAACATTAACAAATTGAGCTTGGCAAGGGGTGTTACTAGAATCATTCCCAAGCAGAGGGGCAGACAAGAACCAGCATGAGAGGAATGAGAGGGGAGTGTGGTACACACCAGAGTGGAGGGGACAGTGGCTGGAGAGACAGCAGACAGCAACAGAATCACAGAGTCATGGAATTTTCTAGATTGGAAAAGACCTTTAAGATCATTGAGTCCAACCCTTAAGCCAGCACTGCCAAAGCCACCACCAACCCATGTCCCCAAATGCCACATCCACACTGCTTGTGAACATCTCAGGGATGGTGATTCCACCACTGCCCTGGGCAGCTGTGCCACCATCTCACCACCCTTCCCATGAAGAAATGTTTCCTAATATCTAATTTAAATCTACATCTAGTACTGCACTGGGACTCCAGGAACTCCTCTGGAATTTAGCTGTACCTGTTATGAGCCCTCAGCTCACAGCTGTGTGTGAGGTTAAACCTGGTATCACCCGAAACCACCCAGTGGAACCAAGTCTCAGCACAGCAGGATCACACCACAGAGCTCCTCATTACCATTTTCAATTAAGTCTCCTTGGCTGAGTTAATCTTTTTTAATTTGACTTCAATCACCATCCCAAGTCTGTGCCTACAAAAGTTCTGCCCATGGTCCCCAGTTGCTGCACTGACCTTTTGAAGACAGGGATGTGAACAGACACATTTACTGTACAAGGGGTGACAGAAGCATGTCAGACCTTGGAAATGCTCATCCCAGTGAAGCATTCAGGCTAGGGAGGCAGGTGAAGTCCACAGAATGGATCCAGTGTGGCATGAAAAGGATGCACAGCACAGCCTCCAAAGGACCAAAGCAGATGGCACAGAAATGGTGGAGCTTAGAGCATAGACCATGAGAGATGCCCAGGGGTGAGGACTTACAGAGGCAGGGAAAGCTTGGTCAGTGGAGACAAATAGAAGGACATCCTTCTCTAGCAGAACCAAGCAGCTCTGGGAAGGGAGACTGTAATTCACAGCACAGAATCCAGCCACAAAGGAAGGAGAGACAGCAAAACCCATGCACAGTCACTGCTTGGTCAAAGCTGAGTATTTTTTTGTCCACTAAAAAGCATCTGGGTTTCTGGGAGTTTCCCTGTGCCACCAGCTTGCTTCAGCTGCTTGGAGCTCATGGAGTGGTGAGGGATGAACCCCAGTGCCTACAGAGATGGAGCCCTTGGAAAGCAGCGTTGAGCTAAGAGTTCCTTAGAACTAATCCTGGAGATCTTTGTCAAATTAGTTTCAAAGTACAAGATTGCTCAAGCAGAAGGGGGAAATGCCTGTACACAGAAGCATCTCTAGGAAGTTCAGGCAAAAGGTCAGGGCAGCTGCTTGCAGGGAAAATTATAAAATAGAATAAACAGCGTGGGGGGGGGAAAGGAGAAAAGGCCAAAGAAACCTGTCCCCAGCACTAACAGCTGTAAAACCCAAGTAACAATTTCTGCCCATTTCCTCAGCTGTAGGCAAAGCAGAGCGTCTGAAGCGCAAACACGCTGTGGGAGGAGGACAGGAACTGCCGCTCCACAAGGGAGAGACACAGCGTGTGCTCCTTTGCCTATGAGCTGTGTGGGCTGGGAGGTCTGCACACATTTCTTGGTGAGAAGCATCTCTGGGTGGAGTGGTGATACCCAGGGGTAGCACTGGCCACTGTAATAACCAGGGCTCCTCACACCCAGAGCAATTCACATCCCTGCCTCTCCTGGTACAAATGCAAGCAAAGAGGCAAAACTCATTATTAGTGAAGAGGCAATATTTGTTCCCCTTATGAAAGTTCTGTAGGTCAAAGCTATAATAAACCCTGCTAGAATATCCATCCTAATGGAGCTGTTCCCTTCTCCCTTCCTCTGCTGGTTTAACCCTTTCCAAAGCAATTGCTGGAGGAGATGAGACTTTCAGCAGAAGGTACATGAATGGATCAAACTCATTGTGATCTAGAATCTCAGAATGTCAGACTGTTTGGGTTGGAAGGGACCTTAAAGCCCATCTTGTTGCACCCCTGCCATGTCCAGGGACACCTTCCACTGTCCCAGGCTGCTCCAAGCCCTGCCCAGCCTGGCCTTGGGCACTGCCAGGGATGCAGGGGCAGCCACAGCTGCTCTGGGCACCCTGTGCCAGGGCCTGCCCACCCTCCCAGGGAAGAATTTTTTCCTAATACCTACTCCAGATCTGCCCTCCTTCAGCTTAAAGCTGGTTTTCTCCCTGGGCTATCAGTTAAGTTGAGCCACACTGCCAGAAATATTTCTTCTTGTGCACCAAAAGAAATTTAAACACTAATGAAAATACTGACCTATGTAAGAGCTCCTGAAGAATATTAAGTAGCATTTGAAATGGAAATATCATCCCCCATCCTCTGTCCCCCTCCAGGGTCTGGACTTTGCATTCCAGAGGCACTATCTTAAAAATCAAAAATAATCCCTTGGCTGAACCAGGAGCTGGTTGGGAATGCTCAAAGCCAGCATTATTGATTTCTAATCCATCCCCAGTGCCCCACAGGACAGCTCAGACTATCACCTACAGCTGCAATTATTTTGGGTGTAGGTCCATGCATCCAGCCTGACTTGCACCAGGCACTACTCCAAGAGGGCTTCCACACAGAGAGGGGGCAAAGCCACTGCAGGTTCTCAAGAAAGGCACATCACTGTGTACAATAAATAAGAATTCCACTTAAAAATAGGTTTTTTAGACTACTCTTTCCAAAGGCCTATTACAAAGTGAGTTATTCAGCAGG
>NW_005054383.1:1155889-1160291 GCF_000277835.1 Geospiza fortis
GACTTCTGACACAAGCCCATTTTTCATTTCCACCAGCACAAAGAGAGCAAAAAATTGCCTTTTCTGACTGTCTGCTCATTACTATTGGAACAGAAGGCTGGGACAGACATCTACAGCAGCACTTCCACCTCTTGAGGTGATGACTTGTGCTATATTCCAGATAGAAAATGGATCTTCCTGCAGTGGTCCAAAGAAAATTCATCACAGTCATATGACTCATTGCCTTTGCTCTTTAAGTCGTGGTCTTTTCTGTCTGGAGACTCCATCCACCTCATCTCTCACACACACTGATGCCAAAGCCTCTGCTTAGCAGCTCCTATGCCTCATCTCTGATGTCTGTTTCCTTTCTCTGGAGTCTCCTGGCCATGGAGGATGGCAGATTTTGGTTCTTACACCACTGAAAGGCAGGAGCTGGGAAGCAGCTTGCTTAGAGAACGCTGGTTTTGCTCTAGAAGACATCTGTAGAAGGGATTCCCTCTGGAATTGCTACTAACTGGTTTGCTGGTTCCCTGCTAGCCTGACCTTTGCTGAAATAGGGTGGGACAGTGATGGAAAAAGCAAAAGGACTGGGAAGCTGCAGTTAAATCCTTCCCACACACTCCCCCAGTGTCCAAGTGCTTTTATAAGTGTTATACACTACTGGCAGCCTCTCCTCTTTAGGATGCAGAGAGCAAGAAAAGCCTCTCTGGGACATGGCTGTGTTCCTGCTGGGTCAGGAGATGGAAATTTCACTCCTGAAAGTGTAAGGAGAACTTCCCTGCTGCCAACACCTCATTTCTTTTCAGAAGATAATTTCCTTTAGTATCTTTGATGCCAGAGCATGGACAGTTACAAAAGCACAGGTGAGCTGTGCCCATACCCCTCACCAGGGCAACCGTGGAGAAAAGCAGGAGGCCCTTTCCCCTCTCATCTTGCCCAGGCCCTCCTCCTGCTGCCTCATGGAGCAGCCAAAGCTTTCCAGCACCACTGGAGGGGAACAGCTTTTCCTGCTGCTTCATTCTGCCTTCTTTTGCTTCTCCCAGTGTCAGCAATTATGGCATGAAGCTGCACAGAGCCAGGAGGTGATAATGGCATGAGGTCTTAGCCCCAGAAGTAACACAGCTCTGTGTTTCTCCTTCTCCTCTTCTACATTTCACTTCACACCATCCAGGGCACTGCATTTCCTCCAAGCACAGGACACAAGCAGGGCATCAAAAAGCACAGAAAGCAGCAGCCAGCCACAGCAACATGAGATTATTTCCCTTGTTTCAGCATTTTACAGCTGATAATGTTGAAGTGGAGCCTTTCAGTGGCAGCAGCACAGAGGGACTGGGGTCACTCTGGGGGAAGGCACGGGGCCCTTACCTGCATAAGGAGACGCAGAGGTTTTCCATCCTGCTGCTCAAGGACTCTGAACTTCACCCCAGCTGCAAAGACACAAAACAAGAGAAGCAAACCCATGGGGGGATTGTTGGGGCGTCCTGTGCAGGGCCAGGAGTTGGACTTGATGATCCCTGTGGTCCTTTCCTACTTAGGATATTCCATCAATGCCTGGAGTACAGACCATGAATTTGCTGCCCAGTGCTGTTGGCTGAGCACTGATTCCCTAGAAACTGTCTTTAACCTTTCTGGATTTGGGAACATTCCCCATTTTCAACAGGAAGCGTGGATTGTCTCTACAATGCTTTAAGCCTAATGTCACAGCTCCTTTAAAAGTAACCCCTCCCACCTCCAGCTTGAAAACTCAGTCCTAGGGCAAGCACAAAGCCTAGAAATGAGCCAGCCAGACCTGAGGATGATAGAGGGACTGAGAAAACCTTCCACTTTTCCCAAACTTCCATCAGAATGGGAACTCCGTGTTAGCAGCAGGCAGAGAGCCTGACTTTAATTTGTGCTCATGAGGACAGAGCACATGTGCAAATCTGTCCCTGGTTCAGGCTGAGGGAGGGAAGTGGCTGACCTGGAGGCACTGAAACATTTCAAAGCAATCCCTGCCCATTCATCCCAGCATCCACATGTTTTTAAGAGGCTAACCCCATCAAACCTGCCACTTTCCTATTTTCTCTTGGATTTGCCTCATTGCCAACACTGTAAAGATAAATAGGAAAGATTTTGGATTCCAAGGGTGACACAGTGCACACACATATTTAATACAACGTTTCAAAGGTAACAGCTTGGACCAGAGAGGCATTTTTCTTACAAAGATGTCAAATTACTTCACAGAAATAAAATCACCAATCCATCTCTGCAAACCTGTTCCAGCCAAGCATGCCCTGTTATTCTTTCCTGCAGGTAAGAAGATGAGACAAGACTAAGGCACAGATCAAACACTGACAGGAGCACAAACAGAGTATCACTGCTCACCATTGTAAGGGCCATTGCTGCAGTATCTCTATGACTCTTGAACACTGAAAAACCAAAACGTTTTCTCTTTTTCCTAAAGCTTTGAATTAATTAAAATCATACAGTTCACTCCTGGGATAGAATGCTTTTCTCTAGCACACAGCTCTGGTTTAAACTCTCTCCCCAGATCATAAAACTTTTTCTGCCCAGGACAGGAGGGATTTATCTGCATTTTGCTGGATTATATTGATAGAGGGGCTTCCCCAGTGGCTTGAAATAGATGTTTGAGTACCCTGGGCCTCAACAAGCAAATGTTCTGGATGACCAAAGTGCTCAATGTGATTCACAGAGCTTTGGCTATGAGGAAGTGTCTAAACCATTCCAGGAACTACTTTTATGGCAAACTTTGTCAGAGAGAGACAGAAACAAGCAGGCACTGAAGGTTCAGATATGTGGTTGGGCACTCTGGAGTCTTACCCCAGAACAGTAATCCACTATCCCAGCAAATGCTGGTTCTCTGGGTCCTGGCCACACATCTCCCTTCTAAAGCTACAAGCCAACACTTTCTTAATTAGATTATTTAATTGCTCAAGAGTCTTAAACTTCTAAGAAAACACGGGCACAAAAAGGCTATAAATTCATTTTAGAATGACCTGCAGGTGACTGCAGAGCTCAGGACTCAGAGCAGTTCCCTCCTCACAGGAAGAGCAGGAAGGCTCAGGCTCCTGCAGATCACTCCAGCACAGAAGAACCCTGAACTATTCCCTGACTTCCAGCCAGCTCCAGAGCTCAGGGGTCTGCTCTTCCAGTACAAAGGCATCAGCAACGGCACAGGAGAGCTCAGGACATGAATTCATCTGCTTTGTTTCACATGACAGCACACTCAAGTGAGGGTTTGTACTCCAGCAATTGTGGCAGGTCCTACAGGGCTACGACAAAACCTGTCCCAAGAATTCCAGTGTGAATGTTGGGAAAGGGAAGTACAGGAAAAACAAGCTGGCCTGTTCACAATCAAACAATGCTGGTAAGCTGTGTGTGGGCACCCTGAGAGCCCTGAAACCCCTGCTGTTCCTTTCTTCATGCTGTGAATGCACATCCCAACCAAGGTGGCACCCCTTGAGCTGGCACTGGGTGCACAGAGGACATCAGCTGTGATCTAGATAAGAAAGGGTTTTGGAAGTCATAAATATTTCACTTTGGATGCACAGAAAGAAAAAAATGCATTTAGTTCCTGGTGTGTAGATGGATCATTCACCTACCCCTGGCCTGGCCTTCATCAGTGAAGCATTTTGTCAATTCAGACACTGAATCAAAGAACTTGGAGGCCACATGCCACAATGAACTCAACCTCCTTTCCACCAGCAAAAACTATCCATTCATGTTGGTAGAACCATCTTGATGATGCCTGTAAAATCAGCTGCCCTAACACCTGTCAGAGGATGTCTTCTCCAAGTTCTGAGTCTGACAAGGGAGGCAGCACCTCAGCAGTGAGCACACCATGTGATGTGTATTCTCTCAAGTCCTTTGAGTTGGATTCAACTGCTCCATCTGTTCCTGTTGCCATGCCACAGTTTTGTGCTGGGGCAGGGACACAGGCTGCAGAACTGCTCAGAGATGCCTTTTCCTCTCACAGGCACCAGGGCCCTGCAGTGCCAGTTACAGAACACAGCTGAGAAGTCAATCCCCTGCTCAGGTGGGGGCTTGTTTCCTGCAGCAGACACCTGGCTGAACAGGAATGAGGAGAAGTAACCTGTGGCCTTACATAACCTAAAGGAATTCATGGTGTTAAACCTCTCAGTGGCACCAAGATTTCCTCCTGCCCTACATCCTGCCCATTACTGGGTCAGTTTTCTTCAGCAGCATCTCCTGTTCCCCAAAGACAGCCCTGAAGGGTGTAAGACATTTCTGCCAGGAAATTCACAGGAACCTGCTGAAAGCTCCCATGGAAAAGCAACAGAGTTGGTAACAGAGCTCAGCTCTACCTCCCCAAAGCTGAGCCTGGCAGCACTCCAGCAGACAAAGCTGCTGAGGTTGCCTCGAGCTTCCTGTGCCTTTGATGACTGGCCTTGGTTTACTGATG
>NW_005054383.1:1160320-1182394 GCF_000277835.1 Geospiza fortis
TTTAGATGTGCTTGACTGTAACTAGATCAACCATAGCTGTGGACAGTCAAAGGCATTCCAAAATGAGTCCTTACTCTGGTGCCAGCCCTGGTTTATGGTCATCCAAAGTGAAAAAACAATGACTGGTTTCAAAATGGTGACAGATTAGTCTCAAAAAGGGAATGATTATCTGAACTCTGCCCAGAGCTTTGAAATTCATCCAAACACCAGGGCTTCAGTCAGTCAAAGTCAGCATAGAACTGAAAGAGCTCCATTGATTTGCAACCACTGCAGATCCAACCCTTTGGAACAGCTGATATTCCAAATATTTTTGTGATTTGGCTTGTTTCAGAGGCCAAACACCCAAAGTTATGAGCTTGTTTCACAGAATCATGAAATATCCTGATTTGGAAGGGACAAGGATCATCCAGCCCAGCTCCTGGCCCTGCACAGACCCCCCAACAACCCCACCCTGGGCATCCCTGGCAGCGCTGTCCAAGCTCTCCTGGAGCTCTGGCAGCCTTGGGGCTGTGCCCATTCCCCAGGCAGTGCCAGCACCCTCTGGGGGAAGAACCTTTCCTGATCTCCAACCTGACCCTCCCCGACACAGCTCCATGCCACGTTTGACTCACAGAAGTTTTACTTGACTTGGTAGTCTGGAACTGGAATAAAAGACGACCTTGTTTATATGGTGCTTGTTTGGATGTAATTTTTAGTGGCCAAGGACTTTCTAAAGGTGCTCCTGATTCTCCTTCAGGTTCAGATTTCTTTCCATTGACATCCTCATCCTGCTCCTTGCAGGAACTGGTTCACAGCAGGGACATCTGCACAACTCAAGCCTCGAGGTCTTTCCTACCCCTACTGCATCCTCAATTCAGGAGTGACCCAGTGCACCAAAATCAAGCACATAATGCAAAATGCTTGAACTGCTGCAGGGGCAGAGCTGAGGGACTCACCTGCGAGCCTGTAGGATCTGCAGAGGCGAAGGATGAGGGAATAAAGAGGCAGGGAGTCAATCAGGTCCACCAGCAGATGTATGAGGCCCTGCACAATCACCACCAGCAACCGGAGCTACAAAAACGAGTTTAACAGAACACCTCAGGACACAGGAGATTAAACACTTGTAAATTCCTGAGCTGAGCTTGGATCTAACACTGCTGTGTGCTAAGCTAAGGCCTCCCAAAGTGGGTGTGATGTCTGGAAGCGCTGAGCATCCAGACCCTGTGTGAGGGTCCTCACCAGTCTGGGTTTAAGGGGTAACTGGAATGAAGCTCCTACAGCTGGAGAAGCTGTGACCAGCAAGGACATGAGAACTATTCCACTTTCAACAGCCACAGTTGAAAAGGAAGCCCAAATTCTCCCACTTTGAGTCAATTCCATCACTGTATACCAGTGAATGTAAATTTTCCTCTCTCCAACAGTGAGCTGCAACAGCTCATTTCAGCCTGAAGAAGTCCCATGTAGAGTTTAAGCAAGAGCAGAGCAGGCAGAAATGAGCTTCCTGCTCTGTGTTTTCTGCCCCTGAATAAAGCACCTCCTTTTGTCACAATGCAGTTATTTTCTGCTGCCAAGCTCATCTGAAAAGAGAGGGCTCAAAAAAGATGCTGAAAGCATGTGATGGCCACTGTCTGTGGAAAATTTGGCTCAGGGCAGACCATGGAGAGGACTGGTCATGTTGGGGGAAGAAAAAAATATAAAGAAGTTCAAACCTCTGAGGAAAGCTTGGCTGAAAACATTTAATACAGCAAGTTAATTCCCTGAAAAAAAAAAAGTTCTGGATCAGACTAGAGAGGCCATCACCACACACGTGGACAGAAACATATCAACTTCTGAGAGAAAGAGAAGGGAACAGTTTGTCTTGCGGACAGGATTTGCTGGGAATTTCCTTAGGAAAAATACAAACATGAGCTGATATGAGAGAATCCTTCCTAAGACATCCACATTTTTATTTTCTTTATGGATGACCATAAATGTCTAGGAAACCATTTTTTACTACCTCAGAAGAGAGTGTTTGACTTGTTTCAAGGGTTAAATCTTACCAGGGTAAACACCAAATAATACAGTGCAGTTGTAGGCAGAAGGAACAGCAGGATTGTGAACAGCAAAGTGCCAATAAATAACTAGGGAAAAAGGAAACACAATCATGAGCAGAACAATGGTAAAATAAAATACAATACAAATAAAAAATAGGAGACTCTGAGGCAACAGAAGTTTGCAGGACTCCTTAATGTGTTTTTATCTTGCCTATGTGAATAATGCTGTTACCTTGGATATTTTCACTATTTCTCCTCTCACTGGGCCTTCTTCAACACTCCTTATTATGGGAGTACATTTGGAAAGATAAAAGCTGGATCCTGACAGCACTTTTCCTTTACAGACAACATTCAAGATTTCCCATTTCAGGCTAGCTTCCTTAGGAAACTAGACTTAAATGATCTTGCAATTTTTCCACTCTCTGTCCCCAAAAGTTTTAGACTCACTGATCAGATTTTACCAGAAAAATGTGGAAAATAACAAAGAAGTGGTAATTTGAATGGGAATTCTGGAAAGAACTGAGAAGTACTTTTGTTCCTCCTTGTTTTAGCAGGGCAGGCACCTGGGGCAAACCTGCAGAATTATTTGTGATAAACATTCCCAGCAGCAACTGGCTGAGCTTCCAGCCACAGGAATTCTGCTTCTTGCTCAGTGGGAAGGTGGGAGAGAAGCTGGAGTCAGGGAGCAATATTGAGAGGATGCAGGAAAAAAATCCTTAAGGAAGGAGATGTCATTAGCTCCACTGCCCACAGAAAAAGTTATTTTTACTCTGGGCCAGCGTAGGTTGGTGTAGGTCTAAATAATTCCAAGTGGGAGAATTCAGATTTATACCAAACAGGAACCTGACTCTTCTATTTCCAGTCACCACTTCCAGATCAGAGAAGCCACAGGAGCACAGGGCACTGCAACCTCTGCAAAAAGGGACCATGGCTGCGGGATAACATGAAAGAAAACAACGCAGCAGCCACAGCACAGAGGTGGATCAGCATCACAGCTTTAGGGATGTAACCACGAATAAATCACAATCCAATCCATTCTCCTCACAGCAGTTGTTTCTCCCTTCTCCTGTCACTCCACTGCAGTTGTTTAAACCTCCAAAAGTCTTTTAAGGTCTGCTTTGAATGTCTCTTCCTACCCGGCCAGCGACACAATTCCCACTGGTCTCCAGAGCAGCAGGATGAAGCCTCAAGTGCCAAACCAATTCTCCTCAAAGTACACAGGGAGGAGATGATGCAAACCTGGCATGGAGGCTTTTAATCACCAAAGAAACAGAAAACCAGCTCTCAGCTGTGATGCAAGAAGCTCAAGGTTATCTGTTGTAATAGAAAGAGGTGCTGACCCTGCAAGTTTCCAAATATTATTGTATTATTTCAGTGATGTTTGCAGCTGCTGGCCTGCAGCAGTTCAGGCTCTGTTGGACTTTTGCATGGCATTTCAGAAATTAAAAAGAGCTTACAGCACTTCACAAAGAACTGCCTCTGCCTGAGTGAGAGTGTGTGGGCCAGGCTCCAGCACAACGTGAATGAAACGGGGCCTTTTAATAGAAACGCTGCCACGGCTGTTACTGTGGCAACACTGCTGGGCACCACATTTCCAACTGCCTCCAGCCCTCCCCCACTCCCACTCCAGGCTCAGAGCTCCGGCATCTGCAGCACCCAGCACAGCTCAGCCCGCAGGGTGCCTGGCATGGGCTCAGGGCAGGGATGGGATGGGACGGGATGGGACGGGATGGGATGGGATGGGATGGGATGGATGCTGGAGAGCAGGGATAGAGTGCAGGGTAGGGAAGGGGTGCAAGGAAGGAGTGCAGGGCAGGGAAGAGGCACTGCAGGGAAGGGGAGGGGTGCAGGGAATGGAAGTGGTATAGGGAAGGGAAGAACTGCTGCAGGTAAGGAAGGGGTGTTGGAGGGCAGGGAAGGAGTCCATGGCAATGAAGGGGTGCTGCAGGCAGTCAAGGAGTGCTGTAAGGCAGCAGAAGAGCCGTGGGCTCAGTGTGTTGGCATATGTCCTTGTTCTGGGCACCACAAAGGCTCCTGTGCCTGTGTCCCAGTATCAGTCAGAGCAGGAGGGAGGGCATCACCAAGGGCAGTGCCCTGGGGTGTCCTCAGGGCTGTGGCACTACCTGGTCCAGGTCATAGGAGCAGGAATCCACCCGCTGCCGCAGCACGTTCCACTTCTTGCCCCGGAACAGGCGCCACAGAGAGGACAGGCCGTAGATCTTCAGGCAGTAGAGCCTGAAAAAAGAGAAGACTCTGCAGCACAGCTGGCAGCTCCCAGCTCCAGCACCACCAGCTGTCACCAGCACAGCCCCATGCCTCCTTACCCACCTGCAGAGCCAGGGGGGGCAAAAGAAATACACTGGGAATGCTGCAGATAAATCCTCATGGCTCAGTCAAGCCTGTCTGGGCTGCTCCCTGGCACGGGGCTGCTGCAGCCAGCTCTGGGCCACTGCAGGGCAGCGGCCAGGCCATGCTCTGGAGCTGCAGCAGCCACCAGCCTCATGGCAACACTTTCCCTGCAGCAAAAGGGTGCTGAGGCCCTGGCACAGGGTGCCCAGAGAAACTGTGGCTGCCCCTGGATCCCCAGAAGTGGCCAAGACCAGGATGGATGGGGCTTGGAGCAACCTGGGGTAGTGGAAGGTGTCCCTGCCATGGCAGAAGATGAGCTTTAAGGCCCCTTCCAACCCAAACCATTCCATGATTCTATGAGAGGAACCAGCAATCCTATTTCCCCAATGTCACCTGTGTCTCCCCAGCTCAGATCTGTCCCTTTCCCTGCCTTCAGACCCTTCCAGACACTGCTGGCCAAGGTGTTACCCCCACACCTGAGTCAATGCAATGCAATTGTGCCTCTGCAGCAGAGATACCAGGGACAGGAGTGGAGCCCCTGAAGCTTCCCTGGTAGCCCACAGCTCTAAAAATCCTTAAGAGTTGGAAGAGACCAGTGAAATCCCTGCTGGCCCCTACTGCATCCCTTCCTTAGGCTTTCAGAACTTGGTGCTATGAGACTTGGAGCTACTCCCCTCACAGAAAAATGACAACAGTGAGGGACACTTGGGGTGACAAGGGTGGCAAACAGACAGTTTATGGAGTAACAGTTTATGGAGTAACAGCAAGGAAGAAAGAGCCCTTGGGATAGAGAGGAGGCACAAAGTGCCCTGGGCAGCAGTGCCAACACACAGGGATGTAAAGAAAGGGTACATGGCCAATGTGTGGGGCAGAACAGAGTCTGAGAAATCCTGAACTACAGAACCCAGACTGGCAAACCAGGCTAGCTAAGGTGTGGAGGCTGCCCAGATTTCACAGCAGCAATGTGAAAGCAGAGGTAAGGAGCCTCATCCAAGAGAAGAATCTGGTTTGAGGAACACCAGCTGCTTCAAGGAATTGGCAGGGTGCCTCCAGACAGGCAGGCAGAGCTTGGTGCACTAATCCCTAGGCAGGGGGGAGCCCAGGACAGCTCCTCCAGGTTCTGGCACACACCTGCCCATGGCTCTGACTAAGGCCACGCTCCCCCTGACAGGACACCCAGCGGGTGTTGCTGCAGTGGCACCTGTCCCACCTGCCCTGCTGCCTGCACACACATGCCTGCCCTTGTTCCACTCTGTGCTTTGCTCCACAAGGGGATCTCAGGCTTCACCAGCACCTGAACCAGCAAATTCTTCCTCCTGCCAGCTGCAGGAATTCAAGGGGCTGTGCTGGCTGTGGGTGACTGCTGACTCTTCCTGGCTCTCCATGGGGACAGCACACAGCTGTACACTCTGTACTTCTGACAAACACAAGACAGGTAGGCTGGCTCCCTGCAGCTCCAGGGAAGAGCAGTCAGCTGACAAAATGCTTTTCCTACTTTCTACTACCTCTCTGCACAACCAGGATGAGCAAGGCCATTCCTCCCAGACCCACACAGAAATTCCAGTAATTATACGTGTTGGGAAGAGGCCTCCCACTCCTGGCATTACTGATTCTGGGTGTAAGACCTGTGCTCACAACAGATCTGGCTCATAAATCAGGTCTCAATATTTCCAACCATTCCCTAAACTACCCATATCTAAAGATTTACTATTTCTTGTGCTGTTTCCTATGTAAAGTCTGAGGAGGGATGATGGCCATTCTGTACTTTATAAGGCAAAAGGTCCTTTATCTCTTCTATCTCATCTCCCTGGAAAACACATCCTGTGGCCTGTGGGACTCCTTGGTGCAGCACAGGTAAGAGGAGAGCAGGAACAGAGCACAGTGATGGGCGCCTCTTCCACAGGAAGCCCTAGATGTGCCCCAAAGCCCCTTGCACTCCCCCTACTCATTCAGAGCCTCTGCTCAGCTCTCAGGCCACGGGACCCTCCAGACAATGACACCAGGAGAGTGTCATAGATCTCCTGTAACCCCAAACCTGTCACCTGTGTTCCACAGTGCAGGCAAGGACCTCTGAAGCAGGGCAGAGACAGGGATTTTGGGGCTTCTCCTAAACTGCAGGGGTTCCCCTCTCCTCCTCCTCTTCTCCAGTTCCCCTCCAAATCTCTAGCAGGGTGCAATGGAGGAGAGTACTATGAGGCTGGACCAAGGGATGGGGTGAGCTGCTTTCTTGTCCTCTGCCTGTCATGTAGTTTCATTTCTCCAGGTCACTACCACAACAGATAAATATCTAAATGGAGGAGAAATGAAACATGGCTTGCTTGCACTACTGTGGCCATCACTTCTACAGGCTTAAAAAAGACTGCAAGAAATTACTGTGGGTCAAACACTGAATTCAGGAGAACTACACCAGGACTGAATGCTTCAGCACAGCCTGAGGGGTTTCCAAACAAAGCCCAGAGAGGAGGGGGACTCACCTGGCCCCGTAGACATAGAAGCAGTAGATGTGGAAGGTCAGGAGCGCGATGATGTCGGACAGGATGCAGAGAGCCACGGTCAGGCCCAGGCAGGCCGACAGCCCCACGTACCACAGGATCATCTCAATGAAGGGGGACAGCAGGTGGATGTAGCCTGGTGGACATGGCAGAGGGTCAGTGTTTGACTGGGTCATCTCCCTCTTGACCCTCTCAAAAGGCTGATTCCCCTCACCCTAGAACACTGCTCCAGAAATCAGAGCCATGACAACATGGAAGTGGAGCTGGAAAACTCCTTTAGATGCCATCTTCTCTTTAGGAGGGCCAACAAAAACTCTCCTTCTGCCCAAGTTTCTGCCCCAAGGTGGGGCAGCACTGGGAGGATGGGGAGGAGTGTGCACAGCTTGAACACAGCAGTCACCTTTCTCCTCATGGGATTTCATGAATTAGCATGGCATGGTTTGCGTTGCAAGGCACCTTAAAGATAATTTAGTGTCACCCCCATGCCATGGGCAGGGACACCTTCCACCAGACCAGGTTGTTTCAATCCCTACCCAATCTGGCCTTGAACACTTCCGGGGATGCAACATTTTATTTCCTACATTTGTGTCCAGGTTCTTAAGTACATTTTTAACTGCACACATCAACCTTTACTGCAACCATTCCTGTTTTTCTGCTCTTCCCACAAAAGCCACCTCATATGGCTTTTGTAAAATAAAGCAGTATGGACAAACAGTCTCTTTCATCACCAAAGTGGGGCAAAGTCACAGAAACAAGACCATACGTGACTGGTGAGCAAAGCAAATCAGTAAAATAACTGTGGAGTTCCTGTCCATCATACCTGTACTCCTCCATCAAGGATAACAAGAGTGTTTTATTTCAAGGAAGAAACTGAAATAATAAAATTGCACTAAGCTGAAGTTGGTGATAGCACAGGGCCGGTATTTGCCTCCTTGCACATTTCTCATCCCTATCCCAAGAGCTGCCTCTCACATGGCAAAGACCACAAAACCCTACAAAAGACCTCACAGCAGTGCCTTCCCTTGGACACTCACCACCAGTGACACCAAGGAACTAAGCCCCAGCAGCATCCACACTTCTTGCAGAGCATCAATAGCAGCACTTTATTTAATATGCATGAATTCCTTGTGTGGGAATCCAACTTTGGCTTCAGTTCCCACAGCAGGAAGACTCCCAGACAAGCCTGTACTTGCAGAAGTGCATTTTGATTCATTACTCACCTCCAGGCAAACATTAAACACTCAGAGGGAAGAGATGAAAAGGGAGGCTGGAAAGTTAAACAATTTCACTTACTGATCCAAAGATGGATGTGATAAAGGAAGAAGCGGCCCAAGACTTGATCCAAGGCTCGGTTCATTTTCAGTCCAGCTGGGGCTCCCATCAGCCACTGGAGCAGGTCCTGCAGCTCTTCAGCCACGTGCTGCAAACACAAGGAAGCCAGGCCATGGAGAGAAGAGACTGCAATCACACTGAACAGGGCCAGTGCACTGCAACTGCTGCCCCCTCAAGTTATTCCACCAGAACCTTCAAACCAATGTGGAAAAATCCAAACAACTGCTTTACAGACAGCTACCTAAATCAGAAATGCACTTTTATTAACTCCTTACTGAATCAAACACAACAGCTGAGAGGAAACTGAATTGCTTCTGTGGTTTCTGTGCTGGGACTGTGGAACTATGTCAGCTCTGGCCACCTCTGGAAGGCTTGCACAGTGGGATTTCTTGGGGTTATGAGGGTTCTGGGAACAGATGGCAAATGCTGGTGCACAAATCCACTTCTGGGGACAGTCAGGTGAAAAGTCAGAGCTGAGTTTGGGGAAGGCTGTTAGGATTTTAAAAGGGGGGAAGATGGCAGTGCACTAATGGGCAAGAGAGAGTTAATTTTTATAAACAATCTCTGTTTCTTTAGAGCAGGGTAGAAAACACAATTACATAAATATATTTCATGCACACACTCTCTTGATACTTTGTAGTGTACCAGACAATATCCCTGATCTTGCCTATCACTGTCTGCAGGTTTCATGGGTACTCATGGCAGCCCAGCAACAAAGCAGCCTTGGAATCACTGAGGAAAAACACTAATGGAGGTCCTCCCCACATCACTGAATCAGAAAATCATTATGGTTGGAAAAGCCCTCTAACATCAAGTCCTATGAACCTAATACTGCCAGGTGCAGCACTAACTTGTATCCCCAAGTGCTCCACCCACACTTTTGAACACTTTTGAACACTTCCAGCAACTCCACCACTGGCCTGGGCAGCCTGTGACAGTGCCTGACCACCCTCTTCATAAAGAAATTTTCCCAATATCCAATTTAAACCTCCCCTGATACAACTTGAAGCTGTTTCCTCTTGTCCTGTCCCTTGTTCCCTGGCTGCCCTCTCATGTCAGGGAGCTGTGCAGAGCCACAAGGTCCCCCCTGAGCCTCCTTTGCTCCAGGCTGAGCCCTTTCCCAGCTCCCTCAGCCTCTCCTCGTGCTCCAGCCCCTTCCCAGCTCTGTTCCCTTCCCTGCACCTGCTCCAGGCCCATGTGCTGTCACTTCACTGCTGCAGAAAAAACCAAACCCCAGCTCTGGGCTTGTTCTTCCCTACCACAAATGTGTCCTCCAGACTCTTCACTGAGGGCTGTTATTCACTTTTTCTGGTGATTTCAGCCCAGGCTGGTGTTATTTATTTGTTTTATCTCTCCACTCCACTACTCCACACTCCCCTTGCAGTTGGGTGATTTTTCTCCTGAGAACTTCACACCTGCCCTGTTCCCCTGAGCTGAAACCATTGCTGAGCACCAGTTACCAAGCTGTGAGCTGAGGGAGCTGATAACCTTCAGCAAACAGGTGGGGAAAATGTCTGGAAGAAGTGACCTCTTACACTGTCTCACATGGACAGAGATTGTGAGGAAAAGCCCTCTTTCTCCAAAAAATCTCACTTACAGCCCACATAAGTGAAGGGCACTGAAAACTGCCCATGCGCAGAACCACCAAGCCACACTCCCTATAGCTGATGCACTGTAGCCTACTTTCCTTATCATTCACATGTATAAAAACTTCCCTATGGAAAAAGTATTTCCAAGGAATGGTTCCATTTTCTTTATTAACCAACAGATCCTGGCAAAATGAGTTTGTAAACATTTACTTTTAATGCAGTGGCAAAATTAATGGCTCCATTTTCAACTTCTCCAAAAGGCTTGTCTTTCTATTGCCTTCCTTTTCCATCTGTCTCACTGCAAGTCAGGACTGATTGGATCCCATGGAGCTCACCTCTGTGGCTGAGAAGCGTTTGCTGCTTTATAAATAGACTGGTTTTAATATTTAAAGTGTTGGATTGGTAACTTAGAAAAAGCGTTTGGGGATTTTAATGAAATATTTAAATGCTTGAAAGCAGTCCTTCAGCAAGGCTGAGTTTTAGCAGGGAGTATTTCTGGAGGCTGCCAGTCCCAGAGGTGCTGCTAAACCCTGACAGGGCCACGTAGCCCTGGGAAGGTGCCCTACATTGCTGTTATTTAGCTGGGCAAAACAAGAGTCCTGGAGCATAACCTTGCAGGTTGTTTTCCAGACAGATATTTTAGGACTGATCAATAGCAAGTAGAATGAGGAAAGGTGATGGTGAGGCCGATTCTCCTCCTGCAGTCATGAATACTGAATGTGGGCATATTAATAAATCAGATACACTGGTTTGGAAGTGTTTCATAACAGGGTACTGGGACATGACCAAACTGGAGAGAGACTGGTGCTAACGAGGATTAGATGAGCTCACTGTGGAAATATTCTCTTTCCTGTCATGCTCTTCTGCCTAGTTTCCATGTGCAGAGGTAAATGCTGATGTGACATGGCTGGAGAAGGACACCCCTGTGATGCTCCAGGGAGTGGAGCTGGGGAAGGGTCAGGAGCACCAGGAGGGGCTGAGGGAGCTGGAAAGGGGCTCAGCCTGGAGCAAAGGAGGCTCAGGCGGGACCTTCTGGCTGTGCACAACTCCTGACAGGAGGGGACAGCCAGGGGGGCTCAGGCTCTGCTCCAAGGCAACAGGGACAGGACAAGGGGAAACGGCCTCAAGTTGCACTAGCAGAGGTTTACATTGGATAGTGAGACAATTTCTTCAGTGAAAGGGTGGTGAGGCTGACACAGCTGCCTGGGGCAGTGGTGGAGTCCCCATCCCTGGGGGCCCTTGTGGCCAGGGGTTAGTGGTGAACACAGGAGTGCTAGGCTTATGGTTGGACTTGGTGATCCTAAAGGTCATTTCCAGCTTTAAAGGTTCTATCTGGTGCAAGTCAGAGCATGCAGAGGCAAAGCTGTCCCTGTCAGAACACACCTGCCCTGTGCCTGTGGCAGGTGGTTGGGGCTCTAAGACACACTATTTTATAAATTAACATCTAAAAATATTTTTCAGGAAGCGCTCTCTCTGCTGGCTTTGTTTATGGATCAGTGGAACAAGACTGACTAGGAGCATACATCCAATTATCTCCAAGCCCCAGTAAAGCTTTTCCAGGCACAGTCTATGATAAATATGTAACTGTTTCAAACAGATTGCAACTTAGGAAAAAGAGACATCAGCAAGGATAAAAGAGATAAAGGGGAAAAAAAGGAGATGATTTATAAGCAGTTCTGTTTAAAACCAGTGCAGAGCTTTGAGTCAGGTATTTCTGAAAGAAGGCTGTCTTGTGGAAGGCAAAAGCAAGGAAAACCATTGGGAAGCCTGGTGGGATCAAGAGAAGGAGGAAGGTAGGAGTTGTGAGGGCACCTACAGAGAGAAGATTATTCAAGTTTTCCATTTTTGGATTTGAAAGCCTGCTTCAAAAATCAGTCTTTCCTAACAGCTCCTTGCCAGTTACTCCCTGGGTGTCTCTGAATCACATCTGCCTCACTGAGTGACAAAAGCAGCTTGTTATTACAGCCAGCACAGTACAGCTCACCACGCTGGAAAAGTGGGAGCTGCACTCAGTGATGTCTTGTGCAGCATCAACAATTGCCACCCAAGTGCTGATTTGAGATCCATTTTATCAGAGGATAACAAGGGATGGCCAGGGAACACAGCTTGAACTCCAGGCTGAGCTTGTGACCCTGGCAGTGCTGAGAGTCAAAATCACCCACCTGCACTGCTTCCTTCCAGAGAAATGTTGGTTGGAAAAAACCCAAGCACTGTATCCAGAGCCCACACAGCTGGGATTTTGTCAATGTTAAAATCAATCAATCAAACCAGTAAGGTTATGTGTTATATAAGGGTAGTCTGTCAATATTAAAATCAATAAGGTTAAAGTGAGGTTATGTATATAGCCTTATTATACATAACAATCTTATTATAATAGCAACACAGAATATCCTGAGTGGGAAGGGACCCACAGGGATCATCCAGTCCAGCTCCTGGCCCTGCGCAGACACCCCAGTCCCACCCTGGACATCCCTGAGAGTGCTGTCCAAACACTCCTGGAGCTCTGGCAGCCTTGGGGCTGTGCCCATCCCCTGGGGAGCCTGGGCAGTGCCCAGCACCCTGTGGGCAAATGAGATACCCAATGTTGTATTTCCCAACAGACACAGAGGTGTAGAGTCAATGCTATCAGCATATCTGGGCACAGCTCAAAGCAGAAGAGTGTTAGGGAAGGAACAGGGGCTCTCTGCACACAGGGAATGCTGAGTTACTGAACTTGGCAACACACAAGCACTTGAGAAAGCCCAGTGATGGGAATAATGCAGACCAGATGGACACTCAGCAGCAGAGAGGAAACCCACTGCTGAATGGCTGAGGGGAGATTTTGCTGTCATACTGGAAAAGAAGTGGTGCTGGCTTGCACACCACATGCTGAAGTCATTGGTATATTTTGGGATCACTCAGATCTGCATTTTTTAAGGCCTGCACATAATGCATATAAATCAATGCCCAGCAAAGGGAGTAAAAAGACTCCAAACGATTTCATGTCCACAATCTCATATGCCTGAAAGAAACTAAGTCTGGAAAAAAGAAGAGCTGTGAATGGCCTGAACTGATAAGCCAGGAAAAACAGGGAAGAAAGGCACTGACTGGCTATCAGCCCCCCCAGACATGGAGGAGTCAGCACTTCCAGGAATGAAAGCAAACAGCTCCTGGTGATAGCCAGGTACCAGAGTCCACACACGGGGGAGGAGACTTGCTGAAGACAGCTGTCACTGTGATGCAAAAGTGTAGTTGAGTGACAGATGAGCTAAATTACTGAAAGAGGAACAAACAAGCAACCTTCACAAGAAAGCCTGTCCAGGACAGGTGCTGGGGTTGGACACACCTTGAGCACGGAGAGTGTCCATCTGCCAAAGACACTGGGCAGATGGAATCCCTCCCAGAGCCACCTGTGCAACCAGGAATGCAGCCAAAGCCACTTCCCTGCAGACTTGTTAAGAAATCAGATTTCTGAGAGCTAGGCACTTCCAGTAATCCCAAAGGGAAAGCTCTAGAGAACTTAAACTTCTCCAGCTAAAATATCTGTAAGGGAAAAGATGCAGGAATAAGGCTTAGAAGTATATTTGCAGTGTATAGCTCAAACACAAGACCAAGTGTCCTGCAACAAATGTGCTTCTCCCTACCCACCACCACTGCTGAGTAGTGCCTACAGCACACATGCTGTCCTTAAAAGTTTGACTATGAAAGATAAGAAAACCAGCAATAGTCCTGTTCCACAGCTATGCTGGACAATCCATACATGTTTTCTGCAAGTCCAGCATGTACAAGAATGATCAGAGACCTTGCAATAACTAAGGAGCTCAACATGGACCAAAAAGATCGTCGTCAAGGGAAATGTGAAGTCTTCCCAGGAAATGCAGCATAAGTAGGAAAAATAAACCACTGCTGGAATTTTCTGATCAAAATCAAATTCTTCTCAACCAAGAAGCTAGAGAAAGAGTGGAGAAAAGACATTCTTCAGCTGCTAGAAAGAAACCAATGGAAAGAGCCATGCAGAAATGAAAGAAAAGTGGGCAGAGAAAAGATTAGGCTGTGCAGCTGCATGGCAGGGCTCAAAATTGGCTGCACATGTAATCCCAAGACACAGAAGCTCTTAAAAGAGAGCTGACCTCAGATTAGTGGTCTCTAGCCTCTGAAGTACATTATATGTTCCTTACTGCCACTAAACAGATATACTGGAGCTCTGCATCTGAAATGAACCACCAGAAGAGCAGGACAGTGTGGGTCATACTTGCTATCCGTGAATTTCTGCTGATGTTGAGGGATTTCAGTGGGCAAGAGGAGTTATGTTTAAGAAAATCACAACACACAGCAGGTTTTCCTAGTTTGGCCATATCCCAGAGCTCTTAGGCAGGATTTCAGGTGTTTGTACCCTGACCAGCAAAGCCTTTGGACTTCCCCATGAAACTCCTTCCACAAGCACAGCTGCACTGCTTATCATATTTGACTTTCCAGCAGTTTATCAGACTCAACCCAGGTTACAGCTTTTTTTTCACCACGAACAACCCATATAGCAACAACTTCAGGACACTTTCTGTTGACTCCAGAAAAAAATAAAATAAAAGCACTGTGGCTCCATAACCACCCAACCTGCAGCTGCAGAGCTCTGTCCAAGCCATAATTGTTCCTTTAGAAGCTTGAGGAGCCCTCCCATAAACATCTAATTACTATTCACAGCACATGCAAAGCAGAGCTGTTTCTTTCAAGCAGCCCCAACAGGCCTGATTTATAGATTTCACTGGTCTTGAGGAGACCTAATTTGCATGACTTCAGACAGGTCTCTCTAAAAGACTGTGTGTGAGGCATTGCCTCCTTAACAACCAACGCAGAGCAGGTGAAAGGGGATCAGATTTGGCCAGACTTACGTCAGCCACAGGGATGAGGGTGTCAGCAAGGTGACCAATGCGGTTCTTCCTGTACAGCCACGACATCAGCAGTATCCCCAGGGCCACATCAATCAGCAGAGACACAAAGATGTTGGCTTTCCTGCAGGCAGGGCAGAGAGAAACAGAGTTAAAGGAAGGGCAGTGTTTAATGTTCCAATGACAGTTGTTGGCTTTGCTTATCTAGCACCTTTAATGTCTCAGGGACACCAGGACAACTCACTGAAGAGGAACAATTTTGGAATCTTTTCATTTCCACTGGTGTGCTGCTCCTGTAGCCAAGCACAGGAGAGGTTTGTTCAGCCTGGAGAAGGGAAGACTGAGGGGAGACCTCCCAGCTGTTTACAGCTCTCTCCTGAGGAGCAGCTCTGATCTGTGACCAGGACAGGACCCAAAGGAGCAGCTGGAGCTGTGCCAGGGCAGGTTTAGGTTGGATATCAGGAAAGGTTCTTCCTCCAGAGGGTGCTGGGCACTGCCCAGGCTCCCCAGGGAATGGGCACAGCCCCGAGGCTGCCAGAGCTCCAGGAGTGTTTGGACAGCACTGCCAGGGATGCCCAGGGTGGGGTTGTTGGGGTGTCTGTGCAGGGCCAGCAGCTGGGCTGGATGATCCCTGCGGGTCCCTTCCCACTCAGGATATTCTGAGATTCCATGATTCTAAACTCAGAGCCACTCAGAGCCTGCCACATCACAAAACCTTTCTTAGTAGGGAGCAAAGAGCGGATTGAAGCTACAAAGAGCAATGTTAGACAGAAAAGTATATACACACTCAGGGGGGAGTTACCAATTACCAGTACCAAGGGCAGCAGCACTTGGCACATCCACACTGAGATCAGATGGCTTTCCCAGACAAGGCAATAAATAGTGGTTTTGGGTTCATACACAAACCCAGAAGGGCTGCTGGGCTGCCCCTTCCTCACTAGAGTTTCTGAATGGAATTCCATGACGTGAGTTATTCAGGAATCAGACAGAACAATCACAGTTACTTTTGGCCTTCAAATCTGTTAATCTATTTTAAGTGTTCCCTGGGAGTCTATTACTGCAGGATCAGAGAATCACACAGAACAAGACTGGCTGTGGAAGAGCTGTAGGGCATCCAATATCTGTCTCAGATCTCTGCTCTGTTCCTCTCACTGTGCTGCATGTTTGCTTTTTCTCTTACACTTTGTTACTGTTCTAACAGTGTAAGTGGAGTCTCTGGTCTGCAGTTTCTGCACAAAAAGCTTTTCCAAAAGAGTGGGTGAAAGAGGGGAGCATCTAAACCTTTCTGCTCTTATGGAAAATGCCACTGAACACTGATGGATGGCCGTGGTTGACAGCAGCACATGTGAAAGCAATGAGCCTGTGGGAGTAGTGACAGCAAAGCACTCACACATGGGTGCAGCACAAGCTTTTGAGGTGCAATATCCCAGTTGCCTTTCCTGAGCTAGGGAAAAAGGCAGGTATCTGGCAAAAGGCATGATTTACACATAAAAATACAAATATTATGCATATGAATACAATGCAGAGTAAAGATATGCAAACTAGCAGGGAGTAGAGCAACATGATAAGGTGCAGTGAGGACCTAGTACTGTCCAGGCATGGGATACATGGTTTGGGCTCCCCACAGGAGACAGGAATAGAGCCAAGACACATCTAACTTTACATGTACTCCATACCTCATCAGCTGATTTTGGTTTTGAGCCTTCTTGTTGCTGCTGATGACCTGGAGGTGCTGCAGGCGATGTCCCAGCTGCTCACAGGTTGAGAGTTTGCTCCACAAGAAAGACAAAGGCCAAAACTTCAGCAGCCTGCAGAAACACATGGGAATGTCTCCTCTTGCCTTTGCCATGTAGCAGGCAGGCCAGCATCCAACATCCATGCAAAACAGGCAGTGTGAAGTTAAGGCTGGGCAACCAGAGCTGGTGATTAGATGTTAATGACTCTCTCAAAGGTTAAAAGAATTAAGGCAGCCTTGCCAGACCAAGACATGCAGACAACCCAAGCTCTCATTTGCACTCTGTCAAACCATGTCTCACTCTTCCAAGGAAGCCACAAGGCAATCCTGATCCCAACCTCTGCTTTTGGATACATCACTGGGCTTGCACAATGCTCCAATCTCCAGGAGAGCAGAGTCAAGTTGTGTTCAGTGCAACAATTCAACATGGTGTAACTGCTGCACAAACCCCAGTGTTACTCATCATGGATCGTGGAATGGGTTGGAAAGGATCTTAAAGCTCATCTGATTCCCCCCCCCCTGCCATGGCAGGGACACCTCCCACTGCCCCAGGTGCTCCAAGCCCTGCCCAGCCTGGCCTTGGGCACTGCCAGGGATGCAGGGGCAGCCCCAGCTGCTCTGGGCACCCTGTGCCAGGGCCTGCCCACCCTGCCAGGGAACAATTCCTAATTCCCAATATCCCATCCAGCCCTGCCCTCTGGCAGTGGGAGCCATTCCCCCTTGTCCTGTCCCTCCATCTCTTGTCCCCTCTCCCTCTCAGTCCCTCTCCCTCTCCAGTCCCCAGTCCCTCTCCCTCCCTCACATCTCCTGGAGCCCCTTTAGGCACTGAAAGGGACTCTAAGGTCCTCCCAGAGCCTTCAGGTCTCCAGGTGAACCCCTCCAGCTCTCCCAGCCTGGCTCCAGAGCAGAGGTGATCACAAGTCTCTGTGTTGTGTGAGCCTGGTTTAACAAGCAGCTGTGCCCTCCATGCAGTTTATGTCCCTTCCCCCGGCTTTTTTTTTCCCTTCCACTTGATCTTTCTCTTCTTGTTTTTTTTCTTTATTACTTCCAAATTCTTTTTTCAGGGTCTTCACTTCTACCTTCTCTCCACTGCCTTGCAGTGACCATCATTATGTAGATAACCAACTTTTAGCATTTAAATAGGTTTCAAAGTTAACATCCACATTAGGCCTGTAGGGGAGGAAACAGTCACAAGGTTCTTTTCTTATGACTCAGAAGAAAAGTACAAAATGATGCTCAATTATTTTGTGGAGTTACTTTTATTACCACACAACCTATAAAGCAAGGACAGATGGCGATTTGTGCAGGCTGAAGTGACACAGTACTGGGAGCAGGCTGGTCACAGAAACCACAGCAACACATGGCACCAGGTTTGGTTTGGGGGATAAATTCTGATGTGGACATCATTTGGATCACTTCTCTCCTGTACACAGGAGTACACCAGCCAGTGCAGTTGTTGCACTATTTTCACAGTGTTTTACTGGCTTTTGTTACGGGTCCAGGAATCCATGGTCACTTTTAGTCACTTCTCCTGTGCTGCTCTGGCATGGTTTTTCAGGTTTACAATCATTTAACACAATACCATTATTCCTTGTATCCTGCTTCACTCTGGAAATTGCACAGCTGCCTGGATCATTACTGAGCAGGGCCTGGAGATGGATGTCCCTGCACACTGTGTGTGCCTTCCACAGATTTCACCTGGAACATGCCAGCCCATGCCCAGCAGCAGATGCCTCCATGACTGGCCAGGATGGGCACACTGGGGTGCCCACTGCTATTTACACAATTCATACCAATCACAAAGGTACAGTTCCTCCAAACCCTGCTCAGTTCCCTGGGGCTGCTGTCCCTTTCCTCCCCGCACCCTCCTGCGCCTTTTGAACCCCACTTTGTGCATCATTTGTCAGCTGAAGAATCAGAATGTTGAAGCCCCCCTCTTCCCCCTCCCTCCCCATTCAAATTTCAGACACATTGGGTTTGAAACACACGCAGTGTACTGTGAATCATTCTTAATTTGAGGTCTCCAAGTTACTCAGCTCTGCGCTACAGCCTCCCACCTTGGAGACAAATGAATGCACTGCTCCTCAGCTGACTTGTCAGGAGGAGGGAGCTGAGGCGGTGGAGAAAAGAGCACCGTGCAGGGGAGGGAGAGGGGGTGACTGCTCTGGCCACTGATCACACACACCTGGGCTCACAGATTCACCAGGACACCAGAGCAGATGAGTTTTCCCTTCCAATTATGCCCCAGCTCAGTGGTTACAAACTCTGGTGTGGCAAAACTTGACTAGAGCAGAGAATTGTACTTGAAATATAAAGAAGGGGAAGGAGGAATGCTCTACCTGTGGGATTATGTACAGATGGCTGAAGGTGAAGAATTATGGGTCAAACACCAGCTGCCAGACCCTGTCAGCTCAGGCAGAAAGCAGCAGCTCTGGGGCCTGTGCTACACTACACACTCACTGGGTGACAGTCCCATCCTCTCTCAGCAGTGGCTGTCTCTCACCATCCATGGCTGCTCCTCAAGCTGCGGGCAGCCAGCCCCTGGCTCACCCCCAGTCTGACACCCCCAGCCAAGAGAAAGGACAGGCTGCTGTTGTCTGCCTGAGGAATGTCTTGCACAAATGGCAATGATTCCCAAAGCACCCTCAGAGCACCAAAACATCGTGCAGCCTGCAATGGTTCAGCTCCTCAACTAGACACCATGGAGCCAAAAACACACCACAGGGATGTCCCTGTCTGTGCTACAACTGACTCTCTTTTCACTCACCACCACAAGCACAACCTCTATTCCACTCACATACTTTCTTTGGAAAGAAAATACATACACATACTTATTGAAATAAAAATACAAACATACTGCAAAAAACTCAATAGAGCAGCTGCAAGATGTGCTATGGGAACTCTCCTCTCTGTGAGGACTGAGGAAGAAAGCAAAAAAATATTCCTTGTGTGGTCTCCTATCCCTTTGCACATTGACTGTGCATTGCCAGAAATACTCCCACTTGTTTACAACACAGTATATAGAACCATTTTCAGGACTTCAATGGAAAACCAACCAGATAAAAAAACTCAACAAAAATCCAGTGACGCTGTGTCATTGCATTATCTAAGCAGCAGGAGATCTTTGGGGTATTTCCAAATATATGGAATTTTTGCATTAAATTAACATAGCCTCCATGAGTAAGTCTTGATTTTCCAATTCAGTTTTTTCCCAAGAGTGAGAGGGGATTTTCAGATACCAGATGAAAAGCAATCTTTGCAAATCTGGATCACATGCAAATATTAAGCTCCATTAACCAGAACTCCTGCATGTTTTCTTGCTCCTTGCTAGAAACTGCAGGAGCAGTGCCTCCCTTTGGATGAGGAATTGGAGGTGTTTATAAACAGACTTTTTTAAAAACGAGCACATGGAATTTACTGCCTCAAGACTAAAACATCCTAACGTCCCCAAGAGCAGAGACCTTCAGGGATAATGGGAATGCTGCCCCCAAGTTCCTCTGAAGCAGAATCGCAATGGCCACCCCTTAGCACACGGTGGTGCTGAAGAAATGCCTTAGTTCAGGATGTGCAGGACTTGGGAACGCGGGGTGAGCTTGGAGGGATGGCAGTGATTCACTCCCTGAGATTTCCAACACTGCTGCCCTGCTTCTCCCGTGCAAATACACAACAGGGGCATAGCCAAAAATACCCAAACCTCCTCAGCCTGAGAGGACATTGCTGATCTCTTTCTTTAGCCGTTCAAAGCTGACTATCCCTTAACATCACAAAAAACAGACAGAAAGAAGTCCTGTAACCTAAGAAGAAAAAAAATCAGTAAATCTTATTTTATGGGATGTCCTGTCTCAGGATGGGGAGGAGGGGACTGGAAGGACACCTGCATGTGACGTCTTGAACTCTCCCTGCCTCGAGTATGTCGGCATGAAGGAGGTTGTACCACACATCATGCGGTACAAAATGGAACCAAATTCCTTTAAATGACTTAGAAGGTCAAGCAGGAGACTTGTTATAAAGCCAGGTACTAATCTCTGTTCTCCAAGACTGATGTTTTAAAACACGTAGGAGATAAGTAAATATAAAGTTGATACTGTGGGTGAATAAAACAAAGGAGAGAAAGCTCTGCCTCCCAAGGCTAAGGACAGGCTCAGTGTTAGTCTGTGCACAGCAAGCCTTGCATTCTGCCTGCTGCCAGGTACAGCTGGCTGCTGCTCTACTTCAAAACATCCATCCTGGCCCCAGAAAAAGCTGAAGTCAGAATCCCTGAGAAGCTGGGTAGCAGCTATCTGGGCCCAACCTGCCACTGAGCTTGAGCTCCCAACTTATGTTTAGACTGCAGACTGAGACTGGATGCCAGCAAGGCTTGAGCTTAACCTGACTCCAAGCCTGGCCTGAATCCTGGCACCAGCTGAGGTGGGACTAAGTGAGACCAAGTGCCTGTGCAGAAAAGAATCATCCTGTCTGTTGGTGATGGCACACAGACAGAAAAAAGACCTTTTGAGCTGACTCCCAATCTTCTGCCCAGCCACAAAGTTGTGACTTAATCACCATTAAGAACCAGTAACATACAGTATCTTACAGAGCAATCCCAGTACACAGGGATCCTTGATGATATCAGGTTTAAATCTCAATCTCTTCCAATAATCCAAAACTGGACAGTTTTTCCTTTGTGTACCAGACTGTGTAACCCAACTGCTTAGAAAATTTTTGCATGGGAAGAGTTTCACTGTAATTCTTTTACAACTGTATCACACAATTGGAAACCTGTTAAATACCTCCATTCCTTTAGGCTGTACTTAAAAAGATTTATCCATGAATATAGTAGTAGCTGTTATCAAAATTTCATCAATTACAGTGTCTTCTTGCAGCTTAGAACCAAAACTCCACTCTCCTCTCTGTCACAACCTCTCCAGGCAGCTGCAGTGGTGGAATCACCATCCCTGCAAGTATTTAAAAAACATGTGGCACTTGGAAACATGGGTTAGTGGTGGCCTTGGCAGTGCTGGGTTAATGGTTGGACTTGATAATCTTAGAGGGCCTTTCCAAGGTAAGTGATTCCATGATTTTAAGTTTCTTCCCTGCAAATCTGCTCAGAATTAGCTTTCAGTCCAAGCACTTGCCACATGTTACATTTGGAGCATCCTATTCAAGCTCACAGTTGTGAGAACAGGATTTCACCAAGGATTCAGGCTGAGCATCAATCCCTCTAAACATCTGTAAAGTGCCAAGGTTGCAGCAGCACAGTCTCTTGGAGAAAGGATGGATTTAGAAACAGTATTTGCTGATGTTTCACAGCTGCAGAAGGAGTCACAGCAAACAGGGAGGAGGGAATCCCCAGCTATGGAGACTAAGGACAGCCTCACGTCATTCTGTCAGCCATAGAATAGCTGGAAATTCACTGTTTCAGCTGTGATGAAACTGAAGCAGGGCTCAACTATCCCTGCTGCAAATGGGGAGGACATTAATGCCTCTCCAGAAAACCTCCCAGCTCCATGAAGAGTTCTGAGGGAGCCTCTGGCCTTGTGCTTTCCTGTTGGAGTGGAGCTCCAACCAGGACCTCTTGCAGCAGCCTGTTTCCAACAGAACAATTTTGTATCACATTTCTGACTGGGGTTGAGCAGTAGTCCTGCGATGCCTAAACAAGAATTACATTTCCAGGCAAAACAAGCTGGGTGATGTCATGTCACTTACCTGCTCCTGCAGATCCCA
>NW_005054383.1:1182404-1186093 GCF_000277835.1 Geospiza fortis
CAGCATGCAGGCAGGCACAGAGGCCTGCTTCAGCAGCTCCACAATGATGCTGGCCTCCACCCCATCCGACTGCCAGTGGGTCAGCTTGATGGGCCCCTCGTCGTACCTGTCTGTCATGAACAGGACCTGGCTCCTGGCCACCGTGTCAAAGATGGCCGAGAGCTTTGAGGCATCCTCTGCCCTCTGGCCAGCTGTGTCCAAAGGGGGGTGCAGATGGGAAAGCATGACCTTGCGCTGGTCATAGTACACCAAGATGATTTCTTCCTCCTGAGGGTTCTTAGAGTGCTTCTGAAGGATAGAACAGCTCCAGAATTTGCTGTCTCCCTCTTTGCTTATCTGGATCCATGGCTCATGGCAGAATATGGTCCCAAGGTCTTCCAAGAACTCACTGAGACTCTCTTCTTTCTCCTGTTTGCTATTGCTCCATGAGCCAAGCACAGAAACACTGACTTTAGTCACACGCTGAACCTCCCCAAGGTACTGCTTCACCTGGACAGGGATGAAGGGGAAGTGCACCACAGCAAGGATGACAGCAGAGTTCTGCTCGGAGATCCAGCGGCCGATCAAAATGCCGCTGTCTGCTGAGGAGCAGCACGATGGAAAGAACACCTTCAGTACCATGGCAGTGACCCTGCAGGGATGTACACCTGCCAATAAGCACAAAAATTCAACTTGAGGATGGTGAGTAAATGCAAGAAAAATCTGAGCTGGCCAAAGCCACCAAAGAGGAGAACTAAGCATGTTTGAAAACACTAAGCCCAACCACATGAATAATGCCATCAGTGACAGCCAACAGCCACACACATATTCAGGGGGTTCTTGATGATCTGCAGTCTTTGAAGTGAGGGAAGGTGAGCCTGGAGTTTCCCAGTAAAGCCCTTCTCCCAGTCCTGGAAAGGTCTTTCATGGTGGTACACAGATAAGCACAGCCCATCAGACCAGCCAAGACCTGGCATTCACCCAGCCTCAGATCTTGGATCCTATATTGCATGTGCTGGAGCACCTCCTAGAGAAGGGACTATATCATAGCTCACCATGGCGCCTCTGGGGAGTATTTCCTGCTGCTACCAATAATCAAACACTGGTTCATGCTATTCAGTCTCCTTTACTACCTTACAACCCAGACCTCTGCAGCAAACTCACAGAGCAACCTTGATCCCATCACTCAGCTCCTCTTGCCTCACTCCTCACATCTGGAAACTGAGATGACAATTCTGTCAGAAGGGACTACAGTGATTAATTGAAGTAGTTTTAATTCATTACATTCAACAGCCTAAAAAATGAGAAGCACCTCTACTTTATCAGTGCTCTTTATCTTTAGTGCTTTTCTCCTCATCATTAAGAACACATCTCAGTGGCCTTGGGAGACTTTTCCAGAAAGGAGCTTTGAGGCAGTTGACAGTGTCTCTTTAAATAAGGTGGAGGTTTCTAACAGGACTGTAATTGCAGTAAGGAGGGCGCTGGTGCAGAACAGCAGCATCCGGCGCCCGCTGTCCTTTCCTGTCCTTCAGTGCTGTGTGAGGGATGTGGAACTCCACAGGGCCCCGAGGCTGCTCCTCTGCAAGGACCAGTCAGTTGGAAAGGGAACACAGAGGGGATTTACAGCATGGAGAGAGGATGCACAGCAGGAAGGGCCTGGTGGCTTTTTCCTCTCCCTTAAGAGAGGAGAGCTGAGCCAGTAAAGCTCAGCACCTGGGAATTTCCTACAGCATGGAGAGATGGAGGAGCAGTTGTAAGGAGTGATTAACCTCTGGGGTTAATCACTCACAGTGGGGTAATCCGGGGAGCTGTGGACTCCCCATCCCTGGCAGTGCCCAGGGCCAGGTTGGACAGGGCTTGGAGCAACCCAGGACAGTGGAAGGTGTCCCTGCCCATGGCAGGGGGTGGAACGAGATGGTCTGCAAGGTCCTCTCCATGTCAAACCATTCTATGATCTATGATTCTTCTGAGATCCTGCTTCCTCACAGACTCCAGGTCTCTGAGGTTATCCCTCGGATCAAAGAGGGAGAAATGAAGTCCCTCTGTGGCCTCCAGATATTGCTGGGGGTTGGAGGATCTCTGGAGCAGTGAGAACCAGTGCTGGGTGTGTTCAGGACCTGCAAACACTGTGCTTCCAGCACCACACTGCCAAGAAAATCCCACAGGAGAGGGAAGTCTTGGGATATACTTTGCAGTTTTGCAGTAAAAGGGAATATTCAGTCCAAGGAGAAATATCAAAGACAGCCCCATGATGTTTTTCCCATCGAAAGAGGGAGAGTTGTTGTGAGTATTGCTACAAGATACTCTCAGTGTCTATGCATGGCTGTCCTTAAAGGTCTGTCCATCCACCAGACATTTCAGAGAGGAATTGTCAACTGTCTCGTCATACAAACACTTATTTTTCACTGAGACTGTTTTTAAAGATAGACACAATCCTCTGGGAAAGCTTCTCATGGAGCAGAAACACTTGCCATCCTTCTCTAGTTTGTGAATTCCTCCTCTTACATCTTCCCCAACTTTTAAAATTAACATAGTTTTATGCACGCAACTCCTCTGGCTATAGCTCAGGTCAAATGATCTGCCCTTTGGCTGCTTGAAACATGGCAGAGAAGATTCTGATATGATTTTCAGGCTGTACAAAATATCATGATAGTTGAAAACCTGGCTGATCAACTATTGTTATGTTAATGTTCTTATATTCCCAAATCCACGACTTGTCATGCATCCACCTCATTCATTTCAACAGACTGAAATATCAAATGTCATCACAGTCAACTGCTTCACTGCTGCTAATTTTAACAGAAAAATCTTACCAATGCTCATGCAGTCCCTGTTCATCAAGTGCCTAAAATCTTTGAGATCCATCTATTTCTGCTGAAAACACCCACCTTTCCCTGAGAGCACCAATGCACTGATCTCAGGTCACCAAAACAAACAAAATAAACACCACCTAAAATGTGTTAATGCAACAAATGAATACAGGACCCCAGGGCTGATTAATTCCAGAACTTTTGTTAGAAAAGTGAAGGTGAATGGTGGGATGTGGCCACAGCCTGACCCCAGAGGCTGCCCTGTGGCCACAGGGTGCCATGGCAGACTGATCCCATAGCAGACCCACACCTGAGCATCCCACGATCCTTGCAGGGGGGTTAGGGCCAGGATCTAAAGAATCATAGAACCATGGAATTGTAAAGGTTGGAAAAGCCCTCTAAGACCACCAAGTCCAGTCATTCCCCCAGCACCACCACCACCACTAAACCATGCCCTCAAGTGCCACATGCACACGGTTTTTTGAACACTTCCAGGGCTGGCATTCCACCACTGCCCTGGGCAGCCTGTGACAGTGCCTGAGCATGCTTTGTGTGAAGAAATTTCCCCATCTATCCTATCTGTATACAAATTAAACCTCCCCTGGCACAACTTAAAGCCATTTCCCCTTGTCCTGTCCCTGTTCCCCGGGAGCAGAGCCCGAACCCCCCGGCTGTCCCCTCCTGTCAGGAGTTGTGCAGAGCCACAAGGTCCCCCTGAGCCTCCTTTTCTCAGGCTGAGCCCCGTCCCAGCTCCCTCAGCCCCTCCTGGTGCTCCAGCCCCTTCCCAGCTCTGTTCCCTTCCCTGGACACGCCCCAGCCCCTCAGTGTTGCGAGGAGCCCGATGGGGGCCCCCGGTGCCCGCGCAGGCCCCGCTCCGGCCCGGCCCGCCCCGCTCCTACC
>NW_005054383.1:1186268-1200036 GCF_000277835.1 Geospiza fortis
CACCGCCCGCCTGGAGCGGGGCCAGGGGCTCGGCTGTGCTCACGGCACACTCTTTGCTCCATCCCCACAGGCCGGGCGCTCACCTGTCCTCACAGGTGAGCTGTCCTCCTTCGCTGTCCTCTGTCCCAAAATCGAGGGGCCCCGCTGTTCCCACAGGACCCTGCTGTCCCTCATCCCACAGGCCAGGTGCCTTTCCATGGGGGACCTCATTGTCCCTCATCCCCAAAGTCCAAGGACTCACCTTTCCTCAGGGAACCCCGTTGTCCCCCATCCCAGTGGTGAGGGACTCGGCTGTGCTGATGGGACCCTCTTGACCCCCATCTTGACCATCTCAGTGGATGCCTGGCCCAGCAGAGACCCGCGGGTGCCCGCAGGTGCCCAAGAGCTCTGTCCGGTGATCCGGCAGTGGGCTTGGGCCAGTGAGCTTGGGAAGATGCTGGGCAGCGTGAGAAGGTCCCACATGGAAAGGGAGAGCAGGTGCAGAAGTGGGGGTGGGCTAGATTAAAGGTTTGGGGTTGTATTTTAGTTGTTGGATGCCACAGAATTGGAAATAAGATGGGGGAGAATAGTCCTTCTGGGAGGGAGCTCAGCTTCCTGGGGCTGAACAGGCTGATCTCGCTGTTCCTGCAGACCATGCAGCCCTGCTCGCCTCACTCTGCAGGGAGAGGGGTCCTGGAGGTGTCTGCTGTGCTCAGAGCCTGTTCCAGGGCCAGGAGGGAGCAAGGCCTTCTCCAGGGATCATTTGGGATGAAAGGTGGTGCCTTGGGTCTGGCACATCAGCAGAGACCGAGGAGTCGTTAAGCTCCATGCCCACACCGAGGGCTGGAGCTGGGAGAGGAAAACGCCCGTCCCTGTGCCGGCACACCCTGCCCGCCTTCCCCTGGCCCCTGCCGATAAAGGCAGCAGACTCTGCCTTTATCATGCCTCTGAGCCCTCCTCTCCAGAGGCCAACAGGGCAGCTCCTGCCCGAGGATGTGGGGCAGTGTGAGGAGTTCCATGATTCCATATGAAATTTACTCCGTGTAGTGGTTGTTGCTTCCCTGTAGAGGTCAGGAATGCAGCACAGAAGGAGTTACCTTCATCTTACCCTTTTCCTGAAGTCTGCTGCAGACCCAGTATGCTGTTCTCTGATTGCAAAACCCTCCCTAACAGCCTGGGAATGAATTAGGACAGACCAGTTGGCTCAATCATGCCAGGCTGGACAGGGCTTGGAGCAACCTGATCTAGTGGAAGGTGTCCCTAGTTATGGCAGGGTGTAGATCTAGGTGATCTTTAAGGACCCAATCCAAACCATTGTGTGATTCCATGACTCTGTGATAGAGCATGGACTTTTAGCATGGCCTTACACCTCTGGTCATGCTCTGGAATCAGGAAGATGGGACCATAGCACATCAAAATCGCATGGAGAGAGGAGAAATATTTATATCAGCTTTGGAAAACACACAAGAAATCAAGGGTGTGGTGATAACAAGTTTGCCGAGGCACCAGTGCAAGGTCAGTTCTGAGTAGCTGGGTCATCCTTTACATACTCTGGTGGGTCCAGAGCTGGTCTAGTCCTGGAGAAGCTGGGGGCCATCAGGCAGTCAGGTATGGGGCAATGTACCATCCCTGGAAATGTCCAGGACCAAGCTGGACAGGGCTTGAAGCAACCTGGGATAGTGGAGGGTGTCCCTGTCATGAAACGGTCTTTACAGTCCCTCCCAACCCAAACCATTCCATGATTCCATGAATCTGTGAGAGCAGGGGAGCTCTCAGCATACCACAGATGCACAGCTCAGCGGGGCTGCAGGGGAACCACCCCCCCTCTCCACCTGTGTGATTGGTTGAGGTCAGCACATGATGCCCCAGCCTTGGTGGGTCTGTACGGGGGCCTCACACAGTATTTAAAGACTTTGACACAGTTCTCCACTGTGTCTGCCACAAAGAGGTGCCCAGAGGAGGAGCAAGCCATGCCAGCAGGCCTCCGCAGCCCTGTGGACACCAGGCAGACGGGAGCTCCATGCTCTGGGAACAAGTGGACTGAACGGCGCTGCTCGTCTGCCACCAGGATGCTGCCATCCGTGTCCACGCAGACCCCAGCAGGGTTGCCAAACTGGTGTCCATATTTGCTGCTGAGGGAGCAGAGGAGCTTACAGCTGCTCATGAAGACCTTGACGTCTCCACACTCCTCGCTCACCACAAAGCCTCCACTGGGCACCGGGCTGACGTAGCGAGGTCCCTGCAGATTTGGGACAGCGTGGACATCGAGAGTCCTGAAGGCATGATCCAGAGCAAAGCTGTGCACTTGGCCTTGTGCATAGTCTGCTACCAGGATCTTGCCCGTGGAGTCTACTCCAATACCCCTGGGGGAACCAACCTTCCTGATCTTTATCCATTCCCCCTTGGAGAGGCTGGTGTGAGGGTTGAAGACCCAGATGGCTTCATTCACCATGTCAGCTACAGCCACCATTCCCATCCTAGTCACAGTCACATCTTCGGGCAAGAAAATGCTGCCTCCCTTGCCTGTTTGCTGGCAGGGCAGGGACTGCAGTGTGCGGCCTGTGCTGCTGAGCACATGGACCCAGGGAGCACTCTCAGCTGTCACGTAGATGGATCCATCCAGGGAGCAATGGATCCCACTGACACCCCCATAGCGGCTGCCGGTGGGGTTGGGAATCCGCCGGACCAAGTCATCCTGGCAATAGTGGAGGAGGTTCTTCATGTTGTCCAGATCTGCACACAGGCTTTTGGCCTTATCTGCCAGCTGGTGGACCTGGTGCTGCGTCACCATGCCCATGCCACGCTGGCTGTGCAGCAGTGGGCTGGCTGACTGCAGTGTGGTAAATGACTTCAGCTGGAGGCTGTAGATGGTTTTCAGAAGCTTCTGCTTTAGCTGGCTGGTCTCCAGCGTGTAGTCCATGACAAATCTTTTGTCCCTGTTTGGGGGAAGCAGTTAGGACCATGACTGTCCCCACCTGCTGCCATTTCTGGGGCCGTGCTATGGTGCTTGCTGCCTACCCAGGGTCAAAGTGTTGGTGCTAGTCTGGATTCATTCATGCCAGAGAGACCGTGTCACTTTATTGCCAGCTAATTATGAAATAGAGGCAAACAAGGACCATGGCATAGAAATTAAAAGGTCAGCAAACTGGACCTGCAGCTGGAGGAACAAGCCAAAAAGGTCCAACAGCTCCAACAGCTCAACTGGTGTCAGATGTGGCCTGAAGATTTATGTGTAAATGTGAGCCCTGTGTATGAACTTATTGAATGGGACCTCAGACTTCCCAGTTCCTGAGATAGTGACTTCTTTCAGGTCTTTAACACTTGTTACCCCTATTTTCTGTGAGTGTCACCTCTCCAAACCAAGCTCAATCCGTGGTAACACTTGAGTCACTCAGGGTGACTATTCCTTGACTCTCAGGTGTCAGATGTCAAATGTGGCCAGTGCATGTCTTTGCTCAGGGCAGCCCCTTTCCCATCAAAGTAGTTTAATAGAATCACAGAATATCCTGAGCTGGAAGGGGCCCACAAGAATCATGGAGTCCAACTCCTGGCCCTGCACAGACACCCCAACAATCCCACCCTGGGCATCCCTGGCAGCGCTGTCCAAGCTCTCCTGGAGCTCTGGCAGCCTTGGGGCTGTGCCCGTTCCCTGGGGAGCCTGGGCAGTGCCAGCACCCTCTGGGGGAAGAACCTTTCCTGATCTCCAACCTAAACCTGCCCTGGCACAGCTCCAGCTGTTCCCTGCGTCCTGTCCCTGTCACAGGAAGCAGAGATCAGCACCTGCTGATCAAGTTATTTCTGAAGTAGCCAACAACTTGTCAGGAAGAAAAGGGGAGATTCTGCTCTGAAACATACATTCAATCTTCACCATTTTTTTCAGACAAGAGAGCCACCATAAGAACCCAAATTTTTCTTTTGCACACTCTCCCTCAGTTTTAAGACTAGGCAGTGATGGGAACACAGTTTTGCTATGTTCTCCCCAGGCCTGGCTGGAGTATTGGCTTTCAATACACAGCCAGGAACTGGCGAGTGAAATGTTAAGAGAAATATGACCTCATTAAAGGTCCTGGAGAGGCATAGCTTTATTTTGCTTTAAATGTGATTATAATTAAAATTATAATGGGCACACTTGACTGTTTTGAGTTGTTTGCAAGCCATCACTCCACTTTTATTGCCCCATGTCCCAGGATTGCCTGGATCATGTGCCTTATGCTGCTCACAAAAGTGACATTTCCCCAGACCACAGCTGAAGAGAGCTAGGGAATACGGTGCCAAATGGTCCTTCTCATGTGCAAATACTGCAACTATCTAAAAGCCATCCCTGCATAATTACAGAGTACCAAATGCAAATACGAAATGGTAGGGATGAGAAAATACAGATGGAAATCCAATTTCTGCTGGTTTGGGACCTGGGAACAGCTTTTTCTTCCCCATGGTGGTTATGCCTTGTGTCTCCAGCAGCAGAGATCTGCTTGGTGGAAACAAGCCCTCCATATCCTAGGACTGCTTGTCAGGGTCCTCCTTCAGAGCTGGACAGAGTTCTCAATCCAAGAAGCTGGATTTTACACATGGGGAAACTGAGTCACTGCCAGGGAGGCGATGTGCCAGCTACCACACACCCCGCATCAGGAGCATCCACCTGACTTCCTGAGCACTGGACACCCAAAGCTGCCATCAGACCCTTGACCGTGTATCCTGAGCCTAGCTTGAACTGCTTGGGGTCCAAACCCAAGAAGAGGGCTCTGACACTGTCCCCCACACAGCTCAGGCCAACCACCTGTGGATACAAGCTCAGCAGCACAGATCCTGTACCTCAGTCCTGCTGTCCTGGGGGCTGCCTGTCCTTCCCTGGCAGCGCTGGCCTCCCGCCGGCTCTCGCTGGGCTCAGGGCAGTGGGACCAAGGGATGTTGTGTTGTTAGTAACAGGTGATTGCCCTGAAGTCTGGGTAAACACAAACTCCTTGTGCTGACAACCAGAAGCAGCAAGACAAGGGCTGTTCCACGTGGTTTTTACTCCCTGCTGGTCTCATGCCCAGAGACAAGGTGCCTTTCTCCCAGGATCAGTCTGTGTCCCACCTGCCTGCTGGTGCCAGAGGGAGGCACCCAGCTGCCTGGAGGATTTGGGGCCTTTATGTAGAGGCAGAAGAGGTGATTTGCTGCTCCTCTCCCTTGGTAGCTGCTGGGGTGGGACAGGGAAGCTCACACAGTGAATCAGGGCTCCTCATGGCTTCACCACTGCCTCCCTGTGTGCCCCAGCCTGGGCACAGGGCAGCTGTGTGTCTCAGTCTCCCCACTTACAAAAAGGAGACTGGTGAATTTTGCCACGTGAGGCTTTGAGGTGCAGTGTTGGAGAAGCAATTCTAGAAGAGGCCAGATCAGCCAGGACTGCTGGAACAGCCCCAGTTTCCATCTCCACGTTGCTCAACCCAGGCTCTCCACAACTGCACAAAACCATGCTTGGAGTTGATGGTGGCATTTATTAGTTCTGCCCCAACAAAGAGGGTCGGGAGTAAAAGCAGAGTTAGCAAGGAGCAGCCTGCAAGCGACTGCTCAGAACCTGCTCTCCCTTCCTGGCAGTGATTCCTGACAGTGCTTCCTGAGAGTGCTCTCCCCATCTTTGCCCACATTGAGCTCAAACCTGGAGCTCACAAACCACCTTAAACCTGGCAAAGCTGTGAAGAAGTTTGTGTCTGTTCATTATTCAGATGGGCCAAATGTGAGTGAAGTTTTGGTCAGACTCAGCCACATTTTTGGATGCTTGGAGGGGCTGCATGTGCCTTGCTTAGGACTAAGGGAGCAGGTTGGGTCCATCTGGCTGCAGGAGCTGTGGGATGGGGATCTGCCTCCCAAGTCCCAGGGCTGGGTGCTCTTCTCAGCAGGTATTTAGGGCCCTTCTGGCCCTGGATCAATGTATCCCTGAACCTCACACTGCCTGCCTCAGACCTTTTACCAGCCAAAATTACAAAAATAACTTGACATGACAAGTGCTGGGGCCGTTCCATCCAAGCCCCAGCAGGACGGGAGGCAGCTTCAAAAACCATCTCCCAGGGCAACAGGGTCTGACCTTTTGTTTTGCTGTTGTGTGCTCCATCACCAGGATAAACAAACACAGCCTGGCCCTGGGGCTCCCGTTCACCTTTCCAGGACCGTGGCTCTGTCACAACCTGTTCAGAAGGCACCCCAGACCCCAGGAGAGGCCTGTGTCATGGCAGAGCCCTGGCACAGCTCATGCCCACGCCAGCACCAGGACTGCAGGGGTCAAGGACAGGGGCATGGTCAGCCTGCTGCTGCCAGAGATGGACTGAGGGAAGGAGAGGTCGTGTCCAGTTCAGGCTTTCCTGGAGCACATTCCTTGCAGGTACAAGTGGCAAAATTCACCCCTTGTGGCTTTTCCTCCCCTGGTGCAGGGGCAGCAGCTCTTGGTTGTGTGTCCACAGGGAACACACAAGCCCTGGGTCTCTGCCAGTCCCTGTGCCCAGGGAGACAGGCATGGTACGTGCCTGGCAGGCTACAAGTGTGCAGGGAGTCAGCGGGAGATCCCACAGGAGGAGTCAAGGTCATTGCTACCAAGTCACAGACTTGTGGGAAAACAACCCAAACCCATCCACTGAGAATATTTCCCCACCTAGAGCACAGCTCTGTGACTGGGGAGAGTGTGACACCGAAAATCCACAGTGTCAGTCCAGTGTCATGTGTGGGGCTGCAAAGCCTTGCTGTGGCTCTGGTCCCTGCTGGACACCAGACCACTCCAGCCCCGAGGATCCCAGCAGTCCCCAGCCTGCTCCACACCCCTGCCAGCGGCCAAGAGCTGGGGTGGTTTGCTGGGACTGAAGGGACAATGAGGGGACGGAGCGGGGTGGCAAGGCGAGGGTGTCAGGCTGGCCATTGCTGGCCACTGCTGGCCATTGCTGGCCATTGCTGCCCATTGCTGGTCATTGCTGCCCATTGCTGGTCATTGCTGCCCATTGCTGGTCATTGCTGCCCATTGCTGGTCATTGCTGCCCATTGCTGGTCATTGCTGCCCATTGCTGGTCATTGCTGCCCATTGCTGGTCATTGCTGCCCATTGCTGGTCATTGCTGCCCATTGCTGGTCATTGCTGCCCATTGCTGGTCATTGCTGCCCATTGCTGGTCATTGCTGCCCATTGCTGGTCATTGCTGCCCATTGCTGGTCATTGCTGCCCATTGCTGGTCATTGCTGCCCATTGCTGGTCATTGCTGCCCATTGCTGGTCATTGCTGCCCATTGCTGGTCATTGCTGCCCATTGCTGGTCATTGCTGCCCATTGCTGGTCATTGCTGCCCATTGCTGGTCATTGCTGCCCATTGCTGGTCATTGCTGCCCATTGCTGGTCATTGCTGCCCATTGCTGGTCATTGCTGCCCATTGCTGGTCATTGCTGCCCATTGCTGGTCATTGCTGCCCATTGCTGGTCATTGCTGCCCATTGCTGGTCATTGCTGCCCATTGCTGGTCATTGCTGCCCATTGCTGGTCATTGCTGCCCATTGCTGGTCATTGCTGCCCATTGCTGGTCATTGCTGCCCATTGCTGGTCATTGCTGCCCATTGCTGGTCATTGCTGCCCATTGCTGGTCATTGCTGCCCATTGCTGGTCATTGCTGCCCATTGCTGGTCATTGCTGCCCATTGCTGGTCATTGCTGCCCATTGCTGGTCATTGCTGCCCATTGCTGGTCATTGCTGCCCATTGCTGGTCATTGCTGCCCATTGCTGGTCATTGCTGCCCATTGCTGGTCATTGCTGCCCATTGCTGGTCATTGCTGCCCATTGCTGGTCATTGCTGCCCATTGCTGGTCATTGCTGGCCATTGCTCTGTGCGGACACCAGGCGGCCCCGTCTGTCCGAACAACCGGGAGTGATTGGCACTGATCATCCAGCAGCGGGAATGCATCCTGTGCGTGTCCGTGTGTGTGCAGGGAAAAGTCGTATGCCAGGACTGTGCGAGAGGTTTCCGTGGGAAGCTGGAGCACCCGCTGCACATCTGCACACAGGAAACACGATCCCAGGCTGAGCAGAGCCTCTGTCCTGGCTGCACCCCCCCACTGTTCATGGAATGCTTGCAGTGTCCAGCTGGGGACATGCAGGGACCTGGGGACACTGAGGGACACAGCTCTTGGAATCTGATCCCCCACACACACTGAGACTGGGCTGGGACTTCCTAAACTTGGTTCCGTGGAGGTGAGGGCAAGAATTCAGCTCCTCTTCAAGCATCACAGAAATCCCTCCAGAAAGGAAAGCTGTAACTACTCTGGTCCCTAAAACTGACCTGGCCCTGTCCTCTGGCCAGCATGGACAGCCCGGAATCCCTGCTGCTGGTTAGCTAACCAATGGAAAAGATTCTCCAGAGTCTGATAAGGGCTCAGCTGACACCTCAGCTTCTCCCTTTCTCCCTCCTCCTCTGCAGCCTCCCTTGCTCACAAGGCTCACAAGAGGATTAGGGAGTTAATCCTCTTTGGGACATCAAGCTCCCTGTTAAGACTGCTGGGAAGGGCCAGAAGCTGTGAAGCACAGTGGGGCACTGCCACAAAGCCCCTTTCATGCCAGGAGCAGCCCTGTGGATGAATCCCTGTGCTGGTGGCAGCCTCTCCATTGCCACCACCCCCTTCTCCACCCAGCCAGAGCACAAGGCTGTCCCCAGGGCCATGGGAGCTGGGTAATGGTCTCATCAGGCTGTCTCCCTCTACCCCATCCTGGCCTCTCCCTACCTGGAGTAGAAGGGTGGTGGGAGGAAAGAGAAACATCCTCCTGTCCTGGCAGAGAACAGCAGCCCAAGGCTGTGCAGGAGGTGGCAAAGGAACAAAAGCTTTCTGCAAACACAGCTCCATGCTCAGCCTGCTGAGGAGGGCTCTGGATGTCCAGGAGCTCTGTAGAATCCCAGGGGCATGGCTATTACTGGAGCAAAGTGATGTGCTGGAAACATTCCCTTATGGATGATACTGAGCCAATTGGTTTTCCACGAGGGATTGCTTCAGCTCCTCCTCTGGAGAGGAAGGGTGCAGGCTGGCACTGCTGGTGTGTCACAGGCTTGTCATTGGCTACAGGTGGGCAAGGAAGCTCCTGCACCTTCAGTTTCTCTTCCCACTTCCCACCCAAACCACAGACTGTAAACATCCTTGGGTACTCTGCACCTAAAATCAGGGAGGAAATAACAGTGGCTGAGTGCTTTTACTGCCTGAGCCCTGGATCTGGGAAAATGATGTGGGTGTTTAGGTTTTGCAGCAGCTGCTGCCTGGGGTGGGGGAGCCAGGGCTGCCCAGACACAGTACCCAGCTGTGCAGGCGCTCCTGGGTCTTCAGGATGCTTCTGCCTTGCAGGAATGTTTGCTCCTTCTCTCTCAACCATTCGACCCTCAGCATCTTCTCCTGCACCACAAGGCAGCAGTGGGGAACACTCAGCCACCGTGCCCTGGCACCACTTGGCATCTCCTGTGCTGCCCCAGTCCCAGTGGGCATGGGCCCCTTCCAGGCAGGGAAGAGGGCAGGAAGGCAGGAGCTGATCAAACAGCAGCAGCAGCAGCCAGGATCTCACCCTGCCTTAGCCTGCAAAGCCTGAGGGAAGCCTTCTCTCTGCTCAGCTGGGCTGTCTTTGGAAGCATCGGCCCTGGTGAGAGCCAGAGCACTGCTCTCACCCACCCCAGCTCTTTTAAGTGCTTAAACCCTCACTGCTTCCCTCCATGGGCCTTTGATCCAGCTCCAAAGCTAGAAAGATTCTGCCCTGGGCAAATACCCAGGGAAACGATCCATTCCGAGGCATCTAGAGCAGGGAAAGGAAACATCCAATTGCAATAACAGATGGGAAAACCAAGCAGGGAAATTTTGTAGCCCTTTGTACTGTTTTTCCTCATGTAAAGCTGAGGAGATGGGATAGCTACTCCTCCACACTGGTTACATGCTATGGGGGGATGGAGAACACGGCTGCTGCCGGAGCAGATCTGGAGCTGCAGTCTCAGGGACTGCTCTGCACTTCAGTGTTTGTGGCTGATGGGGATTGAAGAATTCATGTGGGTCCCAAAATACACCAGCAGTGCAGCAGTGTTCCTGTCAGAGCCAGGGGACAGTCACCAGGGCACAGCGAGGTGGCTCTAGGCACAGGGGCCACCGCAGTGGTTATGGTGGGGAGAGTGATGAGGAACAGTAGTGCTGCTTCCACAATCAGCTGGGAGCAGAGGATCCAAGATAAGCCACAGGCAATGTGTGGAGTGATGCTTCTGGCTGCCTCTGCTCCTCTTCCTCCCACAGAGAAGCTCCCAGGAGGATCAGGAGGCCTTGCTGTTCTCCCCCAGGAGCTGCAGTCTGGGTGAGAGCAGGCAGAGGCCCGGGCTGGGCTGTCCCTCTGATCTGCATTGCCCTGGCAGATCAGCCCCTGCCAGGTCTCAGCGCATCTGTGCTGCTTCCCTGGTGTGCTACCAGCCCCGGGGGCAACATTTGTGCCTCGAGGGGAGTCACAGCCTCCTCTGCTTGCTCCTACTGTGCTAAAGCTTCCAAGGAGGAACAATGCTGGGAAGAGGTGCGATGAAGAGACAAAGGGAATGGTGTTCTCCCGGCACTGTTAGTACCTTCTAGGACACTTTTATTTGGAGCTCCCAAGAGCAACACCAGTCCTTACTTAAGTTGATGGGAAAACTACCCCCCAACGTGCAGTCATCTGGCAGAAAGGAAACCTTCCCAGCCTTTCCCCTGGTAGGAAGTGCAAGGTGGGTTGGGACAGGCCCTCTGGAGTGATGAGACCCCTTTGGGATCAATTCCTGATTTGTCTCCCCAGCCCCAGAGTCGTCTCAGCCTGGGAGCTTTCCCTGCCCTTGTCTCACAGTTAAAGTTGCCCTGTCACCACTGCAAGGCCGGGTCATTGCCTCCCTCCTGCCTGAGATGGAGCAATTCTGCTCCAGGTTGGCTTTGCAGCTTCACATGTCTGCTCAGAAATCTCCTGGCCGACCTTGGCCCTTCTTGAGCCCACGTTTGGTAACTTTCCACTGCTCCGAGCTCCGGCCTGCCCTCGTTGGGGTAAGAGAAAACTGGTTGTGCTGGGCAGGAACCACTTCTTGTCCCCAGCTGGTTCCACCCGGTAGCCCACAGTTCTGAGTGAGTGCCCAGCTCCCCAGCCTGCTGCAGGTGGGGCCCTGGCACAGCGGGGTGGGGCACCTCAGCACTCACCCTCCTGCTCATCTCAGGCACAGCCTCTGGATTTGTGTGCTCCCAGATCACTTGGCTCTCCCCCACCAGCTGCACATTGCTGTGTGCGAGGGATTAACTCCCCCGGCAACGCACATGTCCCCATTTCTTGGTGTCACACCCAGCACCCAGCTGATGCTTGGCAGCATCCAACTCTGGAGATGGCATTGGGTCTACCACATCTTTTACTTGTGGGCAAACCCCAGGGAGTTTGCAGCTCCATCTCTTGGACCATGGTTTCCCTGCCAGCCTGGAGTGCAGTGGGAAGAGGTGATGCCCACCACAGCCCCAGCCATCCTCCATGCAGGTGGATGGCTCCTGGGACTCCTGCTGACTGTACCTCTGCAGCAAATGTCCTCTTCCAGCATGGGATCCACCCCAGATTTTGTCACCAGCCGTTTGCCACCGAGCTGGGGAAATCTGGAGGCACAGCATTTTCAGGGGTCTCTGGGATGTTCCCACCTCATGCTCGGGGCTGTCCTGCTCACAATGAGCAGCCTGAGATGATGTCCGGCCACCCTTCCCCAGGAGCTCTGGTCCCATCCCTGTGTCCCAGGGTGTCTGGTTTGCCCCTGCTCTCTCTCCCCTTGCTGTTGACCCTGGCAGGGCATCCAGCCAGAGCCCACAGTCACACCAGTGTGGCTGGGAAACTGGTTGGGGATGCAGCAAAGCCACCCTCTGTGTCCTCCACTCCCAGCTTCCCTGGGGCCACGTCCTTGTGCCAATGGGATGGGGAGCATAACAACCTCCTCTTTCACAAGGAACTTGGAATCTGGTTCCTTCCACTGCCTTGCCTGAGATAAGCCTTCCCTCAGGGTTTGTTTATTAGGAAACTTCCCTCCCTCCCAATCCCTGAGCTCCCTTGCTCTTGAAGCTAGAGGAGAAGGAATTCTTGAGCAGGAGCAGCTGTACCCACCTGGGGTTAGAAACCCATAAAAGTTGTGCAGCTCCATTGACCAGCAGCTGCTGGGCTCTGAGCTTGCCAGGGACCTGCTGTGCCCCCATATCTCCCCAGCCCAAGGAGCAGGGGGGCTGCTGCCTCATCAGGGCAGGGGAGGGATTTGGCTGGGTCCTCCATCTGTTGATTGGGGTGGGCTTGGATGGCAGGAAAATGGGGGGGACATGCAAACAGGGGGAGTGTGGCCAACCATGGCCAGGACCGATGGCTATCGGCGGGCTTGCATGTAAAGGGTGGGTAATGGCTGCTATCAGATGCCTCTAGGGTGACCAAATAGCCGTGTAATGGCTCCTGTGCTGGAGTGGGCTGAGGGCCCTGGGGGTGCAGATTGCAGCCTGGATAAGCCACCCCTGTAGTTCAACTCCCATCCATTATTTAAATGTAAGGGTAAATGCTTTCATCTTTTCAACTGGAATGGTGCCACCAGCTCAGCCACCTCCCTGGTGGCCTGCAGGCAAGAGTCCATGGGGAGGGGACTGCCTTGGACAGCCATGGCAGGGCAGAGAGGGGAGCCATCCCCTCTGTGGGGGTGCTACCAGCTCCCCTGGGTGCAAAGGCTGATGGACAGGGTGGAACTGGGGGCATGGGATATGACCAGGCACCCTCTCTCTGCTCTTTCCTGCACCAGAACTCAGAGTCTGGTATTGTGGTCCCAAAGTCCAGCCATGGTGGATTGTGAAGGATGGAAAGAAAAGGCCATGTGTGTGTACAGAGACTTCTGCAGGAGCAAGTAGTGTTGTGGTAGGATATGGGGAATGACTTCAAACTAAAGGAGAGCAGGTTTAGATTACTGATTACAAAGAAATCCTTCCCTGTGAGGGTGGTGAAGCCCTGGCACAGGTTGCCCAGAGAAGCTGGGCACGGGTTGTGCCATCCCAGGAAGTGTCCAAGGCCAGGTTGAACAGGGCTTGGAGCAACCTGGGATAGTGGAAGGTGTTCCTGTTCATGGCAGGGGGTGGAAAGAGATGAGGCTTGATGTTCCTTCCCACTCAAATAATTCTGGAATTCTGGGATTCTATGAAATAGGACACTCATAGCTTCTGTGAGGACATATCTCAGCCTGACTTCTGCTGTCAGACACAGTGGGCAGCCCCTCTCCCCAGCACAGGACAAGCCAGTGGGATCCTGGTGTTGATCCAGCAGAATGAAAGAGTCAAGGCCCACTCCCATAAACACAGACCACACTCAGCCAGTGTCAACATTTGGCCACATCCTGCTGATGACTCGCCTGGCACCTCAAAAACAGAGGCTCTGTAATAGGAACTGTGGCACGAGACTGCTGCAGCATCCAGCCAGAGCAGGCAGAACTCCCAGGAAAGAACAAAGCAGCCAGCAGCAACTTCCACTTGGAGGTTTTCCCTTTAATGGTTTGGTTTTTGTTTTGTACATTCGTAAAACTGTGAACAATAAATACTGTGTGATCGGCCCCCAGCTTCCACTTGCCCCCCAGCTTTCTGCAGAGGTGAGGGACACAGGGAGTGACACAGGGAGGGCTGCTCTACTCATGGGAGGTGCCCAGCTCACATCGTGGGCACAGAGCGAGGCAGCATCCCAGCTCTGGCAGCAGGATGGAGTCAGGGTCTGGGGACACAGAGGTGACAGTGTGCAGGTAACATCTCAGCTAAAAAGGGGTGAAAGGCAGCTT
>NW_005054383.1:1200152-1207933 GCF_000277835.1 Geospiza fortis
GCTGAAGCTCAGGGCTGATGGTTCCAGAGCTCAGCTCCCCCTCTGGTGTCCTGGATCTCCAAGGTGCCCACGTTCAGATGGGAATCTGCTAAAGAATATGGGATGATGCTTGGAACTGGGAGGAGATGTGGTTTCCAGGTAGGCAGAGAAACCTACATGACATGTTGTTCCTCAGAGGAGGTAAAGGCAGGGAAGGATGTCATGGGAAAATGGGATTCCAACTTCCTGGCTGTGCCTGTGGGTTTCCTGCTGTGACTGGGGTGAAGGTCCAGGCATGGAAGAAGAGATGGTGAGGGGGGAGAGTAGGGAGCCCTGAGATATGGGAACAGGGAGGTGCTGGCAGGGGGGGGTATGGGCTGCCAGGGTAGTGAGGGGGCTGGGGAGAGGAGGTGACAGCGGGGCATGGGGTGACAGAGGGGCACAGGATGGCAGAAGAGGCTGGAGAGAGACTGGGAGGCTGTTGGGGGAAGGTAATGTGAGCAAGGTGCTTGATGTGGAGGGTCTGCTGTGCTGATGGTGTTCTGGCATCCAGAGATGACAGCACAATCCATACCCAGAAAGGCTGGCAATGCCACCTCCCTGGGCTCTGGGACTGAGGAACTTCCACCCAGGTTCTAGGGTCTGTTCTGGTGGGGTCTTCTCACCTTCTCTTGTGGGACCAAGGCCATGCTGGGAAGCAGCAGGACATGGCCCATCAGGAAGATCTGAATCTGGCTCAAAAGGGCTATGCTGCAGAGCAGAGCATCTCTCTGAATGTCCCCCTTTCCCCCACCCCACACTTTCCTCCAGAGAGAAAAGACCAATAACCCCACAAGGGCCCTGTGCCCTTAGCAAACTCTTGCAGTGAGAAATAAACCCCTTTGATGATGTGGAAGCTTTGTCCAGAGAGCAGTCAGGTGAGAAGGGCTAACTCTTCATATTGTCTGGGTCCATCAATGCACCCAGGAGTCCCAGGTCCCACAGGGGGCCTTGCCTTCTTCAGCCACTACAGTGGCCCACACTCTTTGGGCCCAGAGTGTGTAAAGCTCCTGGGATGTGCTGTGTACATCCCTTACTTGTGGCTTTGCCACTGTCTTCTTTGTCCTGCCTTCCTGGCCCCCATCCCAGCACTTCCTATTTCAAGGAACAAGCCACCAAGCTGGGGAAGGGCCTGGGTGCTAACAGAACACCCCACCATGTCCTGAAGACAAAGTGTGGATGGGAGAGGAAATGCTTTTCCAGGAGAGCACTACAGGGAGGGACTCCAAGAGTTCCTGGCCCAAACATGAGGGCATCCTGAGCCAGATCAGATGTTTCTTACAAGGGTGGCGGGGACAGGGACGTGTGACTGCCCTGCAGTGGGTCCCAGTCTGCCCAACAGAGGCAGGAGCCCCCAGTGAACACAGGGAGAATGTTTTGGGAAGGCCAGTGCTGATCCCACAAGCAGCAGGCACCTGCCTGGTTGGTTTGATCTCCAGTGCTCTGGCTCAGGGTTGCTTGCTCAGCATTGTTCCAGCTTGGAACAGGCCAAGTTTGTCCCTTCACAGTTGTTTTGGGGTTTGTGTTCCTTGAGCTCTGTGGTTCACAACAGCATCCTTCTCACCCATTTCACGGTCCCATGTGCCAGCGTTTGAGGGATTAGGACTAGTGGGCAGGAGCTCCTGGGAGCTGAACTCTGCAGGATCTGATCCTGGGCCTTGGGGAGGAGCATGCATCACATCTGCATGGGGAGAGAGGGAGGGAAAGTCCTTTCTGTGTGAAGGCAAAAGGAGGACCTGGACACTGGATGGTCAGTGGACAGGAACAAGTCCCCACAGCCCAGCATCGGCAAATGGCCTGGGCAAGAGAGCTCAGGAGCCAGGTGTGGAGCTGGTGGCTCCTGTGTCGCACTTGTCATTGTGACTGGCAGGATGTTCTTGTTCTCCACAGTGCAGAAAACTCTTGGCCTCTGGGGTAATCCAGCTGGTTCCTGGCTGTGATCCTCCAGCCTCTGTGAGACAAAGCCACTGTGTCTTTGCTCTGTACAAGGTGACAGTCGTGGTCTGTTTGAGCACAACCTGGACCAAGGCTTGGCCCTCTGTAGTCCCTCCCCTGTCTACAGATTGTGGGAACTGGGTGGCAAATGTCCCTGAGTGTCCCTGATGAGAGGGCTGGGTGAGCCTTTTGATGAAAGCTTGGTGCTTTTGGCAGTTTTCTCTTGGTGTTTTTAGCAGTTTTCTCTTGGTGCCTGCCCCTTTCTGAGGGAGTTCCAGGACTGGGGTGCTGAGGCTGGGAGCATGCAGAGCCCAGCAGCACTGTCCGTGACACATTGGGGAGCACAGGGACTGGATTTTTACACTTGGTGGATTCAGCCGGGGGAGCTGCTGGAACCCCACACTACATGGTCCCAGCCAAGCAATGGTGGAGCTTTCATCCATGGCAAAGAGGAGGAGTGGAGTGGTGGGACACTGGGAAGGTGAAGCATGAGGTGGTCAGTGAGATCCAGGAGCTCTGGAGCAAGGTGAACTTAGGGGTCAGCATGCAGAGGGCTGTGGACACACACGGCGTCGGTGTCGGCAGGGAGGCCGCAGGACAGGGAGCGCTGCACGGCCCGGCAGCCCAGGGGCCCGTCCTCGGCGCTGGCCGGGAGCTGCGGGCCCTGCGTGCTGCTGGAGCGGCCGTCGGAGCAGAGCAGGACGCTGGAGTCCGCCTCGCACTTGGTGGGCCGGCTGTAGTAGGGCTCCATGACATGGCGCAGCTCCAGGGGCACCGTGAGGGGCAGCACCTCGGCCTTGATCACGGCGCCCAGAGGGGCCTCGGAGGAGGCCGCCCGCAGGCTCTCGGAGCGGCTCATCTTGATCAGCAGGTCGATGGTTTTGTTCTCGGCCTCCAGGAGGCAGTTGGGCAGCCCCTCCCCGTCTCCAGCCTCCCCGGGGGCCGGACATTTGCTGAGGGGCCCTTGGTCTTTGCCGTGAAGCTTCTCACTTCCCAGGCTCACGTTGCAGGGCTCCTTCTTGGCCTGCTGGACCTTCTCCAGACCTTCAGAGGATCTCTTCACCGACAGGTCCAACGGTCCCTCGTGGGGTTTAGTGGCTTTCTCCAGTGCCTGGTGGATGTGGTAGAGCTCTCTTCGGATTTTGACCAGCTGGTCCCTCAGCTCTTTTTGCCCGGGGGTGTCCTCCTTTGCCAGATCAGACAGTTTCTTCTCCACCTCTTGGTACTCCTCCAAGGTTTTGGACAGGTCCCCAATAAGCACGGTTGTGGCCTCAGGGCCTGTCGTGGCAGAAATCTCTTGGGGTTGGCTCTGCTTGCAGAGGCCGTGGTCCAGGGCAGCGCCCACAGAGGGAAGGACTTCAGTGTCATTGCCCCTCTCTGGTTCCTCAGGCTGGCCTGTGAGGACATCCGAGTACCAGTGGTCCAGGGCCTTGGGGATGTGGCCAGGGTTGGCCCTTGGACCACTGCAGAGAAGAAGTGGATACAATCAGTAGGGGAAAAGACAGGAAAATCCTCGCGCTTATGTCCAGGGCCAGCATTACCAGATTAGCCAGGTTTCCTCCACTGGCTGCTGCCAGCGTGAGACCCTTCCAGGAAGGGCTTTGGTCAGAGCAGGCAGAGCCCTGACTGGACCTGCTCCTGGCGCTGTTCTCCCAGAGGAAGGTGGATCCTGACACACATTATTTCATGGCACCGACAGAGGGAGAGGCCAGCCTGGGGAGATGGTGCTGACCCCACCTCAGCTAGCCCAGCCTGGATTCCCCCTCTTCTTGGAGCACTGGAGAATGTTGATGGAAATGACTGTCCCACAGTCCTGAAGGCCCAATTGCAGGGAATCTGTCCAGCCAGCCCGAGGGCATGGAAAGGGCACGTGGAGATAGAAAACCAGAGATCTTCTCCACAGAAAGCTCCTCTGGGTGTCAGAGCTGTGGGTTTACTGTGACATTTTTCTTGGAGCCACAGCTGGACTTGCACAACCAGGGGAGGAACTGAAATTCTGTTTAAAGGACCTGTGCACATTTCTAGCCCCAGGTAAAAGGAAATGTTTGGGAATGTGACCCTCCTTCTGGGCTTTGAAACCAGAAGGTGAATCAAAGGAATGCAAATGTGTATGTTTAAAAATAGACAAGGATTGCTCCAGCAAACCTGGGATATCTGGGGACACAAGAGGTGCTTTCCTGGTGCCTGGGGAGCACAGGTCCACCCCACACAGACACCGTATCGCCTGTGGCTCCATATAGATCAGGGGAAGGCAAGGGACAGCAAGTGTGACATAGCTCAGGTGCTTGGCTGCACTTGGGGGCTTTTGAGGCCCTGGAGGGCAGGGAGCTCTGCTTGGGTGGGCACTGGTGTGGACCACCAGCCTGAAGAGTGCTCAGCTCCCTGGGACTCATCCCATGGATTAGAGGCGGGAACAGAGAAACAACAGGATGTGGAGATAAACTATAACAACCCGAAGTGAGGAGGAAGCAGAGAGATCTCAGGCACCTTACCTGCTCTGGTAGCTGAGCTTGCCAGGCATCATCCTTTCAGGGCCTATCAAATCCAGCCCATTGGCAGGGAACTTCCTCTTCAGTGGGTTTCTTGGAGGGCTGCTGGTCTCCAGACAGGTCACCACTGGCAACTCTGTCTTCCTGACACTGCTGTGAGTGAAAGCCCCATCCTTCATCCCCACCATGGTTTGGTAGATGTCAGTGGCTGACTTCTTGCGTAGGTTGCTGAGGCCCAAAGCTGGGTTGCTCTCCTTCTCCTGGGACAGCCATTTCTCTTCTTCTTCCTGCCCCACCATGGCAGAGTGGCTGAGCTCAGAGCCTGGCTCCTCCCGGACACCTTTGGCCCAAGGAAAACTTGTCTTCAGCACGGGAACTTTCAGCAGCCCGGATTTGTTTGGCTCACTGGAAGGTTTGGTTTGGGGTGGCGTGGGCATGACCGAGCCCACCAGCTGCTGGGGGTCTGGCTTGCTGGAGGACATCTTGCTCTCCGTGGAGCCAAAGGTGTGCTCGAAGAGCAGGGGGTAGTAGAAGCGGGGGAGGAAGGCTGAGCGCTCGGGGCTCTGCAGAGGCTGGAAGTGAGAGGCATGGGGGTGCATCAGCTGGGCTGTGGAGGCCAGGAAGGGCAGCTGAGCCAAGTGAGGGTGTGTTGTCGTGCTGTTGGCCATGGTGGGGCTCAGGTAGGAGAAGAGACTGGGGTTCAAAGGGTAGTTAATACCCAGCAGTGACAGGTTCAGGCCCTGAGGTTCATGGTAGTCACTGTAGGCTGGAGGGGGGTAGCATGGGATAATGTTGCTGTCAGTACAAGGTGGGGAGACCTCAGGTGTGTTCCTCCTTTGCCCATTTGCCACCAGTTTCCACTGCTCCATCAAGATCCCACCACTGGCCAGGCATTTCTTTGGCACTTTGCAATGCTTTGGCTTTGCATCTAGGTCAGGGGCGGCCATTTCCCTGCTCTTCATTACATGGTTCTTGAGGGAGAAGACATCTGTGATGATGAAGTCGGGCTCCACCTCCTTGCAAGGCTTGCTGTCCCTCTTGTTCTTGAAGCCGAAGACCAAAGTGTTCACTTCTGGTTCAGCTGGATCACCTTGGCAACCTGGCTCTTCGTTTCTCTCTTTCTTCTCCCCCGCATCCATCTCCCTCAGCAGCCCAGCAACATCTTCCTCCTCCTCCTGGAACTGGCCCCCTTCCTCACCAGCCCCTTCAGCAGGCAGGATCTCCACCCCTGCCATCGGCTTCTCCTCGTGGCCGTCCCTGCTGGGGACCTGCCTGGCCCGGGCGGAGGCTCCCGCAGGTTGCCCTTTTTGTAGGGCCAGTCGGACTCGATGAGGAGGGACAGGGAGTTCTTGCACAGGCTGTACTTCATGTGGTTGTACAGGTGGGACTTCTCCATGCAGGTGAAGGGACACTGGAAGCATTTGTAATTGTAGGGTTTGCCCCATGGCCTTGGGATGTAGTGAGGCTTCTTCGGCTTCCTCTCCTTGTGCTTGTAGACCGAGGTCAGCTTGCAGCCCCCGTCATCCTTGGACATGGTGGAGGCTGCCTGGAAATGGCTCCTGGTGGGAATGGAGGGGCACGGCAGGTGAATCTTCCCGCGCCTCTCGGGGAAGCACAATGTGCCCTAGAAGAGGGACAGCATGGAGGTGGTGAGCTGTGCCTGCAGCTCCCAGGGAGATGGCTCTGCTCTCTGGGCACCTCCTGGCCCCAGACAGTGGAGCCCCAGATAGTGGAGCTTCTGGGAGCTCAGTATGGGGCTCCCAGGTTTGAGATTTAAACCCAGGCTAGATGGAATTTTTCATGGAATTTTTGCCCAAACCCTGCAGGTATGCCTGTATACACTGATCCCATTATCAACCCTCTTCTCTGAAACCACCCCAGAGGAAAAGGAAAACAAACACTATTAAAGGCGTTGGAGCTAAACCACCTCAAACTGACATTGAGGTGCCCAGGTGACCTGCCTGGCCAGCCAGAGCCTCTCTGGGGCAGTCCCAGCCCAGCTCAGGGACCATTTCCCTGCTGAGGGCAGGGGATAAAAGAGAAAAGAGTCAGCAGCTCCAATACCATGCTGGTCATGGACTCATTTGGCTTTGCCATCTCCTGGGGTACGGCAGTGCCAGAGCCTACCAAGGTGTTCCAAAGCTCTGTCACCAAAACTGCTGCAGAGCTGGGCTAAATTTGATACCTGCAACCTTGCATGTGAATGTGTGATCCAGGAGCAAAGAGGGCAGTGGGATTGATGGACTGGATGGGAGAGGCTGTAGACTGCCTGCCTGAAACCTTGTGTTACTGCTGGAAAAGCAGTGCAGCCTCCCTGGCCCCATGGGACTGACACTGTCCTGCGACAGAACAGGGATAATCTGGCCTGGAAAACCAATCCAGGCTAAACTATACCTCCCCTACTTCCAGGTGGTGCCAAGATCAAAATGTCCAGCCAATATCCGTCACAGGACACTGACACTGGGCTGCCCCCTCTGTGCTTCCCACCACAACCTCCCTGGGGACAGCAGCGTCATGCCTGTCCCACAACCTGGCCCCTACCAGCTCTGAGATGGGCAGGAGGCACAGTTCCCCCGCTCCTCATCTCACAGAGGAGTCAGACTGCAGAGGCACCAGTCATGAAACTGGGCTCCTTCACAGATGGCCAAGCAGTCACGGGACACCCAACACTGATGCAAATGCCTGTGTCACACCTCCAGACGCTGCTTTGCTCTGGAGGGACTTGCCAGCTTCTCCTGGGGAGAGCAGTGAATTTAAGGGCTCATTCTCTGTGTCTGGGGCTCATTTCTCAGGGGCCAAACCCTTCCCCCATGTGCCAGGTCCCAGGGTAGAGCTCTTCCCCAGAGACCCTGCAGCCAGGCTGGTGTGGGAATGCAGCGCCCAGAAAGGAAAAGGCCAGAAGCAGCTCCAGATTGGCACCAATGTGGCAGCTGGAGCCATTTGGGGAAAAAATCTGTTCCCTGGCTTCTGGGAAGAAGGAGACAAGATTTGGAGGATGGGAAGGGAAACAGCATGTGTCTCTGCAACTTTGGGCAGCTGGGACAGGGAGCTGCCTGGGGCCAGGCCCAGGCTGTGGCTCAAGAACCTGACAGCCCCTGCAACGGGCCCTGCTCCCCAGTGACCTGGAGTGTGCCTAGCCATAGCCCACATCGTTCTGCACATGGGCTAAGGTTTCCCTGTGGGGCTGGGGGGGACCATTGCAGCTCCCAGGGCAGGAGGATCAGCACAGCAGTGCCAAGGGGCTGGGATCAGAGAGGGATGGGCAGGGCAGGAGTCCTGCAGCAGCACCACACCAGAGGATGGATTGCCACATGGCCCCATGGTAGTGCCCACCTCCCA
>NW_005054383.1:1207967-1210953 GCF_000277835.1 Geospiza fortis
CCTTGGGGCTGGCATCTTGCCCTGCAGCCCCATGTCTCTGTGCTTTTTTCCCTAATCATCTTGCTCCAGGTACACAGGGATGCTCTGGCTGCAGCCTGCAATACCAGTGACCCTGGGGGGGACAGTCCTGTGGGGACAGTCTCACCAGCCCCATGCCCAGGCAGTGGCTGTGCTGAAGGATGCTCCCATGCTCTGGTACCCACTCTCCTCACCAGGGGCACCTAGGGGCATCCCCTTCCCCTGGGAGCATGTTTGTGTGATAGAATTACCTGCATAGAACCCTTTCCAATTTCTTTCTGAGGTTTGACATCAAACAGCAGGGTATCTCCCACCTGCCACAGGGACAGGGAATAAGCCACACTGTGGCTTTCCCAGGGGCAGGCTGAGCTGCAGGCAGGGCTGGGGGACAACCCCTGCATGCCCACGATGTGGGCTGAGTTGGTGCTCGACCCTGCCACTAAGACCTGCCCATGCAGAAAATAGGCAAAAACGTCCCCTTGTAACCAACCCGCATCCCCTGGGATATGGGGGGGAGCCCCGGGGGTGCAGCCCTGACCTGCAGCAGCCCAGGCTGGTTTCTCCCATCACAGTGGGATGTGTGGGCAGAGCTTGGGGCCTCCTGCCTGCAGGTTCACCTCAGCACTCCCCACTGCCCGCGGGGACAGGCCTGTCCTTCAGCCCTCAGCCACGCTGTGTGTGCGTCACGCCTGTGAGCTATGAGAGCTGCACACACGCTGCGCTGCCCGCGGAGCAGAAGGGATGCAGCAGCAGCTGGGCAGGATGGGGCCCCTCCGAGCATCACTCCCTGGCTCCAGCCCTGAGCCTGGAGTGCCCTGAGCATCCTGGACCTGCTTGTCCCTGGTGCCCTGCCCCTTGTCACCCTGCTAGAGGGCGAGAAACCAAGAGTGGTGGAGCGGGGAGCTGGGCGCCTCGGCCCCGCTGCGATGCACGTCGCCTGTTTGCAGGTCAGTTGAACAAACATTTGCTGTTTATGTGCCAGAGGCAGATTAAATCTTTGCTGGAAGACTGGAACTGGTTGTTCCATTCCTGCACACCTGATCCTCCTCCTCCAAGGCTGCTGCAAGAGCCGTTTGTTCCCCTCCTGTGCCCGGTGGTGCAGAGGATGGCAGAGAGATGTCCCATGAAGGGACAGGCAGCTCGGCTGCTTCCACATCCTTAACGCCGCGGAGAGGAGCAGGAGGGGAGGAAAAGGGGAAAGAGCAAAAAGGAAGAAGGGGAGAGAGTGGGGAAATGCCCTGCGTGTGAGGCGGGCAGGCTCCGGCAGAGCGGAGGCATCCCCAGAGCCGGCTCAGGCCCTGCGGAGCCGGGAGACAGGCGTTGTGGCTCCTGGTTGCTGAGCAGTTCCCGCACCAGCAGATCTTCGTGGTCTGCTGAGTCTCTCTCTGCCACAACACATTATTTCCAGTGGGCTGTCAGCTGCGGCGGCGGGGGCCGTGCCTGGGGGCAGCACCGCGCACCTGTGCCTGGGAATTGCAGCATCCCCGCTCTCCTCCCCGGGACCGCCGAGGGGAGAGGGGCACGCTCCGATGGAGGGAGGCAAGGGGAGAAGAAAGAGAAGGGGAGACAAAGGAAAGGAAGAAGAGAGAGATGCCCACAAAAGAGATCTGCAGTCCCTGGTGCTCCAGTACTTAAAAAATGCCAGCGTGGTCTCCAGGGACAGGGATGCAGGAAAGGGCACACAGCCACTGGGGCAGCTGAGCCCCAGCACCTCAGTTGTCCATCCAGCTCACATCTCAAATAACAGCCAAAACTCGATTTCCAGGATGTAGGATAAGCATCTATGGTACTGCTCCAATTTTCCTAACCCATCAGCCATCCCAGCAGACCTGGTGCCACTGGATGAAGCACAGAGAATGCACATCTCCACTCTGAATCTGCAGGAGCTTCTCTGGAAGCTGTGGAAATGTTTAGCCCCATCCCCATGCTGCAGCAGGGAGTTCTTGGCACACCACCCAGAGCTTCATCCTCCAGCTTGTCCCCACAAGTCTCATTTGATGCCCCCCAATTCTTTCACTGGTAGAAGCAGCAACCATGGTCCCTGTCCACCCTCCAGACACATGGCTCACCACCACACCCCTGCTTCACCATCTCCTTTCCTGGCTGAAGCTGGACACAGCTGGGCCAAACCCTTCCAGATCCCATCCCCTTCCCTGAGCCTGCTTCTGGTGTGTGGCAGCCACTTGCAGGAAGGGGCTCAGTCCAGTGGGCTTCCTGCACCAATACAAACCCTCTCCACCTGCAGGTGGGCGTGGGAACTTGCCCTGATCTGCTTTTGCAGACTCCCAAGAGCTTTTCTGACTGGAACAAAGACCCCATCTCTCAAACTGATGTCCTTTCTTTGCTGCTGACCTCCAAGTGCTTCCGTGCTGACTGGGAGGCTGCCAGGGAGCTGCAACGCTCCCATGGAAGTTGGCTATCCTCAACCTTTCCCAGATGGCTGTAGGACATGGCATGGAGGAATGGGCTCAGGAAAGGCACTGAAGTTCTTCTCCAGTCAGTGTTGTTGTGATGAACCTCCTGCCTTGCACTTCATCCTACAGCTGAGGATTCCTGTGGTCTCCTACCAGCAGCTTCTACCCTCCACAGATGGGATTTCACTGGTGGTGCCCTGCACACCCAGCACCAGCCACAGGACAGCTCTTCCCTGCTCCTACATCCACCAGGTGCTTCCTTCTAGGCTGTCCAGGCCACTCATTTCCCAGGGCTCAGCATCACTCCAGTCGGTGTGGCCGTGGCCTTGCTGTTTGTCACCCAGGGATGCCTCGCCCTGGTGACTGTGCCAGGACAGGACAGTGTGGAGCAGAAGGATGGCCCTTTGGTGGGATCTCACACCAAGCCCACAAACCTTCCCGCTCCTGCCGTTACCTGGACTCTGCCTTTCGGGAAATTCCCGTGGGGTTTGATCCCGTTTTCCCCAGCGCCGGGGCTGGAGAAGCCGGGCAGCGCCGCGGGAGGGGAGCGGCTG
>NW_005054383.1:1211033-1215767 GCF_000277835.1 Geospiza fortis
GCGGCCCCTGGGAAAGAGGAGGGAAGCGTGGCTGGTGGGGCTGGGAGCTCTGCCCTCCCCAGCCTCACCCTGTACAGCCGCTGGGTGAGTGACTGAGGCCATCCCTCCACCTCTGCCTCTGGCTCCCTACATCAGCAGCTTTGAAACTATTCCCACCTCGGGCTGTGCCTTCCTCCAGCTTGATCTCGATTATTGCACCAAAATCTCTTCCCAAAAGCACGTCTTCAGAAGAGCTGGGGTTCCCTGTCTCCTCGAAGCAGTCAATCTTTCCATGTCTGCCCACCCACCACATCTTCGTGTCCAGGCTCAGAGGCTGTGGCCATGTCCTGTAGCTCAGTGGCTCTGCTGCTCAGAGGGTTCTTCATCACCTCTGCTGTGTGTCCATATCTGGGCTCACCAAACCACATGCTTCACACCCCAGGGGCAAGACAAAGTCAGAGTCATGGTCTACAAATCTGACAGCATTTGGATTCCCAGCCTTTGGGTTTACAGTGTTTGGAGGGATCTGGAGTTTCTGGTTGGGGAAGCTTAGCTCTCTTCACAGGTGGATTTTGGTGAGACCCAAACCCCAGCCCAGACATGGGGTGGGTCCATCTTTGTGAGCATTGCTGCCTTTGGATCTGCAGGTTGTCTGGCATCTCCTGCCTGTCCTTGGGGTGTCCTTCAGCCAGATGATGAACATACTCCCCGTAGTCACAGCACCTCCACATGTAAAGCTTTCCCTCATTTTGTGTCAAATCTTCTCCCATTTGTGCACTTCCTCAAGAAGTGTTGCTATGTCTCTGACCTCTCCTCCAGCCTCCACCCACAAAAAGTTGGCCTGAAGGCTCCCTGTGGCAACCCCAACACCCCGTGAAAAGCATTCAACCAAGTGACAATGGGCTGGAGTCATCATCGTCTGCCTGTGACACTCACAGCACAACTCACAGGCTCCCTGAGAGATGAGATCAGGCCGTCACAGCCTCCAGGCTACTCTCCAGAGACCTGAGGGTCCTCCATCGCAAAGGGCTTTCCTCCCACAGCCTTTCCTGCTGCGAGCCCTTCGGGGGGAGAGGCAGGTCCTGGTGAGGAGATATCAGACTGTCTCTCCACATTATATCAGCCACCCGCAAAGCTTCTGCCTCAGCCCCACTCTGGGAACTTCCTACATCTTCCTCCACCTCCACTCTACCTGCTAATGGAGCCTCAGGAGACCACAGGCTCCTGGCCATGGAGTCAGCAGCTCATTGGCAAAATGATCTCCAAACCTGTGAAGACATCACCAGTGTCCGAATGAAAACATGCAGCTGGATAGAGGGGAAGGTGTCTGTGCAGCTCAGGAGGATCAGCAGTGGGGCTGGCATGCAGAGATGTGCAGAGGAGCTGGTATCCAGGCTGGCATGGTGAGCATGGGAAGGTGATGGACAGCTGGAGAGAACTTTGGGGTTTAAGAAGTGTGTGCAGCTGGAAGGGGAATGTAGGTCCAGCCATCCTTTGTGCTAAAGTCTGTGTCATGCCTGTAATGTGCGGGGCTTTCCTGTTTCCAGAAAAAAAAATCCATAGCTTTTTCCAGTTTCTATGACCTCTGAAATTCCTTTCCCCACCTACAAGTTTCTCCTTCTCCTGCTGGAGAAGGAGATGGAGCCAAGGATGGATCCCACTGCCTGTGACCACCTGCACAGGGAGGTTCCCTTTCAGCCTTCCATCTGGAGGACCTCTGGGGATCTCCAGAAGCCCTTTCTGGTCACTGGCAGCTGTCCCCTCTGTGTGCTGTGGCACACCAGCAGCAGTCCAAGATGGGCAATGTGGGGCTCAACTCTGCTCTGATTACCAAAGTCCACTTCTCCTGCCCACCACAGACCAAACCACATGAGTGTCCTCAGTGTGGACACAGAGGTTAGATCAGCTCTCTGCCCACACCAGCACCGATCCCCAGTCTGGGTGTGGACAAGATTCCACCTCCTCTGCCACGTCCTCTGCAAAGCAATGAGCTCTGTCATACACTGAGGTGCCTTTAGTCACCCCTTGACCAAATTGAAGGCTTCCTGAGGCTCCCCGAACTTCTACAGCCCAGTTCCTCCTACTAGAAATGTTTCATCCACTTTACAGTTATCCTTGGGCAGTTCACAGTCCATAAATGCCCTCCACTTTTCTTCTCCTGGCCTGGCAGAGCCCAGCTCTTTTTGTGTTCCCTAAGACTCCAAAGATGGCCAAAGGTTCCCATATTGATACAGTCTTGCTCTCTCCCACCTGCTGTTCTTGTATTTGCTGCTCAGGTGTCCTGCTCCACCAAATCACTCTCCATCTTCCAGGTGCACCTTCTTGCAGTTCAAATTTATCCCATATCCTCTGGGGACAGGAACAGGGGGTTTTCACCCCTCCTCTGCCTGCCCCCCTCCTGCCTTGCAGCCCAGCCCTCTCCTGCTCCTGGATGTGCCCATTGCTGTGTCCTCACTTATCCTTTGCTGCAGGAGAGGAGCTGCACACAAGGACATCCCAGGCATTTCCCTCACCCTTCCCTGTCCCCATTCTTCCTGCTATCTTCAGAGCTTTCCCATCCTCTCCTCCCTTGGTCCAGCTCCTGGCAGTCAAGGTCCTGGCCCTGCTCATGTCTTGGATGTGGCTCCTTTCCTACAAAGCTGCTTTTTAGCTCATTTGCCAGGACATGCCCTGCTGCAGGGGGCTGCTGTATCCCAAATGCAGGACTTTACCATTCCCTTTCTCCAGCTGGGAGCTGGCACAGCCCATTGAGCCCAGCAGTCCAGCCAGTTTTTGACCCATCTTGTCTTTACATTTCCAGTTTGGCCATGAGGATATTGCAGGAGACCACGTCAGGGGCCATGCTAAGGTCACTTAAACAGGATCCCTTTCTCTCCCTCCCCTGTTTCAGCAGCCAGTCTTCTCCTCACAGTGGGCAGTTGTGCTGCTCTGGAAAGATTTGCACCCAGTAAATTCACCCTGGCACCTTCTTGCCATCCTTGAAGATGGAAAGGACTTCAAGGAGGGCTCACAGCTGTCCCAGAGAGCAAGATTATGTCTGGTTTACTCTGGGTGCTCCCTGATGGGTCTGAGCCTTGTGTGCTGCAGGGCCAGGGGCCACTGTGTCCCTGCAGGGATCTCTGCACATCTCAGCAGAGACTGGGGTGTAGCTAGCAGTGCCCACAGCTGCCCCTCTTGGGGCTTTCTGGCTTGGGTCAGTGTCCCCAGGGGCTTGCAAAGCAGAGCACTGCTGGTGGCAGCCACCCAGCCCTCGTTGGGGATCACCCCACGCAGCCAAAGAATTTTGCTCAGTACACCCTCAGGACAGACCTGCCAGCAGACACTCAGTCACTGCCTCCCCTGATGGACTCTCCTGCCAGCTCAGGGAGCAGGGGAGGGCAGGAAAGGGGACCACAGTCACAGGGAGCAGACCTTGCACAGTGCACCCCTCTGTTTTCTTGGCTGGGGGCTTCTCCCGGGGAAATCCTCAAAGATCCTCCCTCCCCTGAGTCACAGGACAGGTCTCTTTGTAGCCAAAGCACGGCCAAGATGGGGCTGTGATTTCAACCACTCCTAGGAAAGGGGGATTGCAATGCTGGGGCCCCTCCCAGGAGGACATGGGCTTATCCCTGCTCCTCCAGCCAGCTGTTTTGGGATGGAGGCCTTTAAATCATGGCAAGGTCCAACCAGCCACCAAGGAACTGCCATCTGTGAAAGATTTGTTATGTTTAAGGTTAAAGCCAATAAATTAAACTGGGGAGGGGGGGCTTGATATGCCGTGGGCAGTTTTGTGACCACATCCACGAAATCCAGCCCACTGTAAAATCCATTTCAAAATGATCCTAAATAGGAACATCCCCTGCTTCTCCCTCCCCATCCTTAGGGAAGCACAAACAATTCCACCTGCTAAATAAAAATCTAAAGGGGAAATGGTTCAATGCTGGTTGGGAGAGTTTGGGAGCAGCAGGGAAATTGCAGAGCAGAAAAGCTGGTTGGGATGAACTCCACGGAATGTGGAGGAGCTCTGCCAGGCAGAAGCCATCTCATAGGGATGGGACACCCTGGCACAGGGCCAGCACACAGGGACACCCAAAAGCCCTTCAGGAGAGGCACTCAGACTGTTCCTGGGGGATACCCTGCCCCCAGCAGGGAGGAGGGAGGAGGCTGGTCTGAAGGGACACAGAGCACACCAGGCATCACATCACACCCTGAGCACAACACACCTCTTTGCAGCCTCTTGGCAGATTTCTCTCCAAAACATGTTTTTCTTCGTATTTATTCTTGGGCAGTGCTGTGGGCTGACCTGTGGGCAGCAGGCACTTCCCTACTTTCTGCAGGGTACTTGGTAGTGGTGTTTGGTTGGGCTCTTAATGCAGTTAAGGGTGATGCTGCCTGCTGGGATCCTCCCTGTGTTTCCAGCTCCATTGCACCCCAAAAATGGGCTGAGCTGAGCTGCTCAGCCCCTGGCCCCACACCGTGGGCAGTGCCTGGGCTGCAGGGTGGGGACAGGGACCGAGGGTGCTGCTGTGACTCGAGGCAGAGACGCCGAGAGGGCAGGTGGCACTTGGCCACCAAATTGCCCAGCGAGGTCTGCACTGGCCGAGGGATGACCAGGAGGAGTAAGAAGGGCCCGAGGCAAAGCCACCGGGAGGAGGCAGGGATGTTATTAGCCGGCGCAGGAAGCGGGAATTCAGCTCGTTAACCTGCGCTGTGCCGCAGGACGAGGTGGAATGGCCGTGCAGCCGCATTCATGCGGGTCCCGGTGCCGCACACTGC
>NW_005054383.1:1215865-1216826 GCF_000277835.1 Geospiza fortis
AGAGTGAGAAGACCTAAGGGAATGAGGGGTGACACATCCACAACCTCCTGTCCCAGATTTTCACGGAGGGGAACCCAAATCCTCGTCATGGAGGAGGAGTGAGAGCAGGGCAGCAGCATCCAGTGGGCACCAGAAACTTCTCCCTGTGCCAGTCCCAGGGTTTGCCACCTACCCGATGCACAGCAGGGCCTCACTGACCCGATTTCCTTACCTTTTTTCAAGAAGCCCCTGACTGCTGTGGACTATTCCTTGTTATGTGACCTTTTGATTTAATTGCCAAAATCCCTACAAACACGCATTCCCTGGCGTGAGGAAGTATATTCCTAGTTGACACCATTAAGCATCTCAGCAACTCACCTCCTCTGGCAATTCAACAACAGCTCAGTTTAGTTTTCACTTCCTTTAAGAAGGATTTAGAGGGAAAAAAATATGGATAACAACTATAATACTGTCTTACTGTTAAATTTCCCCCTTCCCCTGGTTTGTATTTTTTCACAATTGCAAACATGCATCACATCTCGAAACCTGCAGAAAACCATTGATCTTTTTTGATTATTACCCAAACGTGGAGAGGTAAATATGTTAAAATTAACCTGCCCTCTGTGCCCTCCCAGCCTGGTTCCCTTTTCCCAATGTATCCTTTCATTTTCTGGTAGGGAAACCAGTCAGACCTCTGCAATCACCACACGGTCGCGGGGAAAGCATCCAAAATCCTCCACAAACTTTCTATTGTCAGGGACTCGCGTGAGCAGATCCCCGGTGAAGGCAGTCGGACGTGTCATTAGGAGAGCAACCCAAGCAGAAAGGCCCCATATGACCTCCCCGGTGCCGAGTGCCTTCAGTAATCAGGAGTTACACGGCTTGCGAAGAGAGCGGGGAGCGGGATCAAAGAGCATCACTTGGGAGCTCCCTGCTCCCAGCGGCTTTGCACATCCCGGGTACCGGCTCCTGCTCCCGCCAG
>NW_005054383.1:1216836-1218519 GCF_000277835.1 Geospiza fortis
GGCATGGCACAGGGCTCCCCTGGGCACCGCCAGATGCCCAGAAATTTATTTGGGACAGTGCATAACTGGCAGGAGCAGGCAGCTTTTAACAGGGGGTTGTTTTCCGCTCCAGGTCCTTGGTGGGTTTTGCTCCCTGCCCAGACCCGCAGAGTCCCTCTGCTGCCTCCAGCACCGTCCACCCTCCGCCCACCCCATCCCTCCCCAAAACAGATTGAAATGTCAGCACTTACAGCTCGGCCCCCGTCCCGGCGGGGTCCCTGCTCAGGGCCGGGGGGCTGCGGGGAGGCTGTGGGAGCGGGGCGAGGGCTGTCCCCCCCGTCCGGGACCCAGCGTCCCCAAACCCCGCCGAGGTGGGGGGCAGGTGATGTCCGGAGCCACTCCTGAGCATTTACAGGGTTGTTTGCAGGAAACATCAAACTCGGCAACAGAAGCTCCAGCCCAGGAGTCATCGCCCCCGCCGTCCCTCCCCACCCTCTTGCTTGGTCTCATTTGTAGCGATTTGCCCCGCAGGCTTCGCGCTGATTTGCCGTGTCCCTGGCAGGGCTTCGACCGGGGAGGGGGAGCGGGAGCCAGACGGGGAGCGGATCGGGGGGAGCAGCCACGGGGAGGGTGGTGGGGACCAACAGGAGCCTGGCTTGCCAAAAGCAGTTCAGACCTAGAAAAAGCTTTAATGTGCACAGACGGAGCAGGCTGGAAGCAAAACCAGCTGGGCTGGAAGAGAACGTGCTCGGCAAGAGGCTGGTTTGGGGCTGGGTGCGTGCGTGGCTCCGGGCTGGCTCCTTGCTCCAGCCCTCTGCCCCCGGAGGGAAGGCAGAGAAGGGAGGGGAAGGTTACATGTAAAAATTCCCCTTCCAACATCAACTTTTCTTATCGACGAGTGATGGGCACGATGCCAGCCTGGTTTTCTCCGGAATTAATGATTTACCTGCTCCTGCCACCACCCTTGCCCTGACATCTCCTGCACCACATCTCTGGCTCAAAATTCCCCTCTGTGCCACGAAATGGGTCCTCTGGAACTGGGACAGTCTCACCATCATCCTCACCTTGTGCCCACCCTGGAGCTGATATCATCACTGCCACGGATGCCCTGTGTGGCTGAGCACCATCACCCATGGAGAGAGACAGAAACCCCACGTCGGGGTGATTCAGAGCTTGGGTGCTTCCCTTGTCCCCTTGCAGGTCCTTTTCTCCTAGGAGTGAGTCCCAGAGCATCCACTTGGGGTGTCTGGCGCCCAGCAGAGTGTTTGCCCTGGTTGGAAGGACTGTGGGAAGCTGTATCCCAAGAATCTCCTCACAAGATGTTAGATCCAGTCCAGGCATCTGCACTGGGCTGTCCCTGCATGGCATGGTTGAATGCAATTCCTTAAAATTGGACCCTTCCAAAACCTTCTAATGCTCTGGGCCAGCTTATCTCTTTGGGGACAAGAGAGGACACCCTGTGTCCCCCCTCACACTTGGTCCACCAGCTCCATGTCCTCCGTTGATTATTTCACAGGGCTCTGCTGTCGGTGCTGAAGCTCTGGATCCAGCACTGGGCACAGCATTGGGGACCCCCCGGCTCTGCACCCCCTGTGCATGAGGGGCCCCTGGCTCTGCTCTGTCCCCGCAGCGTGGCAGGGACACAGCCCTTGCCGGGCTCTCCGCAGGCAGCCGGCCCCAATCTGCCGTGGCTCAGGGCCACCT
>NW_005054383.1:1219333-1224661 GCF_000277835.1 Geospiza fortis
CACGGCGGGGAGAGCCGTGTGCCATCGGCTTCACGGGAAATAATGGGAATTTGGGGGTGCTGCAGGAATCACGGCGCCCCAAAGCCGGAGGAGGTGGGTCTGGCCCCGGCTGTCACAGGCGCTGACACCTCCCGAGGCACCCGGGCTGCACGGTCGGTGCTGTGCCTGGAGCGGGGTGCCCGGGGTGCAGCGGGAGGGTGGAGGGTCCGAGGGACCCCGGGAAGCTCGCCCAGGGTCGGTCCTTCAGCACAGACACACGGACAGCTCTCAGCTGCCCTGCGCAGGCTGGGCAGATGGGGAGGAGAGTCACGGGAGCATTCCAGCACTGCGGAAACACGGGCTGTGCAATGCTCCCGGGTTTTACTGCTGCCACCCAAAATGAGGAGCAAAAAGGGAACACCCCTCACTGACTGCAGGAGACCGAGAAAGGGGATTCACCCTGAAAACTGCCCTTTGCTCAAACCCTGCAGGTTTTTCCTAACTCTGAGAAATACCCAAACCTTCATCTGAGCTCTCCCTGTGGGTCAGGCAGGATGAGCCCAGGGATCCACCAGCCTTCCCAGCCACTGCAGCCTGGGATCACCCTGGGCCCAGCTCTGCATGCATGGGTTGACTTTCAGCTGCACAAGGAGCCCTGCAGACCCTTTGTACCCCAGAGAGGGACCCTGTTAGTGCTCACAGCATCCCAGCGTGTCCAGGGAGGGCTGTGAACCCAGAAGAAGCTGCAGAGCAGCCCAGCTCCCCTTCCCAGCCTCCCCAGTTTGCCCAGGCAGAGTTGCACCCCTCATAGTACAGAGCCTTTTCCAGCTCTGGGCCAACCTGAAGAAGGTTAAGAAAAGCCCCGGGGAGGTTTTTCATCCCTCTTTGTTCATGGAGCAAAGATATTCCCAGCCCTGAATCTATAGATTGGCCCTTAAACTACAACAATCTCCGGGGAGCAGAGAAACAAACGTAGATTTTGGTTGCGGTTTGTTGTGTTTTGTGGTTTTTTTTCTGTTTCTTTTCCTACACAGACAGTCTTTGCCCAGGAGGGGTTAGCATGAAAAATGCATGTGGGGATTGGGGGAGCGGGGGGAGTGGGAGGAAGGAGCTATCGATCAAGCATCTCTGAAAGCCACGCAGCTGTGCCAGCCCCTGCCTCTGCCAGCCCTTCCCGGCGCTCGCGGTGCCGGGCTCGGTGCCTGCCCTGCCTTTGGGATGGGGCCCCTGATGTGCCCTGGATCCCGGGCAGGAGCCCGTGCTGCAGTGATCAGATGTCTCTGCCAGCCCTTTCCAGCAGTGCCAGTGCCAGGCTCGGTGCCTACCCCGCGTTTGGGATTCAGTGTCAGGAAACCACCCTGGATCCCGCAGAGCGATTGGATCCTCTGCAATCCCTGCCCTGTGTGCAGCTCCTCCATCCAGGCTCACTCCTCGCTGTATGGAATGGCACAAATGGAGCCTTTTCCCCCAGATCCAAGGGATTCTCCTCCCAAGATCCACAGAACCATGAGGAAGATCTGAGCAACAGCAACAGCTCTGCCCTCTGTGCCCATCAACCCACCTGCCTGCCCCACCCCTCTGTACCACTCTAATCAGAAATAATTATAATAATTGCAAATAATAATGATCCTGAGCCTCATGCAAACAGGGACACAGCCCAGGTCTGAGGGTGGGCTCCAAGGCAGGCAACCAAGCACGAAGATGGGTAACCCAGCCCATCTCCCAGACCGAGAAGAGCAAGCTGGGGCATCTCCAGATCCAGCAAGGGCTGGTGCTGGCAGCAGATCAGGGACACAAGTCCTGCTCTCAGCTTAGGAGCTGTGCTGTGTCTGGCCCTGGCAGGGCTGGTGCTCCCAGCAGGGCTGGTGCTTCCCACAGGCAGTGCCCTCGCAGCTGTGTCCCTGAGAAACCCAGGGTACAACCCCTATATCAGGGTAGGGCACTGCAGGGGTAAAACCTTCTCCAGATGGTGCTTATTGAGATGGGAACATCAAGAAATGGCGCTGGAGTGGATGCTTCATGCTGTCGCTGTCTCCCCCACCAAACCCAGCACTGCTAGCCAAAACCAGTCTGGAGCCTGGGAGAGCCAGAAGGGCTGATTTTAGGCATCACCTTGGCTGAAAGTGGCCCTGAAATTTGTTTGAAATGTGAGATTTGGGAAGGATGGGAGAGGAGAAAAACAGTGAGGAGAAAAGCGGCGGGAGAAAGGAATTCTATTATCCCATTTCCCCCCATAAAGGGGGAAAAAATCCTTGACATCTTTGCTTCTCCCTCTGACTGGGCACTAGAGTATGGCACTGGGGACCTCCTGCTTTTCCAGTGGCACCAGGACGTGGCACCCAGCAGTTCCAGCTTGGCCTGATTTAGCTGAGATTTTGCTCAGTTCCTGCCATGCTCGGTTCCTGTGCACCTGGGGGGAGCAGCTCGGTGCCCTGCTCACAGCTGGGATTTTGGGGTGTGAACACAACCAAGGGGGCTCAAAAAAGCTGCAGAGGGGCTGAGCTGTCCTCATTTCAGTACAGAAATCTGAGAGCATTTGCCACCAGGAAAGATTTTCAAAGATCTGGAGCCATGGGGAAGAGGTGTTCTCTCCTCTTGTCCGCTGTGGTCCAAGCCAAGGGCAGGGGACTCCCCAAGCCCCAAGGCCCTGTGATCCCGGCCATGCTGAGCTACTGTGAGCCCTCCGATTTCCACCCCTCACGCAGGAAAAGCTCAGAGGGAGCAGAGGGAGAGCTTGGCCAGAGTCACCAACCCCAGCCTGGCACAGACCCTCGGCTCCCTGCCAGCCCCCAGCACATCTCTGGCCCTGCGCGGCACACCCCGGGTCCATAACCCAACTTGATCACACCTGATTGCCTTCAGGATGGGCATCTCCAGCCGTGCCCGCAGGCTGCAGGGAGCTGCCGGGGTGAGCCCGGTCCCAGCCTGGCTGCTGGGGACACAGCCGTCCCCTCCCGGCCGTGGCAGCCGCAGCTCTGCTCACCGAGGCGCCTCGGACCGCTGCAGGTTCTCTGAGCGCCCTTATCTGAACACAATCTTAATTACACCCAGTGGCTGGGCTCTGATGCTCCCCTGGGTTGACCCTTCCTACGTGTACTGGGGCACTGCACCGAGCGCTGCCCCCGCACGGGGCTGGCCCAGGGGCCCAGAGAGGAGGAAACTGAGGCACAGAGCAAGGGAACATCCTCAGCCTTCACCCACAGAGCAGTTCTATCATCTCTGCACTTGCTGGGGGTGTACAAGCCCAAATGCCCCAAAACATCAATTTTAATGATTTTGTCCATCTTTATCCCCATTACAATTGCAGATGCTTTTAGCCTGGGACTGCCAGGGCTTGTCCAAGACTGGCGATTCCTGGAGGTTCCCCAGCCCCAAACACAGCCAGGGCTCCTGACCCCCCACACCCCCAGCAGGCGCAGCCGATACCCCAAAGCACACAAACCCCTCCCTGCCCGGAGCTCGGGAGGCCCCGCGGAGCTGTTGCTAGGATGATTTTCCACTGAGCAGGACACGAGCTATCCCCGGCACAGAGCCTGCTCCCGCTCCGTGGGGCCGCGTGTGGAGCGGGGACGGTGCCGCAGCCGGGCTGCACAGACCCCCACACCCGCACAAACCCCGCGCACTGCGGTCCAGCCCACGTCCCCCTCGGTCCCAGCTGGGAACAGCTCCCCTTGCAAAGGAAATTCCAGGGCAGGAAGGTGAAGGCAGCCAGGCAGGCGCTGGAGGCGGCGGGCTGAGCAAAAGTGCTTTTTAAAGTTGTTTGATGATTCCTTTTGCTGCTTTGTCAAAGGCAAAGGGACCCCAGCGGGGCCGGGCGGGATGGGACGGTGACGGGCGGGAGATGCCGGAGGGCAGCCGGGCAGGAGCAGGCGCTTCCCACAGCCAGGCGGACCTCGACAGCAATTAGTGCAGTAAAGGAACGTCGGCTGGCCCGGGATGCTCTCCCACTCATGGTGCCCGTGTTTGCAGCGACAGAGGCTGAGGCTGGGCTCCGCCAGATTCCATCTGCCACTCTCTCCACCACTGTCCTGAACTCCGCTGGCACCAAAAATGCTTTAAAAATCCCCGCTGATAGCAGCAATAACTGCCCCATCCCACCTGCCTGCACGGCAGCCGGCCACGGAGCAGGTCCCTCGCACTTTGCCCCTCCCTGGGACCCCCTCGGGGAGAAGGAGGCGAGGGGGACTCACCTGCACGCAGGACTCCTCTGCCTCGCCGCGGCTCCGCTCTGCCTGATGTTCGCTCTGTGGAAGTGGGAAGCGTTTTAGATCATGCACTAGGTTATATATTGTCTGCAAGTCTGGCCCTAGGGCGTCCATCAGTTGGTCTTGCTTTGCTCCTGCCCCTATATGGAAGATGCATCACATGCTCCGCGGCTCCCAGCTATCCGCCTGGCGAAAGAGGAAAAGAAGAAGGAGAGAGGAGAAAGGGGGAAGAAAAAAAATTAAAAGGATCTTCATCACCATGAAAGAGACAGGGAGAATTTCTCAGTGGAAAACCCACCAGCCAGAAATCCCTGCCTGACCTGAACTTTCCCGGCTCTCCTTTTGTTATGCCTGGCTCCCAGTGCCCCTTTCATCTGTGTTCAAGGCCGGGGAGATGTGAAGGTGACTTCACCTTGATCACTCTCCTGCCTTGCTCCGAGCAGGTGAGGGGCTGCAGCTTCTGCCTGCTGCTGCTGTCCCCCCGCAGCTCTCCAGCACTGAATATTTATCCCTCCCCAGCCATGCCCCCCGTGCTGCCAGGCAGGGCAGGGATGGGGCACTCCCAGGGCTTCCCAACCCTCCTGCCCCAAACACACTCAACATCCTGGGGCATCAGGGCCATCACACGGGGACAAAGTTACTGAGGTGGCACCTGCTGGAGTGGGGGCTGGCCAGGAAAGCTCCGTGTGGTGCTTGGAATGGGGGCTGCTCCCCTCACCCACCCGAGGGAAAGGGGCTGCTGGGGAGCTCCCGGCACAGTCAGGTGTGGGTGTCCTGGCCACCACCGTGGTGGGGACAGGGAGGGCAGGCAGGAGCTGCTGCACCTGCTGTCCTGCCACATGTCCTAAGGGTTTGAGGACGTTTCTCCAGAACCAGCAGGAGTTTCCTCCCTTTCCCCTATCTCACCTCCCCAACAGGGGTGCACAGCTGGTTGTGCAGAGCAGAGGCTGCAGAAATCCCAGTTTCATCATCTTCTGCACCAAATCTTACCTGATAGCTTCTCAAACCTTGGTACCACTGCCACCACCCCACCAGCTCCCCAGGCCAATGTGCAGGTCCTGCTTTCCCGCTTGTCCCCTGTGTCTCTAGGCTGGGAGGCACGCAGGGCACATCACTCTCCTGTTGTGGGGAGGGCATTTCCTGC
>NW_005054383.1:1224673-1236333 GCF_000277835.1 Geospiza fortis
TGGCCTCCCTGTCCTCAGCAAGGGAACACGAGGTGGTGACATCCCTCCCAAGCCCAGAGTCATCCTTGGGGCCTGATGTCTTCTGGTGCACTTGGTGACACAGAGCACAGATGGGTCATTTCTCTGTCTGTAATGATGGGTTCTTGTTTTCATTAGGAATATGGTGGGGGGTTTGTGTAATGTTTTCATTTGTATTTTGTTAAGGTTCAAAACCTAAGAATTCTTCATCAATAATTTCATTTGTTCCCTCCCCAAACATCCCAGCCTTGGCTGAGCTGGCAGTGTGCTCCAAGGTCCCAGACCCTGCCCACAAACCTGCATCTTCTTCTGAGCTGCATTTCTACCTTCTTCAGAAATAGAGGGGGAAAAATCATTTTGTTATGCCCCTTAGTTGAAGCAATTCTGGAACCTTGGGTACACTCACATCTGAACCTGGGTGAGGGATCCTCATCTTCAGGTGGCACAGACAGGGGGAATTTGAGGTGGCATCTGATAGGACCTCTAAATACAGCTGAGCCCCATGAGATCATGAGCAAAGATTTCCTTGTAACACCTCAGGAGCTGAAGAGCCAAGGGTCAGGCTGGTGATGTGTCTGCATTGAAGGGTCTTTCTGGGCAGGAGGCATCTGGAATCATAGAACCATGGAATATCCTGAGCTGGAAGGGGCCCAAAAGAAACACGAGTCCAACTCCTGGCCCTGCACAGACCCCCCAGCAATCCCACCCTGGGCATCCCTGGCAGCGCTGTCCAAGCTCTCCTGGAGCTCTGGCAGCCTCGGGGCTGTGCCCATTCCCTGGGGAGCCTGGGCAGTGCCAGCACCCTCTGGGGGAAGAACCTTTGCTGAAATCAAACCTAAACCTGCCCTGGCACAGCTCCAGCTGTTCCCTGTCCCTGGTCACAGAGCAGAGATTGGAGCTGCCCCTTGGGAGGAGCTGCAGCCCCCAGTGAGTCTCTCCTCAGTCTCCTCTTTTCAAACCAAGTGACTTCAGCCACTCCTCACCTGGATTTATTCCCCTCTATACCATCCTCGTGCCCTCTTCTGGTGGCTCTTTAATAGCTTTGGATCTCTTTTTTGTTGTGGTCCCCAAAACTGCCCCCAGAGCTCCAGCTGGGGTTGTGCCTACTGCCTTTGGTTCATCAAAGCTGGGCTGAGCTGAGCTCTCCTCCCTTGGAGCTCACACCTCCATCCTGCTACAGCTCAGTTCTCATCATTCTGAGGATCCCAGAGGCAAAGCCATGGAGAGGCCAGTGCCTGGTCTGAGCATGGTCCACACAGACCAGCATTTCCTCAGAGTGCCACATTCTCACAGCATAATTGCTTCTGGTGTCTCTGTGTGCTCTGGAGCTTTGTGGTGCTGCTGTAGAGGGCCCATGGTCTTCCCAACCTCAGTTAAAAAAGCTGTGTCAGGGCAAAGGATGTTTCCCTGGATCTCCATCTCCAGGCACACACTGCTGTGTGTGAGACCAGAACCTGCTGAGGCTTTGTGAGAGCTCACAGTGCTTTCCCTGAGGAGCAAGGTCCCCTGTTGGACTCTTCCTCTCAGTCTCAGCTGTGATCCTCAGAGCAGGACAGTCCCACCTTCTTTAGGGATGGCCTGATGGAACGGAACAGGGAAATCTTTCTGGAGACAGAGCAGGTGCTCTCTCTTTCTGGGCGCTCTCATCAGGAGGGAAATGGCTTCTTTCTCTTTAGTTTGAACTCCACTTGGGTTCCACTTCAGCTTCTTCCTGAGGTTCTCAGTGATTTTCAGCAATCTTGAACTCATGGTTCTGATTGTAGAATTTCTTACTGGATTCACACTTACCCTTTTATTTTACCATACACAAACACACTTTCCCAGCTTTGGGGCTGGGTAAGGGCCCCATCCCCCCTGCCAGGATCCCCACCCACTGAACACCCTCCTCTCATGCTGATGCCACTTTGACATGACCTCCCAGCAGGCTGGAGCTGTCCCTGCTCAGATAACAGAGCTGCAAACAGCTGGGAAGCTCAAAGGCAACACAGCTCGGACCCTGGTGGGAGATGCTGTTCCTGTTGGTGCAGGACCCAGGGAATCTGAGTCCTGGAGCAAATCACGCCTTCTCCTTGCTGAGCAGGCTCAGTCTGCTCCCAGGGGATGGCAGCAGGAGTGGAGGGGTGAAAGCAAGCAGGATAACTGATGTCCTTGTGCTTCTGTACTTGTGAATGCTCAGAAACTGAATGGCTCACAAGGACTTTGGAGTGGGAGGGATGGGCAGACCCAGCCAGGCAGTGCTGAGGTGGGAGCTCCAGCAGGAGTCACTGAATATGGAGGAATCACACCTGGTTCATGAACGCCCCCAGCTTTGACCAGCAGGAAGCTTGGAGAGTGCCCAAGAGAAATCCCCTGTGAGTTTGCTCTGCCTGTGTCCTCTCCCCTTTCCACTGTTCAGCACCAGCAGAGACTTTGCTAGAAGGAATTTTTATGTGACCTTGTGCAGCCAAGGTGTCCCCTGTGGTGGGTTCAGACACTGGAGAAGATGGGGAAGTCTCAGGCCAGTTCCATAGGGACCCAGAGGATATTCTCTAGAACCAGTTAAAGTTTTCCCTTTTAGGTAGACCTGCTCCCTTGATTATAATCTTTTACAAATGAAATTGACAATTAACAGCTGTGCATATCTGTTTTCTGGAAGGAATTTTTCCCCTGAGGACCAAAGGAAGGACCTGTTCCCATTCCCATGGAGTCTTGAATCTGAAGGGTTTCGTTCTTCTGCCCAGAACTAAAGACAGTTTCCTCTGTTCTGCTTTGTCTATTCAGCTGAAAGTCCCACCTGAAGGGTTTTGTTGAAGGTCTCAGAATTGAAAACTCAGGTGTCCACACGTCAGTGCCTGGGACAGGTATCTGTGGTTGGGGCCTGAAATTATGAGCCTGAGCCTGGTTAAGGGGGAAACCAGCCTTGCCTAAGTCAGCCTTGCCTGAGCAGCTGGCCTGCAGCTGGTCAGAGGAACTCCCTGGGAGCTTTTGGTGTCCTGTTGGGGCTGCTGCCCCATTGCCCTGTGCAATGCTGAGGGGGGAGGCTGGGAGGAAACCCCTGCCAAGAGGGGGCACTTCCATTTTTCTGTGTGGTTCAGAGGTGATGGAGACCATTGTACGTGCTGGAGAAGACAGAGAGGCCTGAAGGGGCTGTGGCTGCAAAGTCCATCAGCTTTTGCTGTGACAGAGGAGCTCAAGAGGCTGGAGGCAGCTGCTGTGACAGAATGAATGTGGAGCCCACATCCCTCCCTGCTGCAATTAAAAAGGCGGAAAAGGGGAAAAGAGCAGCTTTGCTGGTGACCTTTCCCTGCTGCAAATCTCAGCCCGCCCCACTTCCTACACCAGCATCAGGAGCAAACAGCCGGGCTGGGACCTGGCAGGCCTGCAGTGGCACAGAACTACCCAAGGAGCTGGCCCTGCCTGTGTGTGTGTGCACAGCAGAGTGCTGCTTTCTTCCAGCCTGCAGGCTGCTCCGGGGAGGGGGAGCGGGCAGGGCTCGCTTGCCAGCTCCTCCTGAGGTCCACTGAGAGGTGTCTGTAGGGCTCATCTCAAGAATGTCAGAGTGCATGTGCTCTGTGAGACGGCCTTTCAGGAGGCATCAGCCCGGCTGTCACGCAGTGGATCGCAAATCGGGAGTGACAGCTGTCTCCGTGTGCACCATCCATCTGTGGCAAATGTGTCAGCTAGCTGAACACTCCCGAGGAAACTGCTACAGAGCTGGGAGAGGAGAGACAGAGACAGAGGGGGAGTGAGGGCGAGGGAGAGGGGGGAAAACACAGCAGCAACAGGGGCCATGACCAGCAACACCTTAACCCACCAGGGCCAAGGGTCTGGGTGCTCTTGGATGAGAGAACAAGGGGCTGCTGTGTGGTGGCACCTCCGGCGCTCGGTGGAGATGCCATTAAACACCAGCCCTTGGCCCTCCCAACCCAAGAAGCTCCAAACCATAAACACTGATGATGCCATAAAGCTGTCACACGTGGTGGTGTCACTGGTGCCACAGTGGAGGGAGCAGGACAGCTGGGCTTGGACGTGCAGCAGGTCTGGGAGAGGATGCAGCAGCCCCAGCACCACCCCAGCTGCTGATGCTGCTCAGGAGCAAGGTCAGGGTTGGGCACTGGGGCCATGGTGGGACAACCTGTCTCTTCCTCTGATGGATGTCGCCTCCCCCTCTTCTCCTCTCCCCTCCTGTTCTTTCCACCACACTGAATTCTTCATCCTGGCTGAATTTGGTGCTGTGGGACATCCCAGCCACGGGAACTGCATTTGCTTCACCAAGCTTCTGAAGCAGGTCCATGTGGTTAACAGAGAAAAGGTGATGATTCTTCCCTGGAATTTCTTCACTCATCTGTTCAAATGTCCTTGAAGAGGGGATTTCTTGGGCTGGAAAAAACTTGGTACTTACTAACCACTCATTCCTTCTTCAGATGATGCCCAAAAAGTTCAGTCCCCTCACCTGGCCTGTGTTTTTGATGCTTTTCCAATAATACCTTTTGAGATCCTCCACCACAAATTTACCATCAGCACAAAAAAACTTTGGAACTGTAGTACCAGCTCTGGGGAGCTACCTGCTAATCATGAACTGGAGTCTTTCCAGTGGAGAGCTGCATGGAGTATTGTCCATGTATTCGCAGAGACCAAGGAGCTGGAAGGTCCAGGCCACCAGCCACCGGTGACACACGCACCTTGTCACCAGCTCAGCCCTGACAGTGAGCAACAGCTCGAGTCTTTCAGCAGCCAAAGGCCCAGGCTTCGTTCTTGGACACCGTGTAGGCACTTCAGAGCTGTTTGGAAGGGGGAGAGCCTTCCCTTGCTCCCGTGGAGGTTGGAGGACAGAATTAAAAGAAGGTGCGTAGGAGGTCAAGATCTGAGTCTTTCTCTGTAGGTATTTCTGCTTTATGGTCTCAGCTGAGGTCCAAATTCCAGCTGACAATGGTAACTGGGTTGTTTCTGGTCATGGGTGGGGCCACAGGAGCAATTTATTTCCAGCCTTAAGTTTTCCAGCTGGACACACCCAGTGCAGAGAGGACACCTGGCCAACACCCATGTATGGGTTCTGCAATGGCAAAACACCAGTTTCCTGCCCCAGATCCCAAACTTGGGCCAGACATCTCCAAAACCTGGGGCATTTCCTGGCCCAGAGTGCTGCTGCAATGACTGTGAGAGCTTTGTCCATTCTGCAGTACAGAAGGAAATGGATGGAGTGGGATGGGATGGGATGGGATGGGATGGGATGGGATGGGATGGCTCAGTTAGAAGAGACCAACAGTGACCATCTAGTCCAGCTGAAGACCTTTCAAACATTTACAATCTGAAGATGGGAATTACAGCAAGACAAAGCTCTCATTTCCTCCGAATTCACTGGAGTTGCAAGGAAAACTTTCCAACAAGGCAGGCATGAAATCCCTGGCACTGGCTAGGGCAAGCTGGACATCTCCCTCACTGCCACAGCGCTGCTGAGGAATCCCCAAAGCACAGGCAGTGACATTTCCACGTTGGCTGCCCTGAGCAGGGGGCTGGGAATGTTCATGGGAGCAGAGGAGTGGAGCCAGTGGGGCAGGGAGGAGGGGCTGGGAGATGAGTCCATCCACTGGGAAAAGGGAGCACTGTGTAGAAGATCAGTGATCTAAACCATTTTTCATGCCAAAAACTCTATGCAGTAAGAGCTAATTACAGTTTAAATCCCAGAATAAGCAACATATTCCTCCTCCCACTGGGTTTGAATGATAATCCCTCTAGTAGTGCTTATTTATAACACCACTCAGCACCAAAGTGAGCAGTGAACACAGCTGAAACCTTGTCTGGGAGACAGGAACCTGTCAGCCAACAGAGCCAGTGAAAGGTGTTTCCACAGGGAAAACATGGAAAAGACATGCAGGAAATTCCCAGCTGGTTTGCAACACCCAGGGTGGTTGGAGGGAGATTTGCACAGAAAAGTAAATCAGCAAGTTCAGTGATTGGGTTACCAAAAACCGCTTTGGTCTGGCAGAGGCGAGTTCTGTGCCTATGAACTGAGGGGATAAAACCGTTGAAAATGTGAAACAATTTATAGAAGGATTAATTCTGTATTTCTCAACCAACTAAGGACCACTGGGAATCAGGGCAGGTGAGTTTAAGTAATCCGTGGAATAAAAATGATCCCAGAAATGTGGGAAGGTGAGAGCAGAAGCAAATATAGTCCCAGCATCAGCTGTCATGGGTAATACAGCCTCACGAATCAGGCTCTAAAAGAGAGATTTCCTCCTTATCATTAAAATTGCAGCTTCTCTGATGGCCTTGCTGGCACTGGGATGGGCCCTTCATGCCCAGCCCGTGTTTGATTTGAACATGTAGGAATGATCACATGAGGGACAAAGCACAGGGAGGCTGGGTCAGAGCAGAGGGAGGCTCCTGCTCTTCAGGTGGCTTCCAAAAGTGCTCCAGAGAGCAGATGTGCAGGTCTGGGAGGGGCTCCCAAAACAGCAGCAAGTGGCATTTTAAATTCGGGTGTGGAACCCTGAAGAACAGAGGGGAAGAAGGAGCACAGCAGTGTTCAAGGGGAAAGTAATTCCAGTGATTCAATAAAGCACAAACTGCTCTGATCAAGGTGTCCTCAATTCCAATCTGAGCAAAGGTGGCTGAAACAACAATCTGAGTAAGACAAAATGGAAAGCTAAAGTCTCCATTCTGTTAGTGTGAAGCTCCCCTATCTTGTGCCTGTATCAAACACACACCCAGAGGTATTTCATAGTAAATCTGGGCAACGGAGACCGCCAGAGAATGTGCACTTGCCCAGAAAATGCAGGAACAGGATGGGTAAAGAAATGCTCAGTGACTCAGAGAGAGGAACTGGCTTTGCTTTTCTTTTCAGGGATTGAGCTCTAAGCCCTCCAGGAGCACAGGACCCAGTCAGCACCTTCACCATCCAGCCCACCTGGTGATCATCCCTTGTGCCATGTCTTCTGAAAGATTAGGCTGGACAGAGAGACTGGGAGCTTTTTCACCCATCTGATCTTCTGTTTCATCACTGGAAAATGCTTTCACAGATGTCCTGGTTGCCACAGGTCTTTGGTTGGCAGCATTTCATGGGGACATGTGACTTGCATACCAATAAGGCTCCCCTTGGCAGGTCCTTCCACTGCTTGCTGATCCTTTCTCCTCAAAACTCTCCCAGGACTGAGCTGTGGTCTGTGTTTGGTGGCCTGGCCATTTTCTTGGCAGCTGGGAGATATTTAAACTGACAGAGGGCAGGATTAGATTAGTAAATAGGGAGAAATTCCTCCCTGTGAGGGTGGGCAGGCCCTGGCACAGGGTGCCCAGAGCAGCTGTGGCTGCCCCTGGATCCCTGGCAGTGCCCAAGGCCAGGCTTGGAGCAGCCTGGGACAGTGGGAGGTGTCCCTGCCATGGCAGGGGTGGGATGAGATGATCCAGGACATCTCTTCCAGCCCAAACCATTCCATGATTCAGTGGAATTCAGTCTGCAGGACTGTGGCTGCAGACAGAGCTGATCCTGCTGTTTTCCTGTTGGGATGTTCCCCGTTTGCCCTGAAGATCAGCTGCCATGGACACACTCCTGCCTCATGGATCTCACCACACTTGATCTTTTGGGAAAATACTTTTCCCCAGCCCAGTAAATACCCAGACTCCTTTGGAAACTTCTCTCCTTCACCCTGCCTTCCCCCTCTGTGCTTGGATCTCACAGCTTGGTTTCTAGCACAGGACCAGGCAGGGGTGTCCTCTCCCTGCCTTGCAGAAGGTGCCTTGCTGGGTCCCAAAGTCCCACACAGGGACCTGTTCCATGGGCTGGTTTCCAGCCCCTTCCAAGGCCTTGACAGCCTCAAAGCCACCTGAGAAGTGTCCTAGGGTGAGGTTAGGATGCTTGTATCCCCATTCCTGTGCTCTGTTCATGCTGGATATCATGTTCTGTGCCTTCAAGACTGGCTCTGAAGAGCAAATGTTTTGTTTTGGTTTTGCTGTCAGCCCCGCAGCTGGCGGGACACACAGACAGGGCAGTACCTGGTGCTGCTTTTGCTTTTTGCTTTTGCTTTTTGCTTTGCTCTTGCTCCTGCTTTGCTCCTGCTTTGCTCTTGCTTTTTGCTTCTGCTCATTAGTTAGTTTAGCTAAGCAGTCCGAATTTTCCCTGGACTGTTTCTCCTTTCCCTTTTTCAACCACCTCGAGCCTGCTCCGGACTGGGGCCCGGGAACACCGAGAGTTTGCACCTTGTGGCTGCAGCAGCTGCCCCAGCACAGGAGGGACTGATAACAGAGCAACCACCCCCAGGAGGGACTTTCTGAATTTGTCATCTTTTTCAGAGCAGTGACACAGTGGTGTCATCTGGTATTGTTCATTCTGTGTGCTGGGGGTGCTGTGCCTGTTAAATAAACAGGTTCTTTCCACTTCTCTCCAAGGAATCCTTCCTGAACCGGTTGGGCACAGGGGCCCTGTGGGTTTTCTTTCTGGAGTGGTCCCCCTTTTGGAGGTTTTCTACCAAATTTGCCCTAAACCAGGACAAGAAGCCAAATGAGGGCTCTGTCACCCCTTCCACCCAGCTGGGTTGGGAATGTGAAAAGCGCCAATCGCTTGTTTTTAAAATTTTAAAAGTTTAATAGCAATAAAATGGTTATAAAAATAGTAATGCAATTGGAGTAATAATAATTTGGACAAATTGAATTAGGACAATATGAGACAATAAAGACAAAGAGTTACAGACATCCGGGTACCTTTTTCTGCGCAGCACAAGCCCAAAAAAGGACCCATGTTAACAAAGGATTAACCTTTAAAAACAATAGCTCGTTGCATATTCATACACTTCATTCATGATGCATAAATTCCATTCAAACACAGGATTCTGTCTGGTCATCGTCAACTTTTTCCTTCTAATCCTAACAGCACCCTCAAGGTGAGAAGAAGTTCATTTCTTCTGTTAGGAGGGCAATAAATTCCTTTTCTCTGAGAGATTCAGGTGTCCCGGGGCTGCTATCTGGTGTGAGAGCCTCATTCCTTTCTTAAAAAATCCCACCAACATAGTTCTTATTTTAACTACAAAAGTCACCTTTTAATTACAAGACCACATTTATCATATTATTAAAATGTTAATACAGCACTGCTGATCAATACATCAAAATACACATGGTAAACACCTGCGTAGAGCCGTGTGATGTGCACTTTTCACAGGAAGATCTGTGCCAGCTGCAGACACGAGCCTGCGGCCCAGCCCCGGGCTCCTGGCGATGGCACCTGCAGGGCGCAGGATCTCCAGCACAGCGGGGCCAGCAGCGAGGCAGAGCCGAGCAGAGCCCTGGCCGATCACAGGGGGCTCTGGCGGCGGGAGGAAAGGGGGTGAGCGCCGTGGCCGCTCCACGCTCGGCTTGCTCCGCGCTGCCTGATGGGCTCCGGCCGCCTTCAAGAGCCATTAACACCAAGGCACGGAGAGAACAGCTACAAAAAGCTCTAAAGATGTCCCTTTCTTGCCTCCTCACTGGGCTGGGGGTGACAAAACCTGCGGAAGACAGGTGCTGGACAAGAGTGAGGCTCTCGCAGCTGAAAAATAAGAACAAAGTTAAAAATCAGTAGAAGAAAAATGGCAAAAGCCCCTGCAACCCATCTGGGTGCTCCTGCCACCCAGAGAAGTGGAAATCAGGTTCAGAGGCCAGCAAAAGGGTCCTAAAGGGTGGGAAAAGCCACAGTGGGAGCAGCTGCTTTCCTGGATTTACATCCCAGTCTCTTCCCACCTCACTTTTGTGCTCTCTGTCCCATTACGCACTGCATTCACTCACTTCCCCAGCTCTAAGGAGACCTTCCTGCTCCTGTGCCCTGTCATATCCTATCCTGCAGGACCTGAGGCAGGATTTCCTGGAGCCCTGGCGCTGGTTGGGTGGCCATGGATGGTCTGGTGGTGCTTCTAGGAGGTTCCAATGACTTCACATGGCAGCATTTCCTTGGAAATTTGGGTCTTTTACTGGACAAAGCCCAAGAAGGCTCACAAAAATTCTTACAATTTTTCAGCTTTTGACTATTTTGTCCAATTCAGTTGAAATGGGGCCAAGCATTTAGGGAGGGGGAAGGCTGGGACAGGCAGCAGGACCTTGTCCAGGCAGTGGCACCCGCAGCACTGCACTGAAACTGTGAGAGGGACCAGGACAGGCAGGAGCTGGGAGCGGGAGCAGGAGCAGGGATGAGCTGGGGCTGCTGGGCTGCTCGCTGGGCACCAGCACCTGGCAAGGCCAAGGCTTGCTGGAGCCATACAATGAGGAATTGGAGACAAATCCACGTCAGTTGACACAACCCGGCTCCCTTCAGCTGCCCTGACAGGTTTTTGGAGAGGATGAAGCTTGGCCAGTGACAGAGCAGCTCTGTGGCCACTTGCCTGGGAAGCGCTGGTCTGATCCGTGCAGCACATTGATTCAGAAAGAGGGAAAGATAAAAATAACCTGCTGCACGTTGAACAAGCCAGGCCCTGGCTTGGGAACATCTCCCAGGCAGGGAGGCAGCTCTGGCAAGTTGTGCTTGGGTTGTCATTTCTCCTGCTCAGCACCCACCTGCTTCTTAACCTGTCATGGGAATTCAGGGAGAAACGGCAGAGCTGGACGGAACTGGGAAGATGTGAGAGCCACGGGAAGGAAGAGGGCAGGTCCTGCTCTCTAGTCCTGCCCAGAGCCCAGGGTGGACAGCAGGGAAGGAGGCTCTGTGGGATGGAAATGGTGAGGAAGGTCTGGGTGAGGGTCTGAGCCCATCTGGGCTGCTCCCAGTGCTCAGTAGGGTCGATGGAGGCACCAGGGTGCTGCAGGGTGCTGGGAAGGGTGTAGGGAGCAAAGGGGAGCACTGTGATCCTTCACTGTGACCCACCACAGGTGTTGGAGGCAGAGCTTGTAACTTCAGCATAGCAAATGTGTGCAAGACAATAGAACAGAGAGAAACGGGAGGGTGAGCAGCTCTTTCAAGCAGCCAAGGAAGAAAAAATAATCAAAAAAAGCACTTTGGCTAGAAGGTGCTTTACAAAGTATTTATGAGGTGGGCTCGTTAAAAATGGATAAGCTGTGCAGTGAGGCTGCAGAACTCCTGCAAGCACCAGGAATGGGAACTTCTGCTGCCCAAGGAAGGCCAGGAGGGCTGAGCCTGAGCTCGGGGAAGCAGCGTGGACATGATTGCTGTGCAGCCACACTGGGCTGCAGGACCTGCACAGGTCCTGTTGCTCTGCCTTATTTGTGTTCAGGATCTGGGTTGGAAGGGATCTCTACCCCTCATCTTCATCTTCCACCTCCTTTCTGCAGGAGCTGGAGTAGCTCCTGACACCAGGCTTGTGCCCCACACGTTTTAGGGGCTACTGCATCCAGGCTGCTCTGCTAGCAGCTTTGCAAACCTGGCTGCTCTGCACAGGGAAAAGGAGTAGGCTTGGATGCAAAGTGGAGGAGCACGGGGCACCCTCCGTCTCCTGCACAAAATGCTCCCAGCCAGAGCTGACCGTAGGTTGGATGAGCCAGGAATAGCAGAGAAAGGGTACAACTTGCTGGGATGCAGCTCTGGAGGTGGCAGATGAGGAGGACAGAGGAGACTTTTGCAGGGCGTGGATGAGGGATCGCAGACAGGTGGGAGCGGTGCGTTGGGTCAGCGCAGCGAGGGTGAGCCCTGCTCTGCTGGGCGGAGCCCTGCCCGCTCCTGCAGCTGCTCCTGCACCTGCACCTGCACC
>NW_005054383.1:1237635-1242968 GCF_000277835.1 Geospiza fortis
GCCGGGCTGGGCTGGGCTGAGCTGGGCTGGGATGGGATGAGCTGGGCTGCCCAGAGCACCCCTGCATCACCCCCAGCCCCTGGAAAGGCCGCAGGGAAAACAGCTGCAGGAGGCAGCACGGTGCAATGCAGCCATGGAGCTGGGAGCGAGGCGCTGTGGGACTGCCCTGGGACTGCCACAGGAACGTGGCCACTCCTGCTCCCTGCGGGAAAGGCCCTGTGCTGGGGCACTGCCAGCTGAAATGATCCCCAGAAAATGGGACTGGTGCTGAGGAGCGAGAGCTGCTGCTCTGGGAGATGTTGAGACGAGGGGGAAGAAAGTCCTTCTGTCCCATATCAGATCTTCTTTGTAAAAGATTCACAAAATCATGGAATAGTTTGGGTTGGAAGGGACCTTAAGGGTCTTCTGGTTCCAACTGCCTTTCCCAAGGCTCTTCTCTCAGCTCCTCATGGGAACGGTTCCCTGGCCAAAATCCCCAGGTCACACCCATGTCAGACAACCCCCCACAACACCCCAAATCTTCTCTGGGCATCCTGGAGTCCTTACCATGCCTTTGCTCAGGCAAACATTTGTCCATCACTGGCACAGGGTAAAGTACAGGCTCCAAACAACATCCTATGATGACACCTCCAAAAGAACAAAACCAACAGCAGGCTGGGACCTGCTGCTCACCTTCCTCAGCAAAATCCAGGGGAACACCGAGGTCTGCTCCATGAGCCTTGAGCTGCCAGGCTCTGGGCAGGGAGCTCAGCACCCTGGGGGCTGCAGCTCAGAGCAGAAACCTGCCCCTGTATCTGGTGAATCGCTGCTGCTGGGGCTGTGGAATGGGATCTGGAGTCTGGCTGTGTTTGGCCAAGACCAGACAAAAATCATTTGTAGAGACCCTGCAGCCAAGGCAGGAGCTTTCTGTGCAATCTCACTCAGGAGCACAATTTCCATGGAAATGGGGAAAGCCGAGGCCTCTCCACACCTTTGTCTACCAGCTCCATCTTTATCAGGAATCTTTTCACCATCCTAAAGGGTGAAACCTCATTGACTTGGCCCATGCCAGCCCAATGTGTAGAGGTGGGTTTGATGATCTGGAGACCTGAGCTGCTCAGAGATCCTGACCCTTTTCCCTCAGGCCTCTGAAGTCCCTTCAGGCAAACAAGAACCTTCAGTCATTAGACAGGCTGGATTGAAACTAATTGCCCCAAAAGAGAAAAGCTTCACATCCCATCCCCAGGCCCCCAGGCCTTTAGGATTTCTACAGGCAGCATGAAATTAGTAAATTGCTATTTGTGTGATTCCCTAGACCCTTGCCCATAGGACATTTTTGCTCTGTCATATAATGTAAACTGCAGGCTTTGGATGTTCAGGGAATCATAAGTAACTGGAGGAAGGAAATGTGACGAGGTTCCTTGGAGAGCTGCAGGCTCCCCAGAGCCTCCCTGGGAGCGCAGCACTCACACGCAGGGCTGAGAGAAGCACTGACCCCTCCTCAGCTGAGCACATCCATTTCCTCCCACGTGCTCATTGCCGGGGAAAAAGTCACCATTACAGCCAAAATTGAATTTTAAAAAAATTATAATGAATGGATGGATTTCATGGCAAAAGATTTCTCTGCTGGTTCTGATCCTTGGTGTTCTTTGGTCCTTGTTTGATTCCCTTATTTCAAGGTCACCCACTCAGGTGCAATCTGGGTATTTCTGTTACTGGTCAGTGCTGAATTTGAAGGTCACAAATAGTCATTCACACCAGAGGAGCTGGGACAGACCGTTCCCAGCCTCACTGGAAGCAGCTCTTGACACCAATACCAAGCTTGGGGCTGCTCCTTGCCCTGACCACAGACAGGGGAAATGCTGGGTAGCCCCAGGACTCTGCACCTCCTCCACCTTCAGCCACAGAACTGTAGAGCATCTCCAGCTGGAGAGGGCCCCATAAGGATCACCCAGTGCAGCTTCCTGCTCCTTGCAGGACCACCTGGAGCTAAACCATGGCACTGTGACCATCACCCAGGCATCTGAAATTGGGCAAAATGAATTTTGCTCTTGCTCTGAAGCTTTCCTGTCCCCCAGGTGCTCACCAGGTACCTTTGTTCCAGGTGGGTCATGTCTCACCCACCCACCATCCATCCATCCATCCATCCATCCATCCATCCATCCATCCATCCATCCATCCATCCATCCATCCATCCCCTGTATAAAGGAGACCTGAGAAGCTCAAAAGATGGAGGATTTTTAAGGATAAAAATCATGGAATTGTATGGGCTTCTCTTGTCCATGAGGTGCTGCTTGGGAAACCTTGTTCGAAAGGCTGAAAGCCCTCTGCAGACACCTCTCCCTGGTTTGGTTTCAGAATAATTCAAAACAAAATCTGGAATTCCCTCAGCAGCTCCTCTGGCACCAAAACAGGGCCAGAGGGACGAGCAGACCCTTAGCCATTAGTCATTAACCATTAATTAGCCATGAACCATCAGCCATGGTGTGGTGCTGCACTCCTGGTGTCTGCTCAGCCGCTGCAGCCACGTGAATCATCTCCTTTTCTCTCCCATGGGGTGGTGTCAGAGAAAAGGGAGCAGTGGAGTGGACACACACCCTGTAAAGGAGCTCTCATAGAATCACAGAATCACTCAGGCTGGAGAAGCCCTCTGAGGTCACTGAGCACCACCACTAACCCAGCACTGTCCCCAAGTGCTACACCTGGGTGGCTTTTTAACCCCTCCAGCGATGGGGACACCACTGCCCTGGAATCCTGGTCCAGTGTTTTGTGAGCAGAGCAGGGTGAGGGAGGTGGGAGTGGGCTCCAGGCTGCTGCAGGAGGGGCTTTGTCCAGAATGCAGAAGCAGAGAGTGAAGGACAGCAGGAGGGGATGCTGAAAGCAGGGGAGGCAGGTGATGTCCTGTCATAAGTGCTCTCCCAGGCCCAGCCCTGCACTTGTGCGTGTTGAACCTTCTGCCCTGGTTCCTGACCCCTGAAGGCCAGCAGGAAGGGCTTTCCAGGTTGTTGTCCTGGGCAGCTGGGCACCCAGACAGCTCTCCAGCCAAACTAGAGGGGTGCTGCTGCTGTGTTTTGCCAGAAATCACGAGAACAGTCTGATAAGAGATTTGTCTCTTGACTTTCGAGCAGCAAACTCCATCCTCAGTGCCCACTGCTGCCACCCTGCATCCCATTTGGCCTGGAGGTGCCTGGAAGAGGGTGAGGAGCTCTCTGGTTCGTTGATCCCAGCTCTCCAAGGCACAGGAGGTGTCTCAGCACCGTCAGCATGGCCGCTTGTTGTTGTCACTGCTGATTTCTGTACTCTCCTGCCTCTTCCTCCCTGGCTGGTTTGGTGGCCCTGTCATTACCAGCTTTCTCCAGCTGCCTGTCAGGGTCCTGCTGGCCTCAGCCTTGCCTCAGGCTCCTGGATAACAAACAAGGCACACAAGAGTCCTTGGGCTTCCACGGACTTAATTAGCTGGTGTCATTTTAGGGATGTGTGTCCTGCTGGAGACACAGACAGCTCAGGAGCATCTTTAAATGCATCCAATTAGAGGAGCTCCAGGGACGAGGCGGCAGCTCCAGAGCGCAGGGGCTGCTCTGAGACCTCGTGTCCTCACTGGAGGCTGTGGCTGAGCTGCTCTCCCCCTGGCAAACACCAGGCTCTCCTCAGGTGGGACCTGTCACTGCTGTGGCCCTGGTGGCATTCCCAGCATCCTGCCTGGTTTTCCCCCAGGAAACCTGCCAGTGAATCCTGTCGTACTCAAAGCTTGGGTAGATGCTGGGATAAAATCAGTGTTTGCTGCGGTTTTCAGCAGCCCTGGATCTCCAAGGGAGCTGCTGCCTGGAGTCTTTGGGCACAGCACAACTCCCCTGTCCCTTCCCCACTGTCAGGTTCTGCTGTGTAGGACAGGCTGGTGGGCCAATTCTCACAATCAAGGAGTTGGACTTGGTGATCCTTGTGCTGAGTTGGTCCCTCCCAGCTCAGGATATTCTGTGGTTCTTTGATAGTGTCTTTCTGAGGCCCAGCCCAAGGAGATCCTTTATCCCTGAGGATGGTTCCCTAGGGAGTCTAAGGAGGCACATTCACGCCCTTCCTGGGCACGTGAGCTCCTCTGCAGGCTGTGACTGAGGGGTGCCAGCACAAGCACCCCCTCACCACTGCAACGAGCTCGTGCCCATGGGATCCACAGGGAGAAGCCACCCTGAGGTGCCTCTGAGGGGCAGGGGCTTGGGGACTTCACACAGAACCTCCACTGGCACGGCAGTGACCTGAATTACCGTGAAACCAAGTGAGAGGCCAGTGGAGTGAGGATGTGAATCACAGAACCACACAAAGGTTTGGGCTGGGAAGGATCTTTAAAGCCCATCCAGTTCCACCCCTCCCTGCAATGGGCAGGACACCTTCCACTATCCCAGGCTCCTTCCAGCCCCCTCCAACCTGGCCTTGGACATTCCCAGGAATGGGACAACCACAGCTCCTGTGGGGACCCTGTGCCAGGGCCTCACCACCCTCATTGTAAAAACCTTATTTATATCCTACCTAAATCTCCCCTGTTTCAGTTTAAAACCACCACCCTTCATCCTATCACAACAGGCCCTGCTGAAAGGCTCATCTCTGTACCATCAGTGTTAGAGGATGTTTTCTGGGATGTGTTTGTTCTTTAACATCTGCACACAGCTGTTTGCAAAGCCCTCGTGGGGAACTCTGCATTCCAGTCAACCATGAACATCTCCAGCCAAACACGAACGCGCTCAGACTGCCAGAGCCTTCCTGTGCAAGGTGAGTTCATCCCCTCTCCCTGCCCACATCCTGGCTGTGACAGGTCGCCTCTGGCTCCTGCCTTTCCCCCGGGGAGGTCCCTTGGTGTCCCCATCCTCCCCTGCTGCCCAAGCCTGGCTGCTGCTCCAGGTAACAGCACCCAGAGCATCCCCTCACCTCCACCTCGGCTCCCTCAGCAGGAGCAGCTGGGTCAATCCCCTCCCTGGGGCTCAGAAATTATTAAATCAACTAAATCCTCGTGGAAGTGGGGTTCCCATCCCACCCCAGTCCCGGATGTGGTGCTGAGGAGTCCGGGCTCTGCTGTGGGCAGGCTCAGCCCGGCTCCGGCTCAGCAAGAGTTAACGCCGAGCAGCACCATTAATATTCTCACTGATAACCCCAAATACCAGCCCTGCACGGCTGTCGCTTTCATTAGCGCCGGGGAAATGAGCCCTTCAAAATAGGACAGGCGGCTGGGGGGGGCGTGGGGAGGAGGGCTCTGGGGCCAAACATGCGATTTTCCGTGCGATTGACGGAAATTAAACCGCCCTCCAGTGACGTCAGGGGACATCGGGCCATGGCGAAGGATTCCCCAGCCCCCCTCGGCCCCGAGC
>NW_005054383.1:1243004-1245402 GCF_000277835.1 Geospiza fortis
GGCAGGGCGGGGGGAGCGCACAGCGAGGCACTCGAGCGGCTGGCACTGCCAGGGGAGCTGGGCACAGCCATGCCGGGCACTGCCAGGGGAGCTGGGTACAGCCATGCCGGGCACTGCCAGGGATGCTGGGCACAGCCAGGGCACAGCCAGGGGTGCCAGGCAGGGCCAGGCACAGACACCGCCCAGGGATGGGCAGGGCAGGCAGATGGGGTCTGGGGTTTCCTTTTCAGATGTGGAAGGGAAGCGAGAATCCTGCTCAGTGTATGGGAAAGTTTGTCTTCTGTTCGGGAAGATGAAACAGGAGAGCCTTATAAATATGATTGTCTGGCAAAAGATTTTGAGAATATAGAAACTATAAGTGAGATTGAAATGAAAGCAAGCTTTGAGATACCTCAGTTACTGAACAACTGGAAAACAATGGTGTGGCTGGCTGAAGGTAATTCCCTTTTGATGAAACAACACCCTCTGCTTGCAGACAGGCCCAAGGGTCAGAGCAGACCCTACAGCTTGGCAGAAGGGGCCCAAAGAGGAGTTTATAGGGTTTAAAATGTAACACAGTGTGGTGATGTAGTGATTCTTATAGGCTGTATGTAAATGCTATAGGATTTGTATCTTGTACTAGATTGGTTAGGGAGAATTAGAATATTCAACACAGAAGAAGATTTATTGTATTGTAATGGGAACCTCGCTCTCTTACCCTGTTTATTCTCTTCCCCTCTCATCCTCTCTCCCCCTCTCTTCTCTCAGCTTGCTCTGAGCTGTGGCTGGCAGCTCCCAGCAGGGCCCTGCACCCAGGCCCTGTGCAATAAACCCCAAGTTCCTGACCTGGCTGCAGAGATCTCTCATCTCCATCCATCCCCACTGTCCCACCCGCTGACGCTCCTACAGTCTTCCACATAACCTGTCCAGGAGGTGCAGAGCCCACGACACGTCAGACCTCCTAAATTTTGCTTTCCCGGGTGTAATCTGAGCCCCGGGGGCACTGGGACAGGAGGGTTCAGCCAGGGGCCAGATCCATTCTGCTCTCGAGCACAGCCTCCCAGGGGATCCCGGGGAAGTTGCCAGTTGGATTGGTTTTTTCAGCTGTTGCATCTCCCGGTGTTTCAGCTGTCCAGCTTCTTTGGGATGCTGCTGTGGCCAGGGAGAGGGATCTGAGGAGCTGGGGAAACTGAGGCAGGAGCCAGGTGCTCGAGTACAGGTGCTGTCCAAAGACATGATGGACAGGGCTCAGGGCTGGGGCTGTGCTGCTGCTGGCCCCAGAGGAGCCACAGAAGCAGCTGCTGCAGGGATGAGGCACAGGCTGTGGCTGCTGTGGCACTCTGGCAGGACCACACTGATTTGTGGCACCGTGTCCCCATCCAGATCCCACTGTCCATAGTCAGAAACAAGTCCTGCAAGATGCTGAGTGTGTGCCAAGGCCCCTCAAAGAATCTTGGAACAGGTTGGAAGGGATCTCAAAGCTCATCTCGTTTCACTCCCTGCCATGGCCAGGGACACTTTCCACTGGATCAGGTGGCTCCAGGCCCTGCCCAGGCTGACCCTGAACAGTCACAGGGATCCAGGGGCAGCCACAGCTTTGTCCTTCTCTTCCTCAATGAAGACACTGAAGCAGTTTACGTTCAAGCCAGGCACTAACTGGGGAATGAAGATCCGCTTGGACCCATGCCCAGGGAGGGTGATGACCAAGACAAACCTGTCCCTGACCCAGAGAGACATCTCTGAGGGTACCAGGAGCCAGCCAGGATCTGAGTCCTGGAGTCTGCACGCTCCTGGAGCGCACAGCCACGGCTGCTTGTCCAAGGAGTGTAGCAGAGCTCCATCCCATTTTTATGGCCCTCCATCCCCATGTTATGGACCTCAGTGTGGGGGCTGTCCAGGCACAGAGCTGCCCCCTGCCAGCCCCCAGCCTGCTCCTGCTGGCCAGAAGGGTGCCCTGGAGGAGGGTGCCCTGCCCCTGCCAGGGTGACAGCACATCCCTCGGCCCTGGTGCTCGCCCTGCACGGCTCCAGCTCATCCCCACAGAGCCCCAGCACTCCTGGGACTTGGAGGGGCCTCTGGAGATGCTCTGGTCCTGCTCACAGCCTGGACCCTCCCTGCCCTTTGGAGTGCCCCGCAGAGCTTGTCTTCCAATCTGCCCAAGCAGCGGCTGTCCCCAGAGGTCTCCTGGGATCTAACAGGGGACAACCCCAGTAGCGTCCTGTGAAGAGGGGCAGAGGTGTCCTCACCTGGCTACAGCACAGCCGGGGCTCACAGGTGGAGCAGGAGTCAACACCAAAGCCAACTGCAAAGTGACACAGCTGAGAGGAGGGGGGCTGCATCTCTCTCCCCACCTCTGCCTCTTCCAAGCTGATGTCCCCGGTGCCGGGGAGAGCCAAACCCGCGGCCGGGGGGGCCAAAT
>NW_005054383.1:1246084-1247718 GCF_000277835.1 Geospiza fortis
CCCACCCTGGCAGGGGCTGGGTTTGGGGGGGTCTCGGCAGCAGCCCTGGCTTATCCAGCAGCTCTGAGCTGCCTCTGCTTTCCAGCCTCACCAGGATTTCCTGAAGCTGGGCTATTCCCCACTGGAGCTCCCAGGCAGCCCCTAAAAGCCACTACAAGTCCTGTACAGAGCCCTCCCCGAGCCCCACACACAGTGTGTGCTGTGGGCAGCCATCTGCAGGGTCCTGGAATGGTTTGGATTGGAAAGGACCTCAAAGCTCATCCAGTGCCACCCCTGCCATGGCAGGGACACCTCCCACTGTCCCAGGTGCTCCAAGCCCTGCCCAGCCTGGCCTTGGGCACTGCCAGGGATCCAGGGGCAGCCCCAGCTGCTCTGGGCACCCTGTGCCAGGGCCTGCCCACCCTCACAGGGATGAATTTTTCTCTACTATGCAATCTAACCGTGCTCTCAGAGGGTCTCCATTGCACTGACACCCTGGCATGATGTGGCCTCTGAGGTGGCCCCAAGGTGGCCAGGACCTGGCTGAGAGGGAGAGTGGCCGCCTCACTCCAAAGCTCTCTCCCAGCTCATCCTCTGTCCAAATCCTCGCGCCAAAAGTGAGCCAGGAAGCCGTGGAGGCAGCAGGCAGCTGTCCCTGCTGGAAGCATGGTGGTTTCCGTGCCAGCTCATGGCCAGTGGGGATTTCTCAGGTGTGGGAAGGAGTGGGGTGTCTCCACGGAGCTGCCAACAGGCCTTGGGGTGGTGAATGCCGCTGATATTGGCCTTGCTGTGACAAGGAGGGTCCAGTGCTGGAGCTGAGCTCCTTCAAGGGTCACGATCCCCTCCCTGTTGTGGTGCAGGAACCACCTGGGCATCCTTGGCAGCATCACCACAGACTGGTTCATCTGCCAGCTGGGCATGGATTCACCCCTGGAAAGCAAACTTTCATTTTTCACTGAGAAAGGGGAAGTGGGAGTTTCCAGTTCCTTTCCAGATCTGCTGCCGCTGCCTAGGGGCTCCTGGAAGAGGCTGGACAGAGACACTGTTTGTGTGCAGTGGGATATAAAGCCAGTTTTCTCACTATTGCTGGTGCCTCACTGGTACAGGGCAGTGTCTGGGGGTCTGGTGTGAGTCCAGAATCTCTGAAAACAGAGCTGAGCCTTGTGGGAGGTGGGGACCATGGCTGGGCTGGTTTGAGACCTCAGCTCAGAGCTCTTCAGGATAAAATACCAAACCTGGTCATGCAGGCACCCTGCCTGACCCGAGGAGGGAGGATTTGCAGGGGTCTGCTCGACACAGGGGTCTGCTGGTCACAGATGAAGCATCCAGGGGAGGTTATTCCCTTAGGAGTAAACTCCATGAGCAGGAGACCTCACAAAGGCCTCAGCAAACAGCAGCAGGAAGAGGGGACATGAGGAGAAGAGGGCTGCACCCACGTGCCCTTCCCACAGCCAGGGTCCCATCCCGGGGCTCATTTCCAGCCCCCGGCAGGTGCAGAGCTGGGACAGCAGGGCTGGGACAGCAGGGATGGGGACAGCAGGGATGGGCACATCAAAGCTGTGGAGCTCCTTCCCTGCTCCAGGAGGTGCCCATCTCCATCCAGCTCCATCCTGGGCCAGCTGGCTGCAGTTCCTGCGTGCCAGGGCAGGATGGCA
>NW_005054383.1:1248192-1248985 GCF_000277835.1 Geospiza fortis
CAGGGTGCAGATGGAGGAGGAAAAGGGCGCTGTGCAGCCCCTTGGCTCATCCAGAGCCCGGGCTGGAGGGATTGTGATGTGCACAGAGAGAGGGAACATCAGCTCGTTTCTCTCTAATGGGGGGAGGAGGATGGGGTTCTTGAGGGCGTGGGGGGTGTCCTGAAAGGCAGAGCTGAATTCCCAGGCTGGAGGAGGTGAAGGATGCAGCCGTGGTGCAGGGAACCCTTTCCTATGTTCCCTCCTCATGCTGGATCCCCTGGGTTTGCCTGTAGGACACCAAAACCAAACCCCCACCCCTGGGCTCCCCACCCACCCCAAGGGCCCTTCTTTGGGGAAAGTTGTATTTGAGGGGAAAACCACCAAACCCGAGCTTAACCGCTCCAGCCGGGGCAGAGCGAACGGCAGCGGTGGGGTGGGCTAGGAAGGAGAGGACCCCCGGGAAGCTGCGGCTCGGTGCCTCCTCCCCCTGCGGGTCCCTGACCTCCCGTTTGCCTGTCAAGAGCGAGCTCCGCCACCGAAACACCCCCTGTCAAATTAGTGAGTCAGAAGACGTAAGAGAGACCACCGCTGCTAATTTGTACATTAACTGGTTCTGACAGAAATATTTCACAAGTGAAAAAACAGAAAATGTGCCTCAAGACAATGTGCAACTTCCGTACCAGCAAACTTCTGCTTAACTGTGCGGTGCCCGCGGAGGGGGCGCCCCCCGCCCCGCCGGGAGCCCCGCGCTGGGTTTAGCCCCGGGAGATGCTCCTGGAAGGCTGGAGCGGGCGCTGGGCCGGGGGAGGGGGCG
>NW_005054383.1:1249715-1250615 GCF_000277835.1 Geospiza fortis
CCGCTGCCCTCGCATGGAGCCCGCGAGGAGGAGGAGGAAGAGGAGGAGAGGAGCCGTCCTGGGGTGGGGTCCTCCTCTTCATCCCGGCAAAGTCTTCTCCTTCCTCCTGTCTGTCTGGGTGACCCCTGAGTGTCACCCCTGGGGAAGCCGGGAGGGACAGCGTGGGGCCCTAGGATGCCGTGGCAGCGCTGCTGTGAAGCCATCCAGCCGTGCGCCCCCGTGTCCCCAGGTGGGCAGCCCAGAGCAGCTCCAGGCCGCCCTCTGCGGCTCTGCCGCACCCCCATTCGGAAGCGGGGGATGCTGGAGGGCTCTGCTCACCCATCGGAGCTGGGGACGGGGGAGGTGGCGGCTCCGTGGTGCCACCACTGAGGCTCGGGCTGGTCCCCTCTGGCCGCCTGTGCCCTCCCAACCTGCCCGGCCGTGTCGGGGGGCTGGGGACTGCTCTCTAGGTAGCCCGGGCCTGACCCAGATCTCGGGGGCTTTCTCCCTTATCTGAAGCTGACCCCAAGTATCAGGTCCTCATCCCGCTGGCTGGTGGCTGGGGAGGAGCTGGGGTTCTCTGGTGTGGGAGGACAAAGGGCCGCTCACCACCTACAGCGGCACACGTGGGCTGGCCCTGACCCACTGGTGCCTGTATCCTCCTCCTCTTCCTCCTCTTTCCCGCTGCTGCCGTGGTCCGAGGTAACTCCCCGGCTCCAGCGCAGGTGGTGCAGGCAGCTGCAGGATCCGGGATGTTCCCTGCCTGGCATGGAGCGTGCCCGAGGGAGGCAGGATGAGCACCCTGGCACCCGAGCTCACCCATGCACGCACGGCCCCTCGGCGAGGCTGGGGTCCCACCCGAGCTCCTGCTGGCACTCGGTGCCGGTGGTGGCCGTGCCCAGTGTCCCTGCTGAAGGGAGG
>NW_005054383.1:1250985-1252906 GCF_000277835.1 Geospiza fortis
GGCCGGCAGCATCCCGAGCCCGGGCCGGTGCTGGGTACAGGGCACTCATGGGCACCCCCGGGAAGGTGATGGAGGTGGGCGACAGCGCCCTTGCGATACTCACGCTGGCACCGGCGCTGCAGCTCTGCCCCCCTCAACCCAGCGCTGGTGCTGCTCTTTTTTAAGCTTCCCTCTGTCTCCAGGCGGAGATTTGTGGCGTAAAATGCACAATATGTTCTATCTGCCCTGTGGGAGCCATAAAATATTCACCAGCAGCTCCCATTATAGTCAGAGTGAATCACAGAGAGCGCTGGAGCCCTCGCTCCCTGACGTGCCTCCTCCCGAGCAGCGCCGGACGGGGCTGGAGCCCCGGGGCCCCCCAGCGCGGTCCCGGCTCTGCCTCGGGGATGTTCCCCGGGCTCAGCAGGTCCAGGGGTGGTGACCGCGCTGATGAGACAGCAATTGCCTTGGAGAATCCCAGATTGGTTTGGCATGAAAGGGACCTTAAAGCCCATCCCGTTCCACCCCCTGCCATGGGCAGGGACACCTCCCACTGTCCCAGGCTGCTCCAAGCCCTGCCCAGCCTGGCTTTGGGCACTGCCAGGGATCCAGGGGCAGCCACAGCTGCTCTGGGCACCCTGTGCCAGGGCCTGCCCACCCTTCACCTTCATCACCTTCACACGAGCATCCTCGTGTGTGCCCAGGGAGGAGCGGCACCAGGGCTGCGGGTGGAGGGGACCCGTGGGATGGCAGCTGCAGTGGGGTGGGCTCACATGGCCCCAGCCCTGCCCTGCTCACGCTGTCCCACCAGATGAGCGGGTGCAGGGACACCCCTGGGGTGCCTTGTGCTCCCCTTTTTGCAGCCACAGCCCCTTGGGTGAGGAGCCACAGCCGTGCCAGGGCAGAGGGACAGCCCTGCCTGCTCCCTGCCTCAGCTGGCACACCTGTGCCTCTGCTCTTCACACGGCTTGGTACCACAGCACTCCACCTCCCCTCCACAGTGTCCTGCTGTCCATCCTTCTCTTCCATCCGTCCTTCCCTTGACCTGCTGCTCCCTCTGCCCATCCCCATCTCCCCCTTCACACCTCAGGCTCAAGACTGACAGAGCCAAGGGATGACAAATTTCCTGATGAAGCAACACCCTCCTCCAGAGCTGATGTGTCAAACACAATTTTATCCTTTGCCACACAATTATTTATAATTATAAAGCAGTTAGTGCTGCCTCAGCCCTTGGGAATCGGGCACAATTAGGGTTTGATTTCTCCTCCAGCCCTTCCATGGCTACACCTCAGTTCCCAGTCCGGTCTGTGATGTTGGGGATGTTCTGGGGGCTCCCAAAGTGTCCAGACAGAATCTCTGCTCTCACTGCCACACACGTGCCTTCTCCTGGGAGATGGTGTCCCCTCCACCCCCAGCCCACCCAGGTGTCCCCAGCTGCACCGGGCACTGCCGTGCCACCCTCCTGCCGCGGCCGGGGTTGCTCCCAGGGCACCACGGGGACGTGGAGCCGCGGCCGTGGGAAGGCAGGACACGATCACCCACCTGCGCTGGTCACCACGACAAGAGCCACCACCAGGTCACGCGCTGAGATGTCCCGGCGTGTCCTTGGCGCTGAGCAGCACCGAGCGGGGCTTGGGACCCGCGGTGGCCCCGGAGCCCCCCGGGATCGCCAGGAGGCGGCAGCGAGGGGCGGCACGGCCGCGAGGCCTCAACCCGGCTCCTCTCCCTGAACAGACTGAGGGAGAGGAGGGAGCGTGGCAGTGCCCTCCCCGCCAAAATTAACTCTCCATCTGTTTCTCCCTGGCTGAGGCTGATGGCTTGTGACAGGGCCTCCTGAATGCAAAGATGTTTCGCCCGGAAAAATCTATTACAAGTTGCTGTAAGAAAGAGCGGAATCCTCTCCTTCTGTCTCTCCCTACTGGTCTCAGGGTGCCCACCCCGG
>NW_005054383.1:1252916-1255068 GCF_000277835.1 Geospiza fortis
CCCCGCGCCAGGCGGCCCCGCCGCCGGACACGGGCACGGCCGGAGCAGGAGCAGGGGCGCTGCCCTGCGAGCTGCGAGGAGCGAGCAGCTCCGGCATTCCCAGCCCGGGCACGGTGCCGGGCATGCAGCGGGCACGGCCACGGCGCCGCCCGGCACGGAACGGGTGGGGAAACTGAGGCACGAGCGGGAGAGCATGCAGGCGGATGGTGGGTGCCCTCTCCCGGCCGCGGCACAGCCCTGCTCGGCCCTGCGAGAGAACGCCGCTCATTTTATGGGAATTTCTGGATTTTGCTTTTGTTTTGCTTTATTTCCGCCCCTCTCTGTGCTCCCACACCCCCAAGTGCAGGAAAACTTCCAATTCCTCTTTTATTGGTGCTCAACTCTCCCTCCAGCACCGACTGTCACTGCTCCACGGAAATGCCTTAAAACCCATTGCTTTGACCCCCAAACCAGCCCACTCATCCCTTTTGTCTCTTCCACAGGAAAACCAAACAGCTTCAGTGAAAAACAAAACTTTATTTGGTCCATTAGAACCTGAGTTTGAAAACCACCCATGGATAATTCATATCATACAGGGATTACTGATCTGATTTACAATTGATAAAATATCCTATGATTTTGAAGAGCTGGACAGTATTTACAGGGTTAAAAATATTCACAGCTCAGAAAGACAGAGAGAGGAAGAAAAAAAGTGAAGGACAAATCATCCCAAGGAGGAAGGAGCTGGGAAGAGAGAAAACAGATCAACAAACAGAAATACAGACAGAGCTTGGCTCAGCAGCCCCAGCTGGGGGGGCTGGAGGGTGCCAGGGCAGCCCACCCCCCCTGCCACCCCAATCCCCGAGGGACACAGAGGGGCACACCCTGCACCCCCTGCCCAGTCCAGCTGCTGGTGCAGGGTTTGGGGTGCAGGATTTGGGGTGCAGGATCCCCCAGCACGGCCCCTGCCACCACAGGGCCCAGCATTGCCCATCAGCCCCCCTCAGCTGTAAGTCCACACAGCTCAGGAAGGAGACAGTACACAGGGGAACCCGCAACCCACACACACACACACACACACACACACACACGTCAAGTCAGACAAGTCAGAGAGCCACAAAGCCCTGAAAACGTGGGGTGCAGCTCCCCCAGGATCAGCCCCCACCTTGGAGCACCCACAGCGCCAGCAGCACCCCGAGGTGCAGCCTCTGCCTTGTGCTCACTGCCTCCCACAGCACTCGGGCTCTGGAGGAGGGGGCTCTCTGCTTCCCCCCCAAAGCCAGCCCCTCCCCGGCACACGGACTCGGGGTAACTCCAGGGAGCTGCTCCCTGGCCCCGGGTCGGTACCGGCTGCCCAGCCTCCCTCCATGGGGCACGGGGGGGACCCAGGGGGCAGCGCCAGGGGCTGAGCCCAGCTCGGGCCATGGCTTCTCTCCAGGCATTGCTCCCACGGCCGCCTTTGCATAGTAACACTTGTGTGACAGGGAGAGGGGCCCCGGGCCACAGCCCCCGCCTGCAGCACCCCAGGGCCCTGCTCCCCACCCGGAGCCGAGCAGGAGGTGGTGAAACCTCTGAGTTTCACCCCAATTACAGCACAGTCCCCTCAGCAGCAGCTTTCTGCAACAACCCTGTGCCCTCTCCCCACCAGCCCCAGCACCCAGGATGGGTGGGGGGTCCCTGGCATGGGTGGCACCATGGCAGCGTGACCCTGGCACCCCCCAGCCCAGCTTCAGCACCACACTGGTCCCGGCAGCAGACAAAGGGGGCAACAAGACAGAGGGAAGGGCCCAGGGACAGACGGAGGGTCACACAGACGGACAGACATCAGAGGTATATTCTTCTTTGTGCAGCGCCAGTGCCCTGGTGCCACGGGAAGGGGCAGAGTCCTGAGCGTGGTGCCTGGGAAGGGTCTTGACAGCAACCTCCAGCCCCTCCCTGTCCCACAGTCCCCGGGGCGGGCAGAGGGCACCGGGCCCAGCGCAGGAACGGGGCAGGTGGGATCCTGAGATGGCCCCGTGCCCCCAGCTGCTCCTCCTAAAGTGCCTGGGGGTGGCGGTGCCAGGGCGGCGGCGCCAGGGCGGTGGGCAGGGCAGGTGCTGGCCCTGAGAGCTCGCCCCGGCCCCGCGGCGCGGGGCAAAGCGCTGGGGGTGCCACTCCAGCTCTGCCCCACAGC
>NW_005054383.1:1255274-1266561 GCF_000277835.1 Geospiza fortis
AAGACCTGGGTGGCTTTGCGGTGCGCCAGGCGGTGCGTGATGGAGAAACCGGCGTTACCCTCCAGCTGGGACAGGATCACCAACACCTGCCTGTGGAGAGAGCCACGGGCTTAGGGCAGCAGCCTCCAGCCCTGCAATCCCACCTCTGTCCCAGCAATCCCACCTCTTTCCTGGCAATCCCACCTCTGTCCCAGCAATCCCACCTCTTTCCTGGCAATCCCACCCTGTCCTGACAATCTCACCTCTGTCCTGGCAATTCCATCCTGTCCATGCCTCCTGCCAGCCCCAGCTCTTTCTCCCAACCTCCTGGCAGCCCCATGGCAGCCCCCATGACCCACCCCTGCCTTGCCCAGACCTGTGCAGGGGGGGGACGCTGTCCTGTCGGTTCTCCACCACCACGATGAGCCCCGCCCAGCCGTGGGTCAGGTAGTAGCAGGTCATCCCCTCACGGCCCTGGGGCAGAGAGCAGGCAAGGGGATGAAGCCTCTGGGCACCCCCATCCCCAAATCAGAACTCCTGCACTGGCATCCTCTACTCTAGCCAAGGGCAGCCCATCTGCTGGGGTGCCCCATGCTGCCCCAGGGAGCAAAGGGGAGGGGGCATCCAGGGGTAGCAGCCAGAGCTGGCACAGCTCTGCCCAACCCCTGCCTGAGGACCCCACAGGTCCAGGCTCCCTCTGGCAGCATCACTCCCCTCCCCACTGCAGCCCCCACCCACCTCGTGGCGCTCGCCCTTGTTCTCGGTCAGCAGGATGATGGCATCTGCCAGCGTGGTGGGCTGTGCGTCCACCTGCTCCACCATCACCAGGCGGGAGCTGTAGATAGCCAGGATGTAGCTGGAATAATCAGTGGCTGGTCGGCTGCTGGTGGGACTGGAAGCTGCGGAGACACCCAGAGGAACAGGGATCAGGGAACTGTCACCAAGCCCACAGTCCCCAGGAGCATGGTGCAATGTGCAACAGGCAACCTCCACCCTCAAGAAGGTCTCCATGAGGAGGACTGAGGGCTTTGGCACCTCTCCCCCTCCCAGGGCCCCTCCGTGCCCTCACCCTGGGCAGCAGGGCCGGCCAGGGCAGCGCTCCAGTGGTTGAAGGCACAGCACACGACGGCGTACTCGCCCGGCTCCAGCATCACGTCGCAGTTGACGAACTTCTTGACGGCTCGTTTGCTGTGGGCCATCAGCCGGCCCAGGCTCAGCTTGTTCCCACTGGTGAAGGTGGCCCGGAAAACCATGATGCACAAGTCCAGCAAGTGGCTGTCCACCGTGTCTGACCTCCTGTGCCAGGAAGGAAGGGTCACACGTCACCCAGGACACAGGCAGCTGTTCCAGGGAACAGCTATCCCACTGCCACAAATATCCAGCCCCAGGAACCAGCCCTGCATTCAGGAGTTGGGTTCCAGCTAAACATGAGCAGTTCCCAAGATCTGGAGAGATGGTGATGGGGGCCCATCCCTGAGCTCTGTGACCCCGAGAGATGCCAATGTGTTTGGATTTCTTCTGGGCCCACAGAACCACAGTACTGTGGAATCATTAATGTTAGTAAAGCCTCTAAGATCATCAAGACCATTAACCAACCATTAACCCAGCACTGCCAAGACCACCACTAACCCACGTCCCCAAGTGCGACATCCGAAAGATTTTTAAATCCTTGCAGGGATGGGGACTCCATCACTGCCCTGGGCAGCTATGCCAGGGACTGACCATCCTTTCAGTGAAGAAATTTCCCCCAATATCCAACCTAAACCTCCCCTGGTGCAACTTGAGGCCGTTTCCCCTTGTCCTGTCTGAAAGCAGAGCCTGACCCCCACGTGGCTGCACCCTCCTGTTAGGGAGTTGTGCAGAGCCACAGGGTCCCTCCTGAGCCTCCTTTTCTCCAAGCTGAGCCCCCCAGTTTCACTGCCCTGCCCAGCTCACCTGCTGCCCTCCTGGAAGAGGGCAAACTCCAGAGCTGCGCGCTCCAACACTGTCAGCGATGTCACCGTCACCGGCCCGTTGGCCTTGTTGGGGAACATGCCCTGCACACGCACCTCGTGCCAGTCCGAATGGAGCTTGCAGATATCCACAGAGTCAAAATACCTGTGGGGAAGCCAGGCTCAGTCCTGATGGGGCACACTGCACGCAGCAGGACACCCACATTCCCTAGGGATGACCAGTCCCACCTGCCCCATCATGACCCCATGTGCCGTTTCCATCCCTGCCCCATTCCCCGCCCCACAGCTCTGCTCTGGCCGTGCCATACTTGATGAAGTCGCTGTACTCCATCCAGAAGACCCCCTCGCTGCTGCCATGGGGCATCAGGTCGTGGCGCAGGGGGAGCGGCCAGTGCGGCCACTCGTCCGACCAGCTGCCGTTCCAGGAGAAGCGGCCCCAGGGGTTCCGGAGGCGCAGCAACCTGGGAAGGGGAAAAGTGTCAGAGACCCAGGAGGGAGGGGAGACCCAGCCTGCCCCCCACAAAGGACACCCTGTGACTCCTGCCTTCTCACAGCATCCCAGAACTAATGTGTCACCCACATCGTGGCCCCCTGTCCTGCAGCTCTGTTCCTGCTGCTGCTCCCTCTGCCCCTCCCTGCCCAAAGGGGCTCAGCAGGGCAGAGGCTGCTGAGAGTGACATGGCTGAAAATACAGCTTCCTATAGCAGCCCAGCTGTCAGGGTGGCACCCATTTCCATCCCCCCTCCATTCAAAGATGAGCAATATGCTCTGAGCATCTCACTGAAGTGAGAGCTCAACTCAGTCCTCTGTGTCTTGTGAGACCAGGTCAAACATTCCAGCCCTGGACATGGAACCAGCACCAGGCAAGGACAGCTCATACGATAACAGCATTTATGTGACACCCTAGGATGGTGTCATCCTTGCTGGCCATGAGGATGGGATACCAAAGAGTCCCCAGGGTCCTGTTCACCATGCCCTCCGTTATCCATCCCCAGGTTTTCTGCTGGGTCTGCAGGCAGGAGCAGCTGCAGAGGCATGGCAGGCTCCCGGCCGAGCTCACCTGAAGCCCTGGACGTCCCGCACGTCCAGGATGGAATAGGCGTGCCGGGGCCGGAGCCCCATGCTCTCGTAGGCCACATCATCCACCTTCATGTTGCCCCCGCCGCAGGACGCGCCCATGAGGAACCTGCACGGGGACACCAAACCCTCGGGGTCCTGCCAGGCCTGGCCTGGGGACACCTCATCCCTGCCACTCAAGGCATGGGACAGCTTCCTCCCAGGAGGCTCCTGGATGCTCCCACTCTGCAACAACACTGCTGGGATCAACAACACTCCCCAGGCAGTGCCCAGCCCTGCTGGCCAGAGCTCCCTCCCCTTGCCCAAGTGCACGCTGAGCCCAGGCTCCAAGGAGAGCTGCTTTGCACTGGGGAGCTTTACCCCAAACCTCCCATGATTTCTACCCCAGGGTCCTGCTCACTTCTGCTGGCTGGCAGAAAGCCATGGAGAAAAGCAGGTAGTCCATCAGCTGGACAAGCTGGCAGGAGTGAGGACACTATTTGGGGCAGGAGGTCTGCAGCAGTCACGTTTAGGGGGACACCATGTGATGGGAGCTACCCATCCATGTGGCCCCATACCCCAGCCTCCAGCCAACCCAGCTGCCCTCCTGCCCAAGTGATGAGCAGGAGGTCTCTGCTTTGGCTGTGCCCCCTCTAGAGCAGTGCTAGCCAGGTGTCATTAGCAAAGATGTCACATATGGGTGGGAGACATGGGCAGGGTCAAGCATTCACAAAACAGAAAAGCTCAAAGCAAAGCAAGTGGGCTCAGTGCCACTTCCTAACTCCTGCAAGACAGCAGTGACGTGCAGTGGAAATTCACCAGGCTCTTATTTCATATGAGAATCACAGGAGAAATAATTTCTTAGAACTTGGAGTGGGAGCTCCACCCATGCTCCAGATGAGTGGCACAGGTCGTGGACTCCACCCCAGCTAATGCAGTGATCCCTCTCCTGAGCCCCTAAGGACAAGAATGTTCCCCCTCACCCCCCTCTGCAGCATCCCTGCTCCTCCCTTGTCTTACCCAGCCTCCTTAGAGCTGAGCATCTTGGCCCAGATGAGGTCGGTGTCGATGGGCTCCTCGCGGGGGTTGGTGGAGCTGACCTGCAGCATGAGGCTCTCGCAGGGCGCCCCGGTGAGCGTGGCCAGCCCCTCGATGGCGCGCCCGGCCTGCAGCGCGAAGTACGAACCGTGCAGCTTGGCCAGCGCCTTCTCAATGAGGGCCACCCACAGCTGCTTCCTCTGGGCCTGCAGAGACAGGGAGGGACACTCAGCCCCTGGGCAGGGGGTGGGACAGCCCCTCCCAGCCATCCCGAGCAGCCATCCTGGCTGGAGAGGCAGCAGCACAAGGCCATGCCAGGAGCTGGTCCCCTTGGCCACGGGTGACCCGTGCGCTCTTTGCTCAGTGTTTTCTTTGCAGAGTTCAATTCCCCTTGGGAAGAAGTCCTGGAATGAACACCCAAGAGGCCTGGGTGCTGACAGAGCTGCGCCCTGGGGTGCCCAGCAATCAGGCTGGCAGGGTGGGTGCCCACCCTGAGCCCCTTCTGTCCACTTCAACCTGAACTTAGAACCATTTAATATTGGAAGAGCACACCAAGGCTCCCAGAGCTCAAGGAGCATTTGAACAACACTCTCAGGCACAAGGTGGGATTGTTGGGGTGTGTGTAGGGCCAGGAATTGGACTGATGATCCTTGTGGGTCCCTTCCCACTCAGGACATTTAGGATTCTGTGATGTGGAGCACATCTGGAACAGCTGCCTTTAACTCACACACCTCTGCAAACCCAAACCAACACCCCTTCGGCAGAGGAGGTTCCCCAGAGCACACCCACCCAACTGACTGGATTCCACCCAGGCAACACAGACACTGCTTCAAGGACAAGCTCCAAAAGCACGGACTGGCAAAGTCCCCTACTCCAGCACAGGGAGTAACTACAAGGCCTAATTACAAGATGTCAGTTTTTTCCCAGCAAATGGGGTTTGGTATCCGGTGCTTGGAGAGCAGCAGGGAAAATCACTGGTACATTGTGCCTGTGTGACTCACAGGTGGCAGCCAAGAGCTGGCAGAGGAAAGGAGGGCAGTGAAGATTTCTTTCTGATGGATAAAGAGAGCTTAAAAGTGCTTTTTGCTGGTTTTTGGGTCCCTCACTCAACAAAATCCATGTTGTTTATTTCTGCCTGAACCACAGCCAGGGAGCTCAGATAAGAGCCTGATTTTCTTTTATTTTTAAAACTCTGATTTTCCTTTTATATCCCCCACATCCAGCTCCCACAGCTGAACACTCAGCAGAAAAATCTCATCACGATTCAGATGCTCCTGGAAACAGAGGCAAGGCAAGTCCAGCCCATGTGAAAACCTCCAATCTTAAAAAAGCTCCAAAAGCAGACTTGAAATTCATGAAAGATGGGAGGAAAAGGTAAAAAACAAGACAGGTAAGTCTTATGCTGAAATAAAGAAATGCATCTGTATCCTCTGTCTACTGAGAGGCAGAATGTAGACACAAACTCCTTCTTCTTCCCTTCTCTGAAGTTTGATTCCTGTCCTGGCATGGCTGTGTGTCAAAACCCAGAGGACTGGATTTGCAGAAGGAAATCCAAACCAGCAGCCCCAGTCCCTGTCTCCTCCTGACAGTGGTACTTTGTTTTCTTTGGCAGATTTTGCCCCCTGAGTTTCAATAGAGACATTCTCAGTCTCCTTCATGGACATGATCCCAGCAAGAGCCCCTGGGCCTGGCAGGCAGGGCAGGGCAGAGCGATGTCCTGAGGGGCTGAGGGAGCTCCACTGACCCGAGCAGATGCCACCCCAGCGTGCTCAGAGCAACTGGGCACTGGCTCGGAACAGGCTGCTCCATGTGCCATCCCCTCTTTCTCCACAGGCCCTCCCTGGCACAGCCAAGCTGCCAGACCTCCCCTCAGAGGAAAGAAACAGCTTTCCCTCAGTCCCTCACAGTGCAAAACACAGGTTAAAGTGTTTTCCTTTTATATGAAGGGTAAGAGTGGCTTTCTCTGCAAGCAAAGTGGCTGTGGTGCAAGGAGTGAGGGAAAAGCAACTGTAAATGAAATTTCTTCACTGCAGCCTGGGAAATGCCAAAAGACGTCTAAATAGATGGATATTATGGCTTCAAAGAGTTCAGTTGTCTTGAAGACACAGTGAAGAGCAGTGTCCTGAGCTGCAAACAGGGTGCAACCAGTGCTGGATCTTCCATTTGTGTCACAGCATGCCCTGGCAGCTCCAGGCCTGGGGCAGCTGGGAAGTACCTGCTGGGAAAGGACCTGGGAGCGCTGCTTGGCAGCAGCTGAACGTGAGTCAGATGTGCCCAGGTGGGCCAGAAGGTCAATGGCACCTGGCATGACATTGAGGGGCTGGAATGTGTCCAGAGAAGGGAACAGAGCTGGGAAGGGGCTGGAGCACCAGGAGGGGCTGAAGGAGGTGGAGTGGCGGCTCAGCCTGGAGAAAAGGAGGCTCGGGGGGGACCTTGTGGCTCTGCACAGCTCCTGACAGGAGGGGACAGCCGGGGGGTCGGGCTGTGCTCCAGGGAACAGGGACAGGAGGAGAGGAAACAGCCTCAAGTTGCACCATAGGAGGTTTAGCTTGGATATTGGGAAAATTCCTTAATAAAAGGTGGTCAGGCATTGGAATGGGCTGTTCAGGGCACTGGTGGAGTCATCATCCCAGGGAACATTCAAAAAAGAAGTCAATGTGGTACTTTGTGGCACGGTTTAGTGAGCAAGGGGTATTTGATCAGTGGTTGGACTTGGTGATCTTTGGGGCCTTTTCCAACCTTAGTGTCTCTATGACTTTAAATGCAGCACGAAGGAGAGGCCTCACATGAACCCCAGCAGTGCCTCTTCCCACTGCCTGTCCTGGGAGGGCCTGGGATGAGCCTCCCTGAGCCCTGGAGCACTGCCCACCCCTGTGGCACTGAGCTGGGAGAAGAGCAGGTAGCCGCACTCGTCGCAGGGCAGCATGTCATCCACCAGCACCGTGGTCCACGTGCCGTCCTTGCACAGCCGCACCTGGTAGGCGCCCTCGGGGCACAGCGTCCTGGTGATCATCACCCTCTCCACCAGCTCCTGCCTCTCAGCCAGCACGGCCAGGGCGCTCAGGAACCTGCCGGGCAGGCGGGGCGGCCTCAGCATGGCACAGGGCATGGGCATGGGGCATGGGCAGCACGGGCACGGGCAGCATGGGCATGGGCAGCACGGGCACGGGCAGCATGGGCATGGGCAGCACGGGCACGGGCAGCATGGGCATGGGCAGCACGGGCACGGGCAGCATGGGCATGGGCAGCACGGGCACGGGCAGCATGGGCATGGGCAGCACGGGCACGGGCAGCATGGGCATGGGCAGCACGGGCATGGGCAGCACGGGGCACAGGGCATGGGCAGCACGAGCCACCCAGCCACACAGCGCTGGGAGGGGGTGAGGCAGAGCATGGGCTACAGCCTGGGGACATAAAGCGGTTTGAGTAGGACTGAGGGGGCCGAGCAGGAGCTGGAGGAAGAGGGGGGAAGGAGGGAATGGGCAGGAGGGTGTCAGCCCGGCTCAGTCGCCCCTACCAGCAGTTGCCCAGCAGTCCCTGCAGGATGTCCGAGGGCCGCGGCGTGCGGAACACCGACCACTTCACCGAGCGCTCCTTGAAGATGCTGCAGTTGATCTCGTGGGGCCGCAGCCACTGCTTCACCCGCTGCTGCACGCTGTCCCCCTCCGGGAAACCCACTGACTTGGGCCCGGGGGGGAAACTGTCGTCCACAAAATTGACTTTGTTCTGTGAGGGCAAAAGGCAAAGAGAGCATCAGTGGAGCCACTTGGGACTGGGGGGCCTGGAGAGCCTCCCACTGCCCCCCTGAGAGACAGCAGAGCCCCCAGCCCTCCTGCCGGGCCCAGGCAGTCCCTTCCCAGCCCTGCAGGGGGGCAGGACTATGCTGGTGTCAGCTGGCAGCAGCAGAGATGCTTTTTGTGCTTCAGGTCCAGCATTCAGCCTTGCCTCGGGCTCACCTCCCTGGTTTCAAGCTCCGGGCTGTGACTCCAATCTGCCTTTTTCTGTTTCACAGGAGCCTCCCTGGGCAGGGACCGTCTCACACTTTGTGCTGGTGCTAAAAGCTGGGCTGTGGGGAGCCTTGGCTGCCTCCACAAGCAGCAAAGCCTGCAAACAGCAAGGCTCCGAGGAGCCACCTGGCACGCAAACACACCTCAACCCAGCCTTGTCCGTGCCCCAGAGGGGACACGCTGGGCTTGGCAGCCCTGTGCCATCCCCCAGGCACATCCATGGGGGATGGGAGAGGCAGCTTTTGCAATTGCATTCAGCCAGACCACAACCAGGCAAGCAACTTCAGAGTGAGGGTATCCCACGTCCCAGGCCTCCTGCAATAGTTGATTCATCATAAATAAACAGCATGGGTGGAAGGGCAGGTCATCCCACAGGCATTAACCACAGGGATGGAAGCACGGAACTTCACCAAGAAGGGTGGCTTTTTCAGTCTAACACAGGGTGAAATGAGAACAGGTGTTTCTTTGTTATTGTTAATTAAATTAAATTAAATTAAATTCTTTCAGCAAAAGCCGGCTCTGATTTAAATTAGCTTTACGCACACCCAATTAGTAGTTGACCTCCTCTTTTGTGGCAATCCTACCTGAATGCTTCCTTTGTGGTGCCCCCAATCAGCAACCCCAGCTCCTCTTTTGCAGGAGGGTGTTTTTCAGCTAATAGCTGTCCTGCTCTCTCAGGGGAGCATCTGCCCCGTGCAGCTGAGGAGCAGCCACCATTCCAGCAGCCTCAGTCACAGCCTGCCTGGGGACCTGGCTGTGACCCATCCCTGCACATGGATCTCTGGGCTCTGCAGGAACTCGCTGTGCAGGGCTATGAGGACATGAGGGAGAGGATTCTCCCCCTCTGCTCTGCCCTTGTGAGACCCCAGTTTTGTCCATCTCTGGAGGACTCAGCATAACAAATATGTGGATCTGTTAGAACAGGTCCAGGGTACCCCATGGAGATGCTCTGTGGGCAGGATCCCCTTTCCTCTGGGACCAGGCTGAGAGAGCTGGGGGTGCTCACCTGGAGAAGGTTCCATGGAGACCTCAGACCCCTTCCAGTGCCTAAAGGAAGCTTATTAGTAAGAGGGAAAGCAATTTTTCACATGGACAAGCAGTGATGGGATAAGGGGAGAGTTTTAAACTGAAAGGGGAGAAAATTTAAATTGAGTACTGGGGAAAAATTCTTCCCTGTGAGGGTGAGGAGGCCCTGGCACAGGCTGCCCAAGGAAGCTGTGCCTGCCCCATCTGTGCAAGTGTTCAAGGCCAGGCTGGACAGGACTTGGAGTAACCTGGTCTGGTGGAAAGTGAAGTGGGCTGGCAGGGTTGGAACAAGATGAGCTTTAAGGTCCCTTCTATCCCAAACCATTCTGATTCCATGATTCCAGTGGAAGAGGTCAGCTCTGCACTGCTCCCCAACAGAAGAGAAAGGGTAAAGCTAAAATAGGGACCACACACTGAGAAGAGTTGGAAAAGGCATCCCTGGAATAGCAGAGGAAGGAAAACCCACAGCAGGAGCTCAAGCAGAAATGCTGGCAGGGAGCAGCAAGAGGAGCTGCTCCACATGACATGGGGCAGGGGGACAAACAGACGGAGCAGAACTTGGCCAGCCTGGCTCCTCCAGGCAAGGCTGAGCAGCCTGGGCAGCAGGGAGCTCACAGGGACCTCCCCTGCCAGCCTGACCAGGAGCCCAGGGACAGGAGCAGCACCGTCCCTCCACTGCTGCCAGGCTTAAACTCACACCTAAACAGTGTCAGAGCACAGCTGGGGCTGGGCTGGGCTGGAGGGGGATTTTTGGGAGATGGATCTCACAGCCCATTACTGTGGGTTAAGGAGCACACACGCTCAGCCAAGGCTCCGGCCGAGCGCTGCGGGACAGGGCAGGGCAGGCTCCCCTTCCTGGCAGCGCCACGCTGCTAATTCAGCCTGGCCATCATCATGATTCATCCTTCAGGCCTGATCCTGATGAACAGATGTTCCCTGCCTACAAAAGAGGCTATTCACTTGCTTAAAAGATGGGGATAAGCAGAATCTGGGTCTCTGCTATAAAGACACCCACGCCTGTTAGGAAGGACACACAGCAATTTAAAAAAACCACAAGCCCAAACAAGATCATTCTCAGAGCTTCCCCTCTGAGCCCAATATCTCTGTTCCCTGGACTGTGCAGTGGAGGCGCAGGAATGGACAAGATCCTCAGACCAGGCAGGAAAAGCCTTGTTTGTACGTCAAAATGGGACTGCAACTCCCTCTCCATCTGGTCCAGAAGAGCTGGAGGCTTCCCCCAGAAGGAGGCCAGAGACAGCAGCATCCACAGGAGCTTTTAATGCCACACAGGGAAAAAAATGAGGCCAACAGAGTGGTGTTTGAGGCTGAAACCCAACTGACTGGACCAGATACCTCATAGTGGGAAGGTGTGTGCTGGCACGTACTCCTGAGACCTTCAACTAGAGCCAGCCTACAGCTGCAGCTCAGCTGTCTGCCCAGAACAGGGGGAGCCATTTGTGCTGCACTTCTGCATTTGCAACACCCAAACCAGGAACGCCAAGGCCCAGCCCATGGTTCTGAAACACCTGCAGCTGCTGGCAGTGGCAGCAGTTCCTCTGCCTGCCCTCTCATCCTGAGCCTCTGCTTGCTGCATCCCAGATTTCCTGCATCCATGGACAGCAGTGCCACCAGCAAACCCAGGCACACACCCCACCTTCCCCACTGCTAGACACTGGAAGGAGACACTGGAAGGAGATGGACTGGCCACCTAAGGATGTCCCCTTCATCCCAGATGTTCTCTCTCACTGATTTAAAATACCACTGAGTTTCAGAATTAACAGGTTTAGCACTAGGTTTTAGACTTCCTCACCCTTGCACCAGGAGTGGGCTCTATGGGCTGTCTTCACCCTGGAGATTATTCTGCACCAAAATACGACATTTCAGTGCCAACAACCAGCATCCAGCTGCTGCAAGGGAAGATCCCTAGAGCCCAAGGCATGGAAGATGCTGCCCCAGACCTGTGGGGGAGGCAGGAACAAGCAAGCACTGCACTCACCTCCCGGCAGAAGGTCACGATGTTTTCCCACAGGGCTTTGGCCTCGCCCTCATCCGTTTGCCTCCTCTTCTCCACATGCATGCTCTCCCTCCTCTTGAGGGGCTTGAGGCCCTTGTGCTGGGCCACGTACTGCTGGGGGGTGTGGCAGGCGCCGCAGTGCTTGGCCTTCCCCTCGTTGAGCAGGGTGCAGGCGGGGCAGGCCCACTGGCCCGGCCTGTCCTGCGCTCCGGCCG
>NW_005054383.1:1266571-1291133 GCF_000277835.1 Geospiza fortis
TCCCCCCCGTGCTCCTGGAAGCCGTGCAGCTTGGAGGAGCCGCACACCTTGCACTTCTGGGCCTGCGTGGGGTTCTTGAGGGTGCACTTGGAACACGACCAGGTGGTGAAGTCGGGGCTGGAGGGGCTGCACGGGGTGAACCTCACCGAGTCCCCCACCAGGTTGATGGTGTCGCTGCCTTTTTGGGTGCTGCAAACCTCGCACTTGCTGGCCCCGGCGGAGTTGAGCAGGGAGCAGGAGCTGCACTTCCAGTGGGACGGACTGACCTCCATCTCCTCCTCCAGCACGCTCAGCCGTTTGTTGGACAGCAGGTCCGGGAAGCGTGCGGCAGGGGCGGCCCTGGCCTGACCTTGGGGAGAGCCCTTCTGCCCCACGGCGCCCGTGGCCGCGGGCTGGGAGCCTTCAGAGCCCGGCATCTGCAGCTGTGGGGGCACCTCCCGCCGGCTTCGGGGCACGGGGTTGTTCTGGAGCCCTGGGGAGAAGGGGCTGAAGCCTGGGATTTTCTGCACCTCTTGTTCCATAGCCACTGGGCCTGGGGTGGCCACGGCATCACCATCAGAGATCTCTGCAGAGACTGAAGGCTGCGGGGTGGAGGGGGCCATGTGGAACCCGGCCGGGGTGATGACTTCAGGGACGACCAGCGCCTCTGGTGGGATTTTGGGCAGGGAGAGCTTGCGTGGGCCACCACAGGCGGAGCAGGAGTTGGCCACGGGCGTGTTGTGCAGGGTGCAGCGCTGGCAGGCCCAGCCGCTCTCCAGCTCGGCTTCATCAGGGCTCTTCCCCTCTGAGTCCTCGCTGCTGCTTTCTGCCTTGGCAGCCTCCTCCTTGGACGTGCCCTTGGGCTCCATCAGCACGGCAGGCTTGGGCAAGATGCCATTGATGACGGGCAAGGGGGAGCCACCGGGTCCCGGCTCCGGGGTGAAGCCACACACCTCACAGGTTTCCTTGCCCAGAAAGTTCCTGAAGGTGCAGCGGGCACAGGCCCACTTCTGCTCCTCCACGCTGAGCCGCAGGATGTGGTTGAGGTCGGGCTTCTGGCGGGGAGCCTCGCAGATGGAGCACTGCCGCTGGCCCACGGGGTTCAGGAAGGTGCAGCGCGTGCAGGACCACTCGCGGACGGCAGCCATGGAGCCAGGAGAGTGGGAGTGGCTGCAAGAAAGAAGACACAGTGTGAGGATGAGGCCAAGGCCACCCAATAGGCAGAAGTACCACGTGTTTCCTGGGCTGGCATGGTCAGGACCTTGCTTCCAGGAAGGAAACAACCATCGATCCAGTCACTGCTCTATTGGCGCTTGCTCCTCTGGCACTGACAAATTCTCCAGCTGTATGGCAAGGCATTGGCTTCCATCCAAAATGCTCCAGGAGGGGCAAAAGAAGCAGCTCAGCACCCAGTGACCTCATTCTCACAGTGGGGTTGTGCCCTGGTAAGCAAACACCATCTCTGTGCCCAACCCTGGCACTTTGTGTGTCTGCAGGGCGTTTGGAACTCTTTGGAGGAGGTGACACCCCGCTCTGCCTTCTTGCTGTTCCAGCATCAACTCTTTTCTCCTTCTCTGCTCCACCCCACCTCCGTCTCACTTTCTGTTCCTGTCTCCCTCCTCTCCTTTCAGCTCCACACCACTTATCCACACTGGGATAACTTTGTTATCCCTCACCAGACACCACCAAGACAAGGAAGGCAGACTTTGGTGTACAGAGGTGCTTCTACCCGGCTGTAGGTTTTGGGGCTGGAAGCCTGGCCCAGTCAGCCTGGGAGCAGCAGCTCCATGGTGCACCAGTGCCAGGACAGCTCACCAGCAGCTTCCAAGCTCAGCAAAGAGGAGCACTATGTCCCTGCTCCAGCGGCTTCCCCACTTATCTGAGAAGCAGAGAGGCCATAACGCCCTTCTGGCTGCACCAGCCCTTGGTTTCAACCTCCAACGTTGCCTGGGAATGCCTGAAACCCTGATGGGAGAATGGGTCCGACACACAACAGAACCACCTCGTCCTGGGGCAGGAAGTCACAATTCCGTTTTCTAGGCAGGTTCAATATTCCAAAAGCGCAGCAGCAGCAGCTCCATGGACCACGGCGATCCCTGGGTTGCAGGGAGCAGCGTTCCCCCAGTGCAGCCCTCCTGGTGCTTTCAGGCTGCCATGTGTGCACTCACACTGAGAACAGCCCTGCATGGTGCCCTTTGTCCCCTGCTCGGGATCATTTCCTGCAGCTTGGAGCAAAGGTGGGGCTAAAGCAGAGTTTTCTGCTTCCTCCTCCTTCACACAAGGACAAACCAGCTCTCCCTCATTTGAGCATGCACCGGGAGCCTGGAGCCCTCCCTCCACGCACTCCTGCTCCCAGATAAGGTGGCCAAGTCATAAATCCAATCTTGAACCCCAGCTCCAGGTCAGCTGTGCCTCTCTCCAGCAGAGCAGGCCCCTTCCAAGCCCTTCCACCCCACCCTGCTTGCCTGACACCACAGACAGGGCCAATTGTGCAGAAGAAGCCTCCAAGCCCAACCCATGCCCTCAGCTCTTCCCAGGAAGAGCAAAGTCAGACCTCCAGAGACCAAGAGCAGCCTAAGTCATGGAAGCTGCACCTCAGTGGGCTCTCCACTGGCTCCCTCTCCAGCATCCCTACAACAACCAAGTTCAAGCACCACAGTGGCTGGAACAAAGGGGAGGAGGGTGTTTAATCCCATAAAGGGCAGGCACAGACAGCTCCAGACGCCGGTGCAGCCTGTGGAAGGATCTGGGTCCTGGCTGGCCTCCAGAATCCCAAGCAGCAGCACCTGCACACACAGCTTCCCAAGGCTCTGAGCAGACTGCAATGCAGCAGCAAGGTCTGGAGGGGCAGAGGATGCAGCCAGAACCCCCTGGGGAGGAGGGAAGTGACCCTCCCTTTGGTTGGTACGTGAGAAACTCTCCTGGGAACACTCCAGCAGCAGCAGCAATACAACCCCATCTCCACACCACGCTCCACAGCCACTGGAAAAGCAGCTCCACCTCACAGAGATCAGATATAACCTTCAACTCCCTTCTTAAATCAAACGCTTCTCTAAATAAAGCCTGAAATCAAGAAATCCATTTTATTGCAAGAGAGAGCTTGAAAATTCATTCTGGTTCATATACGGCGCCTGCATCGTTTGAACTCTGCAAGGTGTTTATTTACTGGAGTTATTCCCAGCTAAGAGAAATATAAACATTGATTTTTCTGCCTCAAGTCCTACAGCTGGGAGCTACTGTACATCCCTCTCCCCTGTGGCAGCACCATGTCCACAACATCTGAAAGGGAGATCATTCCTCAAGCAGAGGAGGGGAAGGAGCTGCTGCCCGGCTCCGGCAGCCAACGGGGCCATGAAGGGCACCGTGATCCTGTTACATCCATTTGTCTTACTGCTGAGGTTCATCAAACCACAGGCATCAGCAAAAGGCAAGGGAAGGCTGTCAGCAACCTGTGCCATCCACCTCCAGCCTCCTCCATGCTGTGTACACAGTGCAGGAGAGCACTGGCTCTGAAAAATCTGCCCTGAAATGCAGATGCTGCAGTGCTTTCTGTGCATGGGGACAAACAGCCACCAATCTTCCTCCTGCCCGTCCCTCACACACCCATGGTCCTACCCAGCAGGCAAAAGCTTCTAGCAGTGCCACCATGGGATTGTGGAAGGAAACACTCTGTTCCTTCCCATAGAGAGGAGAAAACCTAGGATAACCTAAAAGACAGAAGTACCACAGAAGGGGACATTGGGATGAGCCACATCCCCAGACCTGCTCGATGTGGCATCAGTAACAAGCTGCAGGCTCAGGGAAGGCAGCACCATTTCACTTGGCTGGGCAGGATATCCAGGCTCCAGGCAGCTGGAAGGGAGGTGGAAGCCAGGGCACTGAAGTGTCCTGGAATGGCCCTGGGGAGCTGCGACATTCTCTGGTCACACTGTCCCCCTCCTGGTCCCATCTTCTCGCCCCTTGCAACAGGAGTCAGCCCCTAACACTGTCCAGCTGCTGCTGGGTTTTGCACTTACTTGACTTTCTTGGGAAAACCACAAAGCCTTCCAGAAGGGCCATCAGCTCTTCCCCCAAAGGTCCTGCAGTGGCAGGGCAACCAGTGTGACAAGCTTTGGCAGGAGACTCCCCTGCCTTCTGTTGCACATCGTGGTGCCCAGCAGCCACACAGTTTTCCCTGAAAGTGAGTGGGAGGCACACAGCATGGCAGAGGACACGGGACACCTTCAGTTGTGCCCCACAGTTCAGGGTTCCCAGACACCAATCCCCCAGCCTTGGCAACTGGCAGGACACCAGCCTGCAGCCTGCTTTCCCCACACCCCTGCCTAGGACTGATGGACAATTCCAGTCCCTGCCTGAAGTAGAATTAAATTTAAGGTCCAAAGATCCCAGTGGGCACCAGGCTGGAACCTGCCTTTACATGGTCCAACCCGTACCAGGGCATGGTGGATTGTGGCAGCAGCCTCTGTCCCACAGCAACAACCTCCTCCCAAAACTGAACCAGCTGAAGGAGAAATCCATCCTCAGCCTGTCCAAGCTCCACACTTCTCCTTAAACAGCCTGGCTGGCTCCTTTCCCAGCAGGCAACAAGGCAGCATGAGGAAACAGGGTTATCTCCAGCACCTATTCACCAGGCCCATCTGCTGCGTGTTAACACAGTCACTCTCCAGCCCCAGCAAACACAACTGAGATAAACATTGCCTGCCACCTTCCTGGGGGAGAGGAGCTCCTTTGAAACCAAGGACCTGGCAGCACCCACCCACAGGAGGGCTTTCCTGGGGGACACTTCACAGGTGACACAGGGCTCCGCAGCCGGGCAGCACGGAGCTGCAGGAGGCTCTTTTGAGGTGCACACAAAAAGGGCACCTTGGGGTGCAAGGACAGGGTAACAGGCTACAACCCCACACCTCCAGCAGCATGGATGGGGATGGATCCACATGGCTGTGCTTCCCACCACAGCAGCTCTCCCCAAGCAAGGCAGGAGACATCAGCTGGCAGGAGGCACCACTGTATTGGCAGGCGTGCCCCTACCTTGGCAATCACAGCACTGTAATTATCATGCTTAAAAAATAATATAGAAAGTACTCTAGCAAGCAGGCAGCTTTCAGCACACTGATCAGGTCCCAGGGAACCTCTCTGCTCCAGGGATTAGAAGGTTCCAGCTGGTCACCTTCCAAAACCACTTCAGGACAGTGATATCCCCGCCCCGGGCTCTGCTGAGTGATGAGTTTGCTGAGCCCTGTGTGTCCAGCCGCTGCAGAGCCCTGGCTCCTACACAGCCACCAAACTGCCCAGAGATGGCCACCACCTTTGGGCACCATCTGGGACCCAAGCCATCTCTGAAGGAGGGCAAAACAGGAAGGAACAAGGCAGGGTGGGAAATCGGGAAGAACCCAAAAACCTGCAGTTTGCATCCTTCCTGCTGGTAGGGAGCTGGTGGTGTGCCAGGACTGTGGGATGTGCAGCTGAGCTCCAGGGCAGGAGATGGCACCCAGCCCTGGACAGAAGCACCCTGGACTGCCAAAGAACACCTTGAGGTGACCTGGGCACCGGAGTGAGAGATCCCAGAGCTCTGCTGCAGAGCCCACACTGGCAACAGGATTAGAGGAGCTCGTGTCAATCACACACAGCAACACAATCAGGCTGTTTCTCTAAATAAAATTCCTCCAGAGCAGCTAAAGTCTTAAAACTTATGGCTTCGTTTCTCTCCCGCAGTAAATAAACAAATAAATAAAAATCAATTGTTCTCGTCAGCAGCACAAACCCCGAGCTCTCTGACACACAATGCATCCCAGCAAAATCCTCACTGACAAATACAAGAAAAAGCACTCAAATTTTGTGGAAGAAAAAAAAAGAAAAATTACCAAAAACCCTAAACAAATCCTGCCTCAATGTCTGTGAGCTGTGAATCCCTCCCCCTCTACCCCATGCTTTCTATTTAATATTTCCCATTTAATTTTCTTTCAGTAGCACTGCGGAGCCTGACCTAAGAGAGGACTGCTGAGCCTTCTCCCACACAGACCTACCACATCTCCAGAGCCAGCAGGAGCAGAAGGCACCTGTGCCCACCAGGAAGGGGTGCAGGAGGTCAGGAAGCACTCAGAATCCCTCTGGCAGTGCACTGCTAGGAGCACACGTGGCTTGGGATCATGAAGCCCAGACGAGGAGATGCTGTTGGCTGAGCTGACTCACTCTTGCAGAGCCAGGCAGGGGCTGGGAGGCTGGACCTGGAAGGTTGCAGCAGATATACTGGCAGACCAACACAGAAAAACAGGGAGCTGGGACTTTCCACTTGGTACAAGTTTCTGTAGGAGCATCAGTGGAGACAAACAGCCTCTGATTCACACTTCTGAACCCCTGAGGTTATAAGGGAAAGTGTCGCCAGCTCTGTGCTGGCATCATCCAAACAAGGCAGGTTGCATAAGTACTTCCAAATCCTGCCTCCAGAGTGAAACAAGAAAATAAACCAGGCTTTAACACCAGTGACCTTCACCCCAGCCTTCCAGGACCCTTCCAACTCAGGATATTCTGTCTAGGAGAGACATGGACAAAAATAAAGCACCAGAAGGGACCTGTCTCTTTGCCCTTTTCTCCCAGATCTGCTGAGCAAGGGCAGGGACAGCAAAGAGACCCCCCCCAAACTGAGCCACACTTTCTGGAGCATTGTATCCAAGTATCCATGTCAGGCAGTGCCAGGTGGTCCCACTGCAACGGCACAAACATTGCCAAAAACCAGAGGCTCTCCACGTGTGTGCAGATGCAGCACCCCACTTCCACAAGAGCAGGCATGGAGGATCCCAGAGTAAACAGGGCACAAGAGACCTCAGGGTGGTCTCCAGCTCAAACTCCTGCTTCAAGCTGAATCTCCTAAAGGGATTGCAGCAGGTTTAGACTGTCTGGTCTTGAAAACCTCTAAGTATGGAGACTTCACAACCTCTCTGGGCAGCAACCTCAACTAACTGACTCTCCTTGGGCAGAAATGCTTGTGCTTATATCCAGCCTGAAACTCTCCTGTTTCATCTTGTGTTTGTTGTTTCCTGCCCTCCCACCATGTGCTGCTGTGAAGAGCCTGGCTGTGACCTCTGGATGATGTCTGCAGGTCCTGCTACAGCCCCTCCAATGCTTTCTCTCCACCTGGAACTAATCATGGAATCATGGAATAGTTTGAGCTGGAAGGGACCTTAAAGATCATCTTGTTCCACCCCCTGCCATGGCAGGGACACCTCCCACTGTCCCAGGCTGCTCCAAGCCCTGTCCAGCCTGGCCTTGGGCAATCCATCCCTGCCCTCTGGCAGTGGGAGCCATTCCCTGTGTCCTGTCCCTCCATGCCTTGTCCCCAGTCCCTCTCCAGCTCTCCTGGAGCCCCTTTAGGCCCTGGCAGGGGCTCTGAGGTGTCCCTGGAGCCTTCTCCTCTCCAGGTGAGCACCCCCAGCTCTCCCAGCCTGGCTCCAGAGCAGAGGGGCTCCAGTTCTCAGTGACCAACTCAGGGGCCTCCTCTGGACTCACTCCAGCAGGACAACTTGGATTGAATTCTTGACTGAGCCCAGCTCCCTCCCCCTTTCCTTGCAGGACTCACACTCCAGCACCCTGACCACCAAAAAACCCCAACACCAAAAACAGCTCCAAAAAGGTCACCATGTTCTTCATGCAGCCTCTGACACCAGGCATCCCCTTCAGCCAGCACCAGAGCTGGGGCTTTGCTCTGAGCTCCCTTTGTCCCTTCAGTTGGTGGAAGAGAACCACAACTACAACTACACAAATTCCTCCTTTTGTTGGAGCACTTGAGGAAATAGACTTCTTGATCCTGAAATATTAATTTTTGAGCACTCCAGAGCTTTATCATATATTTATATCTGCTCTCGCTCTTTAATGTCAATCCAGGACAAACTGTCAGTGAGTTCCCAGAAACACAGCTTAGGTCAGGGATGGAAAACCAGCCAAGGGACCAACCTGGTCCCCTTCCATGGCAAACTCTCCTGTGGCCAGGACATCCCTTCTTTCTGGAGGTATCAGTGCTCCTGACCATTCACTGGAGCAGGACAATCACATTTATGCAGAAAATGACATTTTCTACTGGTGATAACCTGCAGTCAATTGAAACAGGACAACTGGATTTGTCCTGTTTAATAAAGCAATGGTGGCAGGCAAAAATCCCTCATCAAAGCAGAAGGGAGGGAAAAAAAAGGTCTAATTCTGCAGCAGGAAACCATGCAAGGGTGAGCACTTGAAGGTGAATGGGGCCATAAAAGACTCAGCAACACCACACAACCTTCCCTAGAGGTGCCAAGAGGCTCAGACAGACACAAAGAGTTTCCCAAGCTGATGATGCACTCCAGTTCCTGGGAATTTCTTGGTCCCATGGCACAAAACCTCCAGATGGTTCTAGCACAGTTTCTATTGAGTTTCTTCTTTTCCCACACTGGACACAGCTCCAGCAGCTCAGATGTGCTCCAACAGCCAGGGAGAGAAGAGACTGGGAGTTTTAATGAGAAGTTCCCAGGGGAAAGCTGATCTCTGCTAATGACAGGTCTGAGAGAAAAAACACTGGCCCAGCTGTACAGGGTGCACTCAGCACAGGAGTTTCCTGGCAGCCAACAAAGCTACAGAACACACTCTCAAACTGCAACTGTCCCTGCAATTTACTCTCTTGTCACCTCCCCAAAAACTGGGATTGTCTGTCAGATGTGAGGCTGAGAGGGGACATCTTGCTGTGGGACAGGCAAGAAAGGACTTCATAGAATCATTTCATAGAATCACAGAATGTCCTGAGCTGGAAGGGACCCACAAGGATCAAGGGTTCAGCTCCTGGCCCTGCAGAGGACACCCCAACAATCCCTCCCTGTGCACTACTGAGAGCATTGGGCAATGCTCTGTAAGTAGCAGTGCTTGCAAGGGGTACAAGTGGGACAGAGAACACTCCTCTATCCTCCCCCAGCCATAAAGAGACACCAAGGAATGTGTTCAGAGGGTGGGGGTAACAGGAGGAGGGCAGAAGCACAGCAAGACAGGGGCACCCTGAAAGATCCTGTGACACACACCAAAGTGTGGCTTTGGTGGGGAAGGGAAGTTGAGGAGACTGTCATGGCTTGCAGAGTCCTCTTCATGGCTGAAATCCCTGGGTTTTGCTCAGGAAAAGGGAGGGAAGGGGCAGAGTTTTTGGATCTGCCCATCTGCAGTTACTGGAGCTGCTGCAGGAGTGCCAAGTGACACACACCTGGAAGGAGTGTGCCTTCTCTCTGAGCCTGGGGACACACAGGGAGAGCTACCCTAAACTGATGGACAGGAGACAAGAGACTTTCATCATTCTTCATCAAAGCAGAATCAGAATCTGGAAGGCTTGTCTTGTGAGAAAAACAGGCTGGGCATGATTAGCCTTTAATACACCTTAATTGCTGCAGTGTTGTAAGAAATGAGCTCTCAGAAGAAAACCAGTTTGGCTGGCAAAGCACAGGCACGCTGGGACAGGACCATTCCCAAAGGCTCCTCAGCTAATGAGCAGGCTTCCCACATGTCTGCCAGGGCAACAATTACAATCCCTGGGGATACAAAAGGAGGAGGCAGACTGAGTATTCCAAGGTCAGCAAAGTCCACGTTCCAGCTTTGCTCGAAAGCTTCGCAGGCTCTGGATTCACGAGCTTTTGATGAGGTCTCACCCTACAGCAGCACCTCCTGCACCTGTCCAAGGTTCTTGAGATGCAGGGCCCAGATGAGATGGCCAACAGCAATGTGACCTGTTCAAACCCAGGATGGAGGGACTCAGTAGCACAGGATCATCATGGGACAGGCTCTGGAGCAACAAGGCTGGCAGGGGAATGGTCCAGGAAGGTTCTTCTGGAGCCCCAGCCCTGGAGACAGCCACCAGCACAGCCTCAGCTCCTCCCAAGCTGCACTATTTCTCATTAAGATCAATTCCAGCCTGTTGTTATAATTAATAACCTCATCTTGCCTCCCTGCATGCAAGCAGGGGAAATTTCTGCAGCTGCAATCAGACTTTACTTCAAAGAAACCAATTTAGCACAGCGCTACTGCTGCCATCATTCCTCTTACTCAATGCCTTTATTTACCTTTTCTGTACCTAATTTCCCCAGTCCTTCGTGTGCCTGGGGAAATTAAAAGCAAAAAATACCAAGCTCCATTTGCACCCAAATATTATAGCAGGGAGAGGAAATTTGTGTCCTTAACTCGGGCCAGCACTGTACCATGGCCATTAACACATTGATTTGGCTTGAGGAGGTGATGAACTGAAAAGCATTGCTTTGACTACACAACACTGACTTTGACCAAAATCTACATAAACTGGATATTTAAACCCTCTCAAGAGCAAATACAGAAAGGAGGTACAGCAGTTTTATAGGAGTTTGTCACAGTGGCATGAAATTGGTGTAACTTGGGTGTAGAAAGCACAAAGGACACCTGGTTCTGTCAAAACATCAGTGAGTGCTTCAGCATGCCTGCAGCTCCCAAAAAAGGCTGCTTTTTCAGGGGAATAAAGCCCATAGTCCTCCAGGAAATGCAACACAAGCATTCAAGAATTTTATCTTTTTTTGTCAATAAAAGGCCTGAATCCTTGAAGATTGACGGCCCCAAGTTCTGCTGGATATTTGGAGCTTCAGCTTCTTGCACACTTAGAGCAAGAAAACACTTTGAGAAATGTATTTTTGTTTTTTAGAAAGCCTGGTAAAAATTGGATCAGCCACCCTGTATGGTTTTTATAACTCCACTCTATCTGTGGTCTGAGCAGAAAGTTTCCCATGTAAAATAAACTTGTCCAGCAAACTTTGTGACCACCTAAAACAGAGGAAGCCCTGAACATGTGAGCAGGTCACATCACACAGGGATGGGAACACAGGTCCCCAAGCTCCTCTGGTGTTAGGACAGTGTGAGATGTACAGAACAGCAGGGAGAGGATTTATGAGCAGGACATCTGCTCTAGGACTAGCACGATGCTGGGGAGGAACAGCTGGCAAGATGATGTTCTTTAATACTGCTGCTACACTAATTCATTTCAAATCATGGCAGGTTTTAATTAAAAAACCCAACAGAATCTTGAGTAGGAAAAGCAGGAGGGATGGCCAGAAGAGCTCAGAATGGAAGGGTTTCAGATGAAAGGTGTGAGGGAATGGAGGAGAGGACATCTCCTTGGGTATCTCATGTCTGGAGAGCAAGGCATGGCACAGGTTTGAGGAGCTGCAGGTGATGCTCAGTGAGCAGCTCCACTCCCCCACCCCTCTCACAGCCAGCACCACCAGCTCAGCTCCAAAACACCCCCCTGTACCTTCAGAGAGTAAATTAAATCCCTTCTTCCCAGCGGGAGAAGGGAATTCAAAGCCCTTTGCTGCCTTTGAGGCCTGTGCTGCTGGGGGATGCCCCACGAGCGTGGAGGGGGCTGCCTGCCCCTCTCACAGCCCCCTGGGGCTCCTGGGGTGCTGCAGCCACCGTGGCACAGCCACAGGAAGGGAGGGGAGGGCACTGCCAAGCCCCCCCCTCCTTTTGTGCCCCCAGTTCCCAGCCCTACCTCGGGCAGGCTGCTATTTGCTTCACAAACAACCATCCTTTTCTGTAAGTTCTCCCTGATAAAATAAATCAAAGCATAGCTTCCAGGGTCCAATTAAGACAAAAACCAACAGTAATAAGAGCTTGGTACCATTTGGGATGGAGGGAGAGAGAAAGACTCATGTAGCCATGAGGTCTGAGACTAAGGAGAGCAGGGCTGCAGCCTGGCAGGTGGAAGCAGAGCCCCCAGCCTCCTCTTCCTCCTCTCCTAGGCCTTTAACTTGGCCACCATCCCAGCTCCTGGCAGAGCTGCTGCTGGGAACTCTTCCTGCAAACGAGGAAAGTTGTCAAGCCAAGCTCTGCAGCTGCACTGTCCCATGCCAGAGCAGGCAGTGCCCTTCCCAGGGCTGCCAGTGCCACTGGGGCACCCTGGGCAGCTCCATCCCAGAGAGCTGGAAGGCAGCAGGGCACTGAGCTCCATGGCCAGCAGCTGTCAGCTCCTCAGCATGATTAACAGGCCTTACTTAATGAAGAGCTAAGCCAGTCCTGGACCTCGGGAAAGCAGCTCACAATTAACATCCCAGCCAACAAGCTTTGCACTGATCTGCAGAGAGAAACACAGACTGCCAGGGGCCAGAGGAGGAGAGAGGAACTCTGGCAGCTCCCAGCAGCCCTGGAGTTCGGAGTGTGGCTGATCAGGGCACAGCAATGAGGCCACTGCAGCTCCTGGCAGTGAGGGATGGGCAAGGATGGAGCGTCCCCCACAGGCACTGCCACCACCAGCACACCCTGCTCGACTCGCCTGGGCATGGCACCAGCTCCTGCAGTGACAGAAGGCCAGAAGGCAGAGGGCAAACCTGAATGCCCCTTCTCATACATCAGGAACCCTGTCCAAAGATGCACAGCTGAGCTGGGCACTGCAGTTTGTACACACACACACACACACACACACGCTCTCCACTGAGTTCCTGGCTCCACACACAACTTCCAGTGCACTCCCACTCCCTGCCAGCTGCTGGAACAGACACACCAAGGCCTGGTGCAGCTGCTGTGCTGGAGCCAGGCCCTCCCACTGTACTGACCTGTGCTGGAGAGGGGCCACCACAGACAGCAGCAAACCCCCCCAGCCTCCCAGATGGCTCCTGGCTCCTGCCTTTCCTGCTCCTGGAGCATTGGCACCTTCTCCAGCTCTGCTCCCCTTCCCATGTCATGTCAGGTCAAGCAGCTGAATGCAAGAGCACACAAAATTGGTTGCTGCATCGGGCAAGCTTTGGGGAGCCTGTTGCCAGCTGCAGCAGGCTCTGCTCTCCATGCAGGTTTGGGGGGAGGAGGAGCAAGGAGGGGGAAAGCAGCCTCAGGTGCTGCTCAGACCCGGGGCACACGGAGCAGCATCTCCCCCATGCAGCAGGAGAAGAAGCAATTTATTGTGACAAATGCTGAGAGCCTGCAGCAGGGTTGGCCCTTGCTGTCAGAGCTGGTGAACCACACCAGGAGAGGGGAGGGCCTGGCAGTCAAGTGGGATATGCATCACTCCTGGGGGGAAGACCATCAGCAGCTCAGGAGAAGCAGGCTGCAGGAGATCCCTGCCCGCCCACCTGGGATGCTGGTGAGCCCCGTGTGAGCCAGCCAGCCAGCCAGCACTGCTCATCCTTCCTCTTAGGGCTGTTAACTGCCACCTCTCAGTGTCCCCTGCTCCAGAGGGGTCATGCCTTGGCCCTTCAGCCTCCAGAAGGGGTTGAAGGTTGGGGCAGAAGTGTCTGGGATGGGACACAGGGTTAGGGCAATGCAGCACAAGTGGGATGTTCATATCTGCAACTCGAGCTCATAAGCGAATTCTTGTTGAGTGTGGAGAGTTCACTGAACAGAAGGACAGGAAATAAAATTCTTAACTTTTAAAGAACCTGAAATAAGGAGAATCTGGGATGCCAGTTGTGTGAATTAGCCAGGAGAGAAGAGGGAGAAGCCCCTCCTGAAGCAAAGGAATTCCAGTGTCCATTTGGTCTCTAGTGAATACAGAGAGATGGCTGTGTCCTCCTCAGCTTGCAACACCTGCCTGGCTGCCACATTCCCTTTTCCCACAAAGTATCTGGTGAGGTTCCAGATATAACTGGGACTGATTTTCCCACTGCAACTTAAGAAACACCATCAGCATCCAAAAAGAACATGGCTTCACACCTGTACAGACTTCCCTGTGCAGCTCTGTGCCTCCAGCAAACAGTGGTGCTTGGAGAGCCTTGGATTCTTCTTCCATGGGGACTAGACAGCAGCCAAAGCACTGACAGACCACTAAGTCTAAGACAAATTCAGAAATGAAATGTGAATCTCTCAAGCCCTGGCAAAGCACCATCCTCTGAATTCCTCTCCCTGTACAGCAGAATGATTTCCCAGCCTTTGGGTCAATCCAGAGCTGCTTCCTGAGCTGCAATAGCCACGTGTAGGAGCACACACTTCCCTGCATCCCAGAATAGCAAGCAGCTGGAGTCGCATCTGAACACTGCAATGGGAAGATGAAAGACTTCCAGACACTCCTCTTTTTCCACTGAGCCCTTCATAAGCTCCTCTCCCCACTCTCACTTCACATACAGCTCCTTCAGCTGCTGATTTTCCACAGGTGCCGAACTTCCAGATGCTCCTGGAGGCTTTTCCATTTTTAAATTTCTTCTATTTAAATAACAGGGCATATGGTTTATTACAGCTAGTAAAGGGTGTGTGTATGTGTGTGAGGGGAATTTGATCCTGAGATCCAGAAGGACCCCAGGACCTCTGAGCACCCAGGCACCAGGGCCTGGCCCCAGAGGAGCACAGCCAGCTCTGCCTGCAAACATCACCCCAGTGAACAAGTTGCCAGCTCACCTACATCACCCAGGTCCTTCAGTGGGGAGGTTTATACCAGCCCAGGAGACATCAGGACTGCTGTGCCCTTTCTAGGACAGCTGCCACCCTCTGAACAGGATGAAGGCCAAATCTTCAGGACAAGACCAGTGCCAGGATCTTACAGAGGACTTCCATCACCCCAGTACCACCAACAAAAGCTCTGTGCTTGAGTTGGGTGAGCACAGCTGGATAAAGATCCCACAACACAGGAGCCCAGCTTCTCTTGGGAGAGAAAAGGATCCCAAAGGAAATTTGCTGATGTGTCCCTCACCCCAGCTGCCAGGGTACCACAGGAGGAGCTCCCAGATCTGGGCATGGAGATCCTTGGAATAAGTTTGGATCCACTCTCTCCAGGTTCCATTTGAAATGGGCTCAAGGGTAGCACAGGCTGCTCTCTGAAGGAAGCACAGGGATGTGGGATGCAGGATGCAGGCAGGCAGCCCTTTCAGCTGGGAAGTGGGAAGGAAGGGAGGTACTGCTGGGGCTGATAGCCACGGCTGTTTCACAATACAGCCTTACCTGCTCTCAGCAGGGAGGGGAGGAGGCAAGGAAAGGAGCAAGAAGCTGAACTCATTAGGCTTCCCTCTCATCTGAGGAGCTGGGACAGCTTCAGCAAGGAGGGTGGACTCGTGGGACCAAAGGACACTTGTTTCCATCCACTTAGCTCCCCACACCTGAGCTATGTTTGAACAGCCACTTCAAAAGCAACCCCTGAGGAAAGCAGGCTGGATGAAGAGGAATCTCTACTTGTTGTTTTCATTTCTCTGTCTTTAAGCCAATTAAGGAATTACTTTTTAAGTGAGGGTCTGTGGTCTGCCTCAAAGAGCCTGCACTCACCCAGAGCAGGGTGAGGTGGCCATCTGGAGCCAGCACTGCAGGGACTTGTGCTTCTCTACAAAAAAAGAAACTCTGCTCCAAAGGCCCAGCAGCTCTCTGTTTTCTAATACACTTCTGCAGCAGGTGCCTCTCCCCTTTGCACCTTGGTTTTCTCACTGGTACATCACACAAAAAGCAAGCGGCGTTGACTTCAGGCAGAGTTCTCCTTGTGTCTTTCAACACCTGCCCAGCGTTTGAAGAATCCAGCATGGAAAATGCCTTTAAAGCTTCACACCCAGCCAAGAAGAGGCCAAGACAAAGGCATGGGCTGTACTTTATCCTGGTCTCATATTCACAGAACCACAGAATGGGTTGGAATAGACCTCCAAGCCCATCTCATTCCACGGGACACCTTTCACCATTCCAGACTGCTCCAAGCCCCATCCAGCCTGGCCTTGGGCACTGCCAGGGATGCAGGGGCAGCCACAGCTGCTCTGGGCACCCTGTGCCAGGGCCTGCCCACCCTCACAGGGAACAATTCCTTCCTGACATCAGGGTGGTCAAGCTCAAACATGCTGGAAGGGGGCTACAAACACAGGCAGAACATACCCAAGGACACAGAACTGAGCTGGAAAATGTTTGCTGGGACAAACAGCTCCTGGTGTGGGACTGTCAGACACAGCCCTTGCATGAACTAAATTGCAAAAGTTTTGCCTTTCACACACCACTCAGAGCTATTTTCCATCACTCCTCCTACCACAGCCCACAGAGGATACACACATTCTGCACTGGGTAACAAAGGCACCTGTGTGTGCAGGGTACTTTGGAGGGACAGGTGCACGTTCTCACACGAAGAGAATCTCACACACACACACACACACGCACACATACACAGACCACCTTGTACTGTCTTCAAGAACAGGGAACAACTTTAGGATCACACACCTGAACAAGAGCATTTGGAAGTTATGCTGGCACCCCTCCTATTCCATGTTTGAGGCTGTTTCACACCACTTCCCAACACACCTGATCCTTGAACTGAATGCTGGGTTGGGAGAAGAATTTTCCTGTTTCCCTGGACTAGAGAGATGTGGGACTAAGGCTCTGGGCCCATAGCTGGAAAGAGCCAGGAAAACCTGATGGGACTGTAAAGTCAGGACACACCTACATCCCCTTATCCCACTGCAACTTCCCTCACATGGGGAGGCTGCAAGAGGAGATTTACTGGTGGCTGCCAAGGCAAATTGCTGCTCAGCTAAAGATTTATGCTGCAATTTGTAGTGCTATTAAAATAGAATTGGAAGAGTGGTGGGGGAAGAGAAAGAGGGAATGAAAGAGAGGGGAGGGGAAATTGGTCAGGAGGAACACCAGGGCTCCAAAGCTGTTTGCTCCATCTCTCACATCTCCATTGAAGCAATCACTCTGCATTTCCAGCTGCTGTGCTGCAGCCTTCAGACCCTGCAATGCCAATGCCTGGGCTGGCTTTGCAGCAGGGCACACACAGGTTCAGTTAATAGAAATCCATCCATCTCCACAGCACCTGAACTGTCAGGCTCAATAAATACACCTGGCAAAGAATGGCACAAAAGGGACAGGGCATCTGCAGGCTGCTGGCTGCTCACATGACTTCCACACTGCAGCCACCAAGGACAGGAGAAGGGACACCCCCATCCCAAATGTCACCCACTGCCTTCTCATTCTGGCACTGGTTAAACACTATTCCTACCTGCTGAGGTCAGAGGCGAGCTAAATCATCCCCTGCACCTGCAGGAATTTGCCAGCTCTGCACACTAGATCTGGAGGAAAGGGCTGTCAGGGCATGGACTGATATCCCTGCATGTGCAAAGAGCCATGGGCTTCCCCCACCCAGGCCCCCATTGCCCCCTCCCCTGAGAAGCCAAGGAAAGGTCAGAGTCCCTGCAGCTCCCAGGGAATCCTGACTCTGCTCTGCACAACTGGGTGACACTCAGTCTTCAAAAATCAAAAGCAAAACCTCTTTAGTGAACTTCACCAAAACAGCTTTCCTTTGACATCCCCCCTTCATCCCCATGCCCTGAGCCAGCCCTCTGTCCTGTACTGCCAAAACCATGGAGGAATTTCAGAATTACACCCAAAGAGAATTTGGCTTTTCAGCCCCTGGGCATCCCTGCAGAAAGAGCCAGGCCAGGCTCATTGCTCATTCCAGAAACCACCCTAGGGCTGGGGGTTTCAGTTTACTGAGAGGTCAAACTATGGATCCAAACTGACCCCCAAGGCATTGGGGAGCTCTCAAGCCCTGCCTGAAATACCTTCTTGAGGTGCCCCAGCCAGCAACTGAGCTCAGCTCCCTCTTGCAAGGGAGATGGGAGAGGATGGGATGCTGGGCACAGGCTGAGTCCCACCCACAGCAATGATCTGTCTGTGTGTGTGCTCCTCACCTATAAAGGGCACTCCTCTTTCTCATGTGCTGAGCTTTAGAGGGGACAATTAGCCACAGTTCCCTAGAGCTCAATGGGATTAAACACACTGCCCTTCCTGTGGTTTGGCTGGGAATGCTTCATCATGCACAGCCCACTTGGCATTTCCATTTCCTGGCACTGGCAGCTTCTAGGACAGTCCTGGGCAACATTCAGCACCAGTGTGCAGGTGAAATAGCTCTGGGTGTGCAGAGTGGAGCCTGGCCTGTATCCTCTGGCACAGCATCCTGTGTGGGCAGTGACAGGGGCACAAAACCCTTCCATGCACCTCCTGCCCCATCAGCACCAAGCCAGCAGTGCCTCAAGCCTATCCCAGGCAGCTGCCAGTCACAGATCACCCTCCAGGATCCATCAGCAAACACTCCAGGCTCCAGGAGGACACAGGGCCACAACAGAATCCCAGCACAGTCCCAATGCCCCATCAAAAACAGGTTCAACACAGGAATCCACACTGGGCTTCAGATTCAGTTTGGCATCAGTGTGCCCTTTCAAAACGGGGACTGTTTGGTTTCTCCAGCCTCTTGGAGACAGAGAAGGATTTGATGGGTTTTATGGAAGGGCAAGGAATGGAGCAGAACAGCACTGTGCTGGGTCAGACAGAGCCACATGACCACCCAGCACCCCAAGCTGCTCCTTCTGCTCACACCCCAAGCTCTGGAGCTATTGCCACCTTAACTGAGGCAGCAGCTGAGCCTGGCTGGCTCCAGGAGCAGGCACAGGCTGGAATTACCAGGGAAACCCCTCCAAGTTATACTGTACCCTGGAGGCCTCCAGGCTGGGTCATTCAGACTGCAGCACTGTTTACTGCCTTGTAAAGATGACAACACTTAACTCAGTATTGTGAAGCTGGAATCAGGAGGATGCTCCTGGCTGGAGCACGTGCCATTAACCCTCCCGAGTCCATGTGCCAGAGGGAGGCATCCTGCCAGCACAGCAACCCCAGGGAGGCCAGGCTGGGGCTGCTCCAACAGCTCAGTGTCCCTTCCCTGCAGCACAACACTGAGTTTTCTACCAAGGAGAGCAGCTCCTGCTGTTGTTTAAAGCTCCTGAACCTCACCAAGTCACACACACGCTCACAGGCAGCCCCAGGTAAGCTCAGCACACAGACTCCTCAAGGACACCCTGAAGGACATCACTGCTGACCTGCATGGCACAGAGGAGCAAGGAGCACACGTGCCCTGGAGACTGAAATGCTGCACCAGACACAGGGCCCTCCCTGTCAGCTGCTGTGCCCTCCCCAGCACTGCCACCAGCAGCAGGCCCTGAGCAGCCACTGCAGTGCCCACAAGACACATTTACTGCACGAGAACACAACCCAGGGACAACAGGTCCTGCAGGAGAACACAACTCAGGGACAACAGGTCCTGGGGGGATGCCTTGCTGGAGTTTCACTGGGCTGTGTGTGAAGTGCTCAATGCCAGTCCCTGCATGTGCCACAGGGGCTGCTGGGCAAGACAGCAGCAATGCCACTGGTCACTCCATTCTTGCCACGGGCTGCAGCCTGAAGCTCCTGCAGAACTACAGTCTTTCCATATTCCAGATGCAGCAAATGTTTCCCTGTTTGTCCCTCCCCACAGTCAGACACAGCAGCTGTGGGCAAGGCAGCAGGAGAAGCCTCAGTTCCTGGGCAGGGAAGGTCCAGCTGGTGGCATGGCTCTGATGGAATGTCCCAGTGCTGCACGGGGCACGTGCCAGCCAACACCAGGGCTCTGAATGAAAGGTGTCCTCTCCTTGGTGTCCCAAGGAAGCAGGGGAAAAAATACAGGTATATACACACGTATCTATCCATCCATCTACCTATCTATAGCTTCACTTTTCCAAGGCAGGGAGATTAAAATCAGATTTTAAGGAAGAGAAAAGATCCTGCCTGTGTCTGCCTTCTCCCCACCCCACAGCTGGGGAATGCTGCTGAAGACCAAGGAGTGCACTGTCCTCTCCAACCAAAAGCAGGCAAGATCCAGCCTCCCAAAATCCCCTTTTGCTGTAGCCAACCTGCCACGCTCCAAATGCCAGAGCCCAGCTCTGTGTAAGCACAAACCCCAGTGTGTGATGCACACGGAGCACTGGGAGCAGCAGGGCTGGAACCTGAGCGTCTGCAGCCCCAGCTGAGCTCTGCACAGCTCTGGGCAAGGGCAGGCACGGCCCCCCCAGCCCCCTGCAAGCTGCTGCCTTGGCAGCCTGCGAGCACCTGCAGCCCAAACTCCGCTCACCCCCACACGGCAGCCCCAGCTCTCCTGCTGCCATCCAGAAGGGCTCCAGGCTGCCTTCACACTCCACTTCCAGCTTCCTTCTGGTGTGGATGTCCTGCTGCCGCCTCAGAAATGCCATCTGTAACGCAGGAGCAGCTCCCTTCCCTTGGGATCAGCTCCCCACAGCTCCTGAGGGTGACCTGGAGCACCTGCCCCTCGCAGAGTCAGCGATGCCCGGGGTGCTGTGAGCTGCCAAGGGCTGCTGCCTGCCATCCTGGTGCCCTGGCAGGCAGAGTGGCAATGCTGGCAGCGTGAGAAGCACGGGAAGGTGCCCAAGTCAAGGAAAAGCCCAGGGCAGTTTGTTTGAAGAGAGGGGCTGAAAAGGCACAGACACCTGTGGGTGGGTTGTGGGTCCCCAGGCAGGAACAGAGAGATGCAGCACAGCTTGGCAAATGCAAACAGCACCCAAGCAGGGCTCCCTCTCCTCTGTGTGCCCTTCTGTTGGCAGCAGCCCCGTGCTGAGGGTTGTTCCATCCCAGAGAACAAAGGCCTGCAGAGGGTTCCCTCAGCACAGCCTCCCCTCCACGCTCAGCACCAGGCTCTGGCTGCACTGGCATCAAGGGGCCTTTCACGGGTGGGGATCACAGGGGAAGAGGCTGCAGGGAGGTGGGTGCAGCTCTGAGCACCCCCCCAGCTGTTTGTGATTCATGTTAGTCAGATACCAGCCCAGAGCCACCAGTGTCAAACTGGGTTAAGTTACTGGTTGGAGAAATCCAGCACGTGCACCTGGTAATCTGAGAGGGGAGCAATGGGCTTGGAGTGATCCCAGGGAGTGCTGGGTGCAGAGAGGGAAGGGATCTCCCTGCCCACCCAGAGGGCAGGAGGATATTGCTGCCTTCACCCCTCCTCTCACAGGCCCACACCACGAGGTCACTGCAGGCCCATGTCCCTCCAGGACAGATGCTGCACACTGTCAGCAGGAGGTGTTTCAGTTTCCATCCTGATCCCACCAGAAGAAATAACCCTCCAAACACACACCTTCCTACAGTTCCTCCTTCCCTGCAGCAGCTCAGCCAGGCTCCTGAGCTTCCCACTGTCATCAAATCCATCCACCAGCTCCTGCCAGAGGACTGAGGCCATTCCACAACTCCAGGCCATGCGTGTGACACCTCTCAGGGATTTGCCATGAGACATGAGACCACGTTCCTCTCTATGCAGTCAAAGAAGCAATGCAGGAGGGTTACTCTGGAAAAAAAAAATCCTTGCTCTGGCTCCTCTTACTCTTAAAATTTTTTTTAAAACCCAAAAAAATCACAAGCTACCAATTCCTCCCCCTCCCCACCCTCAACACCCAAAGCAAAACTCCCCAACACCTGCACTTGGAGAAGGACCTGAACCCCTGGTCCTGGAGCAAAAGTGCTCAGCTCCTGCAGACAGGAGCATCCCCAAACCAGGTAAAGGTGCTGGCTTTTCCCTTCTCCAGGCTGGCTCTGTCAAAGGGACAGCTCTGCTGTGCCCTCCATGCTGTGACAGCAACACCCAGGCAGGAGGGGCAGGCATTTCTGCTCAGCTTTGGCCAAGCCTGCCATGTAAGATGAGGACATGCTCCAGCTGCCTCTGCCCTGGATCTGACCTCCTCTGAGGCAGGATGGCTCTTGTGGGACATGGAAATGAGGAAGGTTGGAGGGCACACAGGGAGCAAAGGGAGGGCTTGGGGATCTATTGAGAACTCTGGTCTCCACTGCTCTGCACCGCCCTCTGAGATATTTGTGGCTCCAGAGCTATAAATAGCCCTAATTTAAACAACTAATAGGCTTTGTGACCCTGGAGCAGGCAGTGGATGGGCAGGGCTGGGAGCCTCAGGCAGATGAAACAGACTCCATGCTGCCAACTCCTTGGCACTGCAACACCTCCTGGAGCAAGACACTGCTCCAGATACCACAGGCTCTGGTGAGAACTGGTCAGCAAACAGTTACAAGCCAAACATTCCCATCAAAGAGGTATCCACAACAACCTGCAGCATCTTTACTCCACCAAATCCCAGCTGAACTCCACAGCAACTTCCAGAGGGAGCACAGCCCACACAGGGATGGATCCACCTCCCTGCAGCACCTGGGGAGCACAGGCTTCCCTCCTGTGCTGAGCAGGCATGTCCTGAATAGGAGAGCTGCTGGCAGTGCCCTCTGGTTTGGATGAGTGGCTCCTTTTTCTGTGGACACACACTCAGAGCACGTGTTGGTGATCCCCATCTGCTCCACAGCCACATCTGCTCTTTGCAAGGGGGCTTAGGAAGGGAGATGGACCAGCTGGACCCCAGAGATCCCTTCCAACCTCAAGCAGTCAGTGATTCTTGAAAAGTGCAAAATAAACTCTCTGAGCACACCCAAATCCACACAAGTTGCTGATCAAGCCCAGGGATCTGTGCCTGCCCCACCCCAGCTCTGTTGGGGTTCCTGTCCTGCTGAGGCTGCCGGACCTGCCAGGGCTGATGTCCAGCCTGAGATCTGATGACAGAAAACAGAAGCAGGTGGTCACCAGGTGATTCCCTGCAGTCACCTGAAGCTTTACCAGCAGCTCTTTTTCCAAGAATCTCATTTCTCTGTGCTCTGGTTCCCCAACAAGAAACACATAGATTCACCTAGTTGGGAAAAGCCCTCTGAGTACATCGAGCCCAACCACTGCCCCAGCACTGCCAAGACCACCAGTGATCCCCAAGTGCCACATGCTTTCCCCAAGATGTCCCCAAGTGCCACATGCTTTCTGAACACTTCCAGTGATGGTGACTCCACCACTGCCCTGGGCAGCCTGTTCCAATGCCTGACCACCTTTTCTGTGAAGAATTTTTCCCCCAGCATGCAACCTGACCCTCCCCTGGCACAACTTGAGGCTGTTTCCTCTTGTCCTGTCCCTGTTTCCTGGGAGCAGAGCCTCACCTAGCTACACCCTCGTGCTGTCAGGGAGCTGTGGAGAGCCAGAAGATCCTCCCTGAGCCTCCTTTTCTCCAGACTAAGCACTGTCCTGGTGTCCTCCAGACACTTCTGCTTGTGCTGCACTCAGAGCTGAAGCGCCACAGGAGGAGGCTGAAGGAGCAGCACAGAGCCACATTCCTCCACACAGCTCCCTGCCACACTTCCATAAGCCAGAGTTCAGTTATTAAAATCTCCACCAGCCTCAAAACAACTCAGAGCCCGCAGAAAAGGTCTCTGTGATGCTGCCCAGCAGTTCTGACTTGCTGCTGTTCATGTATTTAAGCCAAGGGCTCCCAAACAGGACACTCAGGCTTGCCCAGAGATTCTCCCCAGAAGTGGGAGGGGCTTCTGGGGAGCAGGGGGTGGCACAGCAAGTGCCCTCCCACCAGCTGCCAACAATGAAAGCAGGTCCCCTCACTTCCCTCTAAAGCAGGGAGATTTACATATTTTTAGCATATCATAATAATAAAATAAAAGAATAATAAAAGAGTGTGTTCCTCCCTCCACAGTCATTGAGACCCAGAGGTATTTCATTCTGCAAAGGCTTTTATAGAAAAATAAAAATCCTCTGCAGAACGCTGCAGGAAAGCCCAGGAAATGAATATCCTCTGGAAGAGGAAGGAGTTCAGAGAGCTTCAGCCAAAGCGAGTACTGGGCAGAGACACTCAGGTCAGCTGCACAGACCTTGCAACCCTTTCCCAAAAAGCCTCTCCTAAGAGCAAAATCCAGAAGTTCTCAGTACTCAACAGGGCCCTCTTCATGAATCCTGGGAGTGAGGAAGAGGTGAACAGGAACATTCCCTTAAATCTCATCAGGAAACAGCTCAGAGGCCAAATTCCCTCCTAACCCCTTACAATGTGGAAGGATGCACCTTGGAGAGGTGCCACCACCCCTGGAACCCTATGATCCCACAGCTCCCAAACCATCCCACAGGGGCAGCCACAGCAATGGAGCCATGTCCTGCTGCCAGCACCATGCCTGTGGCACTGCTCCTTCCTGCTCCCAGCTCCAGGAAGGGTCTGGCACGTTGGGAGCTTGGCCAGGATGGATCCCCGGGCTCAGCTGAACCTTCCCACCCAACAACAGCCCAGGCCAAGCACCCTCAAGCACATGAGCAAGACAGAGCCCAAGGGGACTTGCAGCTGAGCCAGAATTTGTCTGGCTGCACACAGCTACCAGGGGTGAATTTAAACCCAACATCTTTGCCCTAAGCAGAGATTTCTGCAATCAGATCCCTCCAACATGCACCCAATACCTGGTACCTCCAGTCTTTCAATAACTTGTCCTCCTGGCATGCTGGGAAAGGGACAGCCTTCTGTTTAAATGCTGACACACAGAAAGAGACTGTGCAGCCCTGTCCAGAAAAGACCAGGGACTCCAATCTGGTTGTCACAAGTCTGCTGCTTCTACCACTAAGGCCCTTTTTCTACTCCCTCTTGTCTCCCTCTCTTCAGCTGGAATTCCATGCCATCAGCCTCACCCAGGCAACAGGAGACAGTGAAGCCTCCTCCCAGCTTCTAAAATCTTGAAAGCCAAACAGCACTGGTTTCTCCCCTTATTCCCATCCCACCATAAGGGATGACTCCCCCAACTCCCCCATCAAGTACAGACCAAAGTCACTCACTATTTGTGTCCCTGTTTTTCTGCCAAGGAAGGTTTGTGTTCATCCCTGAGACAGCTCAGAGCAGCTTGGCTCTGTGCTGCTCCACAGCAGCCAAAGCATTATCAGCTCTGAAGGTGGCTGCAGGCAGGGACAGAAAATCAGCAGGAAAAGGAAAGTCTATCCCAG
>NW_005054383.1:1291175-1307883 GCF_000277835.1 Geospiza fortis
ACACGACATGACTCGGCGACGAGGACATGCACAGGCAGGATACCTACCCTGACTTGTTCTATTGATTTACTTAATTTTTTAAAGGAATATATTTATCTGTTCCTCTCTGGAAACCAATCCCCCGTTGCTGCTGGGCCCTGGGGCTCCCGGGGAGGGCGGCCCTTTGATGCCTGGCAGCCTGGCTGATCTCAGCAGGGCTTTTGAACCCACTTCCATCACCAGTGCCTGCAGTGAGTTCTTCCCACGCAACTCACTGCTCAGTGAATCACAGCCCCTGCTCTTCCTGTCTCCAGGAACCACGCCACACTGAGTGGGGATGAGCTCTGTTCTCCCTTTAGCAGGGGAATAAGGAATTATCACAAAAGCCACTCCTGTCCCCACAGGACACCGGCATTATCTGCGCCAAGACCGGCAGTTCCTGTTCTTGCCCCAACATCCGCTCCACCACCACGGCTGGTTCTTCAGGAAATTTATTTCCACATGTCAAGATATCACCTAGTTCCTCAAACTACAGACGTGGAGTCATGAGCAGCCTCAGCTACCACACACGAGGCTGCAGAGACACTGCCTTTTTTAGTGCCCAGGGCCAGGTGTACACTGAAGCTCCTAAATTCCAGCTGTGGCTGTGCACAGCCAAACCAGGGAGTTATCTGTGAGCTGAGACACCTTCCCAGCTCCTCAAGGCAACAGAGGGATAACCAGCAGTCCAGAAGGGAAAATCCTGCAGGAAGGACCCAGCTCAGTTTGCAGAATCCCTCTAAACCAGATGGGACAAACCCACACAGCACAGAGCACTGAGCAGAGCTGTGGACCAGCCACGCAGGTTGGCATACACAGCAACAGAATTTGAGAACTGCACAAATATCTTTTTTGAAGGTATTCAGGTCTATGCTAGAGAGTAAAGACAACAACTTATTGGTTTCACACTGCTCCCAGCTCAACAAGAAGACCCAAGAGAGGACCAGAAAGGAGCAAAGCCTGACATTGCTGGGAGGCTCTAGAGTCATGCACCAGAGCCCAGGAAGCACATTCTGAGCCTTGAAGCAGCAGAAGGCAGGAAAACAAGAACTGGACCACAGATACTGCACCAACATCACAGCAAACACCTCCAGGGGAAAGCCAGGACAGCTCAGGGACACTCAGCAAGCAGCTATTCCTCAATGACCAGCAGCTCCAAACAGGCTCAGGCAGGTGTGGACACCCATCCAGGCTGGAGTCCACACAAAGCAGGCATTAGGCAAAGGCTCAAACGTCACCAGCACAAAACACGGCAGCCTCTGTAGCCAAGCCCCTGGGCAGAGGGGTGGTGGATGCTTTTTGATAAATCTCTCAACCTGTCAGAGACTGAATGCAGGACACCAGCCTCCCAAAACAAGAGAAACTCCTCACTGCAAGGGGCTGATGCAGAAGGGGCAGAGGCAACAGCTCAGAGACACATCTGAGATGCTGATTTCATCGAGGTGGGATAGGAATTGAGGGCTGGAAACACGAATCTGTTTTTAAGAGTAACTCTTTTTTGGTGTGTTTCATTCCTCTGGATCTGTTACTCAAAAGCATTTCACTGCCTTTGCACAGCTCTTCTGGCTCTTCTAAGTTCAGAAACGCTTGCAACTTAGTGCCACCCAACCTGGAGACACAATCCTCCACCTGTGACACTACAGTGTGGTTGGGAAGGCAGAAAGAAAAGGAGCCACGAGAACATGGCAAACAAGGAACTGAGATGCCATTCCCAGGCAGCCACCTTGACAATTTAGGTGAGGGAGGAAGAGCTGGGATGAGTCCTGCAGTCCATTCTGCAGGAGACATCAGCCCACCGTGTAAAGCCAGGGTCTGGCATCACTCAAATCAGTAGGAATTTGGCTCTGGCTTCCCGAGGAACTGAACTGAGCCTCTGAATGCAGGGACCCAACACCCAGTAGGATGCAAAGCAACCGGTGTGGCAAAGGCAGCGGCGGGGCTGAAGCTGAGAGGTGAGCAGTGAGCAGTGAGAGGTGAGCAGGCTCCTCCCCTCGTCCTTACCTGCGCAGCCGGTGCTGGAAGTGCTGCTGCTGCCGCGTTATAAGGGCACTTTCCCACACGGGGCCGCCGGGGCTGCTCCTATACCAGCCCACGGCCGGGTGCCCCGGGTAGGGCGAGCTACTGAAGCCATGGTCCGACTCCGTCTCTGCGGCCAGCGATGAGGCAGAGCTCCCCATGGCTCCCCCCTGCCCAGGCCACGCTGAGATTGAGCCTAGGTTAGGTCGGAGCCAGTGGCATGGGCAGCTCGGGTGGAACGGGCGAGGCGCTGCGGCATGGGCTGCTGCACAGATCCCAGCACGCTGGACAAAGGAAGGTCGGTTCTGATCAGAGTTGGAAAAAAAAAAAACAACAAACAAACACAGAGAAAGGGGAAAAAAAGGAAAGAAAAAGAGAGAAAGATAAGGTACGATTTCAGAAATAACCCTCCAGTTTTAAAGCCTATCAATGCATGCTCTGATCAGGGTCCCCGTCCCAGAGCTCACTGGGAAGGGAAGGGCTGTGTCACTGAATCCAGCTTTTGCTGCTGGAGATGGGGAGTGTGGGGGCTCTAGAAAAGGCTCCCCCCAAGCTAAGCACCAGGAGCTCCCAGGCACAGGGAAGCACCGACTGATGGAGGGAAGCACAGCAGAACCCAGCACAAAGCCCTTCACACATAGGAAAGAAGCAGAAAATGGGACAAGCCAGGCCCACCTGGAGCCAAACCAGCAGCTCTTGGGGACCACACACACCAGGTTAGTCTGGGCTCTGACTGGCACACCAGTTCTAGTTACTCAGCTACAAGTGGATGGTTTGTGTGCTTATGTGTAAAATAAAATATTCCTGTTTTCCTGTTTCCCACTAACACCCCAGTAGGACTGGAACTGGACAGACTGGGGGTCTGCACAAGTATTTTCTGCGACTATTTACTTTCAGCCCAAGGCAAGTTTTAGCTGATCCTGAGCACACCCCTACCCACAGAAGCGGGTCTGGGGCTTTGCTCCTCCTTTTCTCCCACTCTATTTCCTACTTTTCAGAATTTATTCTTCAAGCACCCTCACAATTAAACTCCAGAAACATTTCATGTCCTCTGTATTAAAAGAAGTTTAAACACACACACGTCTCTCCTTCAAGTGAAAAGGCAGGACAATCTGGATGCATGTCAGGAGCAATGGATCAAGGTAACATTTAACAGAGCAAAAAAGAAGAAACAAGGAAGATGGAAAAATTAGCACAGCTGAGCTTATTCAATTACCCACCAGGATTTAAGGAGATGAATGAACCACAGAAAGACCTTTGCAAAGAAACTACTTTTGCCATATAAAGGCTGAGATGAGGAGTCCTAAAATACAGCTTTTCAATCCCAGGATTGATCTAAGGGATCAAGAAAGGCCTTGATAGATAATAGACTCCCAAAAGGAGCAGCTCAAGGAACAGGTGCAATTTTGTTACAAGCTCAATACCAGAATGTGCCTGCGAAAGGTCATTAACTGGAGAATGTTAACTGCTCTGTCATGGTCTCTGTAGCCTGCAAAGCCTGGATGAACCAAACAAATCTCAAAAAAGTCCAAGAACACAGTTTTCCCTACCTCCTCCTTGTTTTAATTGGGCTGCCTCCCTGCTGTGTATCAGCCCCTCCATCCCCACTACCCAACAGCAAGGTTTCACTGATTTCTGCACATCCACCCAAAGAGGATCCCTGGCACATCCCCTCTCATTTCCTGCTATTCAAGCAGTTAATTTGTAACAAATCTGATTTTCTGGCTAAATGAAAGCCAGACTATGTGAGGGGAAGAGCACTTGCAAATACCATCAGCTCAGTCTATCTGGAGACATCAGTCATCCCACACCTGTGGTGTCTCTGGCTCTTCCACCCCATCCCAGAAGCAAAGGCACAGGGGATGCAACTCTGACACCTACTAGAAGAACAAACTGTCTCTTACCTCAAAACCTCAGGTTCTATCATGATAAAATAGGTAAGTAAAGGCAAGATGGTAGAACAGCCCCTCAATGCAGGCTGAGCCAAACAGAGGAAGGATGCCCAGACGTCAGTAGCCTCTTCCCCCTTGAGTTGGGTTAAACTGCCACATAAAGCAATTCCACAGCCTGGTTCAAGATCACTTCCTCAAGCTGGTAAAGCAGAGCCCTTGGCTTCCTCCTGCCGCCCATGGAAATGCCAGTTTTAGCTCATCCCAAGAGGAGGCAGACACGCCTGCTGCCTGCATCGCTGCCGGCTCCCACCGTGGTGCCGCTGTCCCAGCCCATCTCCAGGAGCCAGAAGAGGCAGCTGTGCTCTGCAGGGAGGGGAAAGGCTGGGAGCCCTGCTTTAGAACCTGCAGTAAAGCCCCACGCTGGGTGGAGCTGGGAGAGGAAGGGAGCTATAAATAGGTGGAGGATAACCTGGCTAAGTCGGAGTGATCTCCGAGACTGTCTGGTCTAACTGGGCTGCTTGGCTGTGAGTGCTGCGTGAAATCGGATTTCTCCAGGCAAAGCAGTAAATCCTTCTCCTCAGGGTCATCCTCATGCCAGGTGAGAGCAGCCAATGAGTGATATTGAAGGGGGAGCGTTGCCCAAAGGTGGGGAGAGGGCGAACCAGTCTGAGAACAGGAGTGGCAGCAGGTTCCAGCCCAATGCAAAGCACGTACGTGCTCACCATGCCGAGCCCTGAAACGCCTTTGGCCAACACTAAGCAAATGAGGAGCCTCCAAGAAGTCAAGGTGAGAATGGAAACTGCACCCCAGAAAGGAAAGGAGTCATTAAAGAAGAAGAAAACCACTCTGGAAGCACTCAGCCTTATTTTTGAGGAATTTCTGCCACTGGGCAGGGAGCTGCCCCAGGAGATGACCTGCAGGCACGTGGCTGAACAGGGGAGGCTTCAGTCACTAAAAGGGAGCAAACTGCCAAGAGTTCCTCTGTCTTGGCAGGAGGGAGCAGGATTTTTCCCCTAATTAACAAAGCACTGCTTCCACCTATCTAATCTGGAGAGGAAGCAACAATGTGAACAGATTGAAGTGTCTTGAGAAGGGTGGATCTCATTCACGGAAATTAACAGTTAAGCACCTTAGCAAGATGCTGAGTCTGGATTTTGGTTTTCTGCCCCTCACAGCTGCAATAATTACCCGGTTTGAACTGATGCTGGGTAACGGCTCCCAAAGTATCGCTACCAAAATGAAACCAGGTTTGATCTCGCCAGCCCCAAGCCACTCGCAGCTGCTTACCCTGATCTGTGCTACATGATGCAGACCCTCCCTCAAATTCTCCACCAGACCCTGGGCAGCAGGCATGCACAGAGTGTGCAGGACAGCAAAGCTGTCCCATGGAGCTCCTCCTGCTGCCAGGACAGCAAAGCAGCTGCCTGGATGCTTCCACATAACCTTATTCCTCCTCACCAGAGAGCACTGCTGACCCTTGGGCCCCCAGCTCTCGTGTCACAGCGGAGCAGGCAGGAAGGGTGGGGATCTACCCAACTCCCTTTCCTTCCCTCCAGTTTCAAAGTAAGTTTTGGCTCTGAAGAGAGGAAAAAAAAAAAAGGGGGAACTAGCCCATGTGTTTCAATGCATCTAGGAAGTTGCAGGATCAACTTTTCCTAGCATCAGCCCCAAGCTCTTCCCCTTGGCATGCAGCAGGAAGAACAGACAGAGGTCCCTGGAGCTGCTGCCGCCACTGAGGAAACCAGGGAGGCAGACTCCCCCCAGCTGGTCCCACGTGTAGCAGCCCCTCTTTGTGATGGGATACCCCCACACTCCTTTTCCTAGTAATTTATTTATCCACGAGGCACGAGCGAGCTTTGCTCCTGCTTGAATTTTCCAGCCGCCCTTGCTTCTCAGCCTTGGAAACTCAGGGATAAGACTTTGCCACTTCATTAATTCCTCCACTCCCCCAGTCTATAAATCAAGTCAATTCTGAGCTACTCCCTTGCTCCAGGGAAGATCCAGGAATGAAAATACCATCAGACATACTGAGCTCCAGACAGCTCTGGTCTGAGGTGAGGGCCAGCAGCTGGCCCAGGAGAAGGCTCACCATGTACCTGAGGGAAACACATCCCTCAAAGCTGTGCCCAGAGGAAGCTGCAGGAGACTTTCTTCTAAGACTGAAGCTGAAGTACCAGCCCTTCTCCTCCCTCTGCTGTGTGAGCTCCTCTGCCTGGGGGCTGACTAAGATCCACAGAATGTCCTGAGTTGGAAGGGACCCATAAGGATCATAAGCCCAACTCCTGGCCCTGCACCAGGACTTCTCAACAATCCCAGCCCGTGCCTGAGAGCATTGTCCAAACACTCCTGGAGCTCTGGCAGCCTCGGGGCCATGACCATTCCCAGGGGATTCAGATGTGCTGGGACCTGGTACCACCATCACCAGCAAAGGAGGAGCTCTCTGCCTTCAGCCCCATGTCAGCTGCTGCTGGCAGGGAGAAGCCAGGGCTCCTCAAGAGCTCTCACTGTCCAGTGCCCACACACAGCCCTGGAGGAGCAGCCTCCTCCCTGGGGACTGCAGGATGTGACTCACACCCTTCAACACCAAGGACAGCTGGAGGAGCTGGGGCTGCATGGGGGCATTGAGCTGGAGGAGAGCACTTCAGACATCCTGGAGGAATGGCCAAGCCTTGGCCTCCCACCAATGCTGCCTCCATGCACAGATCTCCCCTGAAGAAGGCACATGCCCAGGGAGGCCAGGGCAAGCAGGGAATGGTGTGCAGGGCTGGAAGGTGCATAGCAAAGATGTGGCAGCCTAAGGAGGTTATGAAGTGCCAGAGCAGGTTGGGATAGCTAAGAATGCAGAGGGGAGTGTCTGATGGTGTTATGCTAGCCAAGGAAGGGAACGGAGCTCAAGCATTTGTGTAATCTAGCCAGCCCCCAGCTCCAGGCAGGGTGGCAGGATCTGAGGATGTGCAAAACCAGGCACCAGCAGCAAAAAGAGCATGGCTGGAATTCACCAGGCTGAGATGACCCTGAGAAAAGAAGCAACCCCGGGAGAGGAAGTGAAAAATCCTCTCTTTTTCCACAAGGCAGCAGGGGAAGAGCAGAACAAGCAACAAGACACCCACCTCAGGCAGACACAGCACTGAAACCCAAGCTGCAAACACCAACCCAACGAGAGCTCCACGGCTCAAGTGCAGCAGGAGCAGGCGAGCTGGAACACTCTGTGCTGAGCAGGTGTCCTGCACACAGCTGGGGACAAAACAAAGTTTTGCTGTTCTTTCTCCCTGCCCTCAGCTGCCAAGCCAGCCCAAGTGCTGCAGTCCTGGCAGGAAATGAAGGTGTCAGCAAGTTCCAATTCCTTGCAAAGCTTCTAACAGGGAGGGCTGGGAAGGCACCTCCAAGGACAGACTGAGGCAGGGGTACAACTGGAGGGATGGGACAGTGGTTGGCACATTCAGCTGGGATGGGGAGGCTTTTCCAGCCCTTGTGCTCCACACAGAGCTCCCCAGGGCTCTGTGACTCAGAAAGCTCTGCCTTACCTGCCAGGGCCAAGGAGTCTTGAGGTGTGCAAGGCACGAGGATGACAGCAGTGTGCAAGCACTGCAAATGGGAGGACATAGAAAAGGGAGAGAAGGGTGAAACTCACCCACCCAAATGTTTGTTCTGGGGCAGAGGGCTGAGGGAAGAGAGTCAGATATTCTGGCCTTGCAGGAAACTGAGGGAACAGGAAGCTTTAAGTGAGCTGTTTTCCAGGTCTTGGTGAGAAATAAGACCAGTACACCACTTGCAGAGATATACCTAACTAAAGTGAACTGTCTGGAAGCAGATTTCCAGATGGGCTATTAATGAAGTAACAAGATAATTGAACCTGGAGTCCCAGACTAGCACAGAACAGGATCTCACACTCCATGCTACAAAGTGCAGAACAGCAGCACAGGTCTCTGGCCACAGACACCAACGTGCAAAGGTAAGCTTGAGGGTCTTTACCTTCTTTCAACTGCTTTGAAACTGGTTCTGGCCCAACTTTAGCCTAGAAGAAACTCATACATAGCAGCTGAATTGGGCTAAGCTGCATTTAATGCACAGCACTGACTCTTTGTAAGTGTGCAGGCAGAGGAAGAGGTGTCTGAAGTGTGAAGTGAAAGACTGATAGGAAAAGGAGATGTATTGCAGAGCCAGCTTGGCCACACAGCAACTACCATCCAAGTCTGAACAAAGTTTCCTCTCCTCCCTTGCACTGGACACTGTAAACCAGTGACAGATAATCCAGGGAGCTCCTGGAAATCTATCCCAGTCACTTTGAGAGAGGGGATTACACAGATCTGAAAGGGCAATCAGCATCTTAATCACAAGCTGGAGGGAGAAAAAGAGGAGAAGCAGGAAGGGTTTTTCAAAATAAGGGTTAACTTCAAACCTCATCACCACTGACAACTGCAAAGCAGTTTCTGAAGAGCGTGAAAATAGCAACAAGGGCACTGCTGCAGAAGGGTCTGAGTGCACACACGTTTAAGAAAACCCACACAACGAAATCCCTCCAAGCCCAGGGCTCTATTAAGTCAATTAACACTGCTCCATTGAAGTGCAGCGAGCCGCGTGTGTCCCGCAATTCGCGGCCAATTGTGGGGACTCCGGAGCTCAGCACAGCGTGGGTGGGCTGGCAGGGCCCTCCCAGCACCAGCAGCGAGGAAAAGCCACAGGGACACTCACAGGGGAAGGAACAAAACAGCACAAGCCACAGCATCCAATCCCGGGAAGCTTTACCAGCAGATCTCATTTCCAGATCTTTTCCTCCCCGTGTTTATAATCCTTGCAGCAGAGTTCTGCCATCCTACTCAGCTCACAGGCTGCCCCAGCTACAAAAGATGTCAGGCTGAAAAATCACCTCGACAGACTGCCTGCTGAGACCAGTTGCATTATAAAAACAGGAAGCTCTTGCCTGCCTGCTCCCAATATGCTGTGGATTGAATGGGAAGGAGCATAAGCAGGGATGCTCTGCAAGAAGAGCACACACATGGGACTCTTGCCAGGAAAAATGCATCTCGAGTAACACATGTGCTCTTAGTTTCCTCTTTTTTCTGAAAGGTTTAACTACACTCTGAGCTACCCAGCAGCAATAAACCACTTTTTTCCCCTCTTTCTCACTTATAGCAGAGTGTTGCTTGGTAAACAGCAGATCTTCCTGTCTGAGGCTGTGCCAGCCTGTGCTGAACAGAACTGTTGTTATTGCACATTCACAGCTAGAGATAAACATGAATAAGAGCCACGAGTAAGAGCCAGGCACTGGTTCTTCAATACACTGCTTTATCAGCTTCACCTTGATTCAAATGTTTCTGACATCTCTCCCTCCTGAAGGGGCAAGGTGGCACAAGTAGCAAGGACAAACATTAAAAAAGAAGACAGAAATGACAGCAGCACATAAAGTGCTCTTCTGTACTCGCTAACATTCACAAACTGTGCAGCTCACAGCTCCACCTGCACTTGAAACACTCAAAAGCACAACAAGGAAACAAATGGGCCCAGCCAACCCAAGCTGCCCAAATGGGAAAACAAAACAGCCTTCAGCACATTTCTCAGGACAGATCTCCAACCAGAGTCACAACTGCTGCAGGACATAAAGGTTACAGAGAACCAGAGAAGGAAAAAAATGTGCAAGTCATCATCTCATCTGCAAGCTAACACTCGGCAATGACACAGGCACAGCAAACCAACCCCGGAAAAGTGGACACTGGAAGTTGAGGAGGGCTTCTAACCTTTCCAAGAGCAGACCTCTGGACCAGCTGCTCCAGAAGCACTGGGGAAAAAAGCACAGCATGAGTTCCAATAATTAGTTCCTGGACAAGTTCATGACCTGCATGAGATGACTGCCCATCTTCAGCAGCATGGAACTGGACTTGATGACCCATGAAGTTCCTTCCCCCCATCACTGAGCAACCCAAATTCATAGAGGCCCAGACATAGCACAGACACAAGGTCATTCCCAAAGGACAGCAGGGATTGTATCTTCAGATCATGCTAAGTTGACAGATAAGCAGATGAAGGGCTGGCCAGTGCAGAAGGGAGGGGAAGAGAACTGCAGCAAGAAACAGTCTCAGAGCCAGTGAAAACTCAGGACACAGACTTGGAAAGCAAAGCTTGAGAGGTGGAGATGTCCCCTGAGCACACTGTCCCCAGACAGTCCAGTCACAGCTTTAATTCTGACACAGATTAGACAGACAGTAAATACATCATTTGCCCAAGACCCATCCAGTTGCATCCCTCCCTAGAGATAGCTCCAGTCCACACTGCAGTGCCCTGCCCAAGCCACACAGGCAGCAGCACCTGCCTGTCTCCTTCTGCCATTTTAGTGCAATTTGGCCTTCCCTGGCTTTCATCAGGCACCACGTCCCAATTTCCAACCAACTGGCCTAGATTTAAGCCAACACATCTCTAGCTGTGCCTCAGGCAAGCGCAGAGGTGGAAGAAGCCTGTCAGACAATGGTGCCATTTGGCATTTCCATCACAAACAACCAAGAGATAAAAGCACAATAATTGCTGAGAGCTGCACAAGAGGCCCCTGCCCTCCCCAGGAGCACAGGGAACTGGGAGAGAACAGGGAGGTGGAACAGACTCGGGGGCAGAGAGGAAGTTCCTCATCTACAATCAGAATCAAACAATGGTTTGGGTTGGAGGGAACCTTAAATCCCACCTCCTACCACCCCCTGCCACCTTCCACTATCCCTGGCTGCTTCAAGTTCCATCCAACCTGGCCTTGAACACTTCCAGGAATGGAGCAGCCACAGCTTCTCTGAGCACCAGGGAAGCACAGCTCAGCACAACCATTTAATAAGAAAGCACCACATTACTGCTCACCACCTCTTCACCTCCAGATGACACCTGAAAAACACATCAATCCTTCTGCACATTGACGTGGCTGCCATGCCATTGCTTCTGTTAGGAGATCACGTTGTATTGAAATTGCAGGTGTGGAATAACACCTGGCACAAGGAAGTGATACAAACAAAACAGTGCCTGAGACCACCACAACCCTCCCCTCTCCTCACCAGAGTAGTTTTACTGGCTCACTGTCTCCATCACAAGTAGCTCCTCTTCAGCTACACCGGTACAGCTGGAACTGTAGGATGTGTTCAGTTACACACACCTTAAGCAATATTTTCTGGGAACAGTCATTTGAACAAACACAATGGTCACATGAGGAAAAGGCTGTACTCAGAGAGGGCTGAAACACAATGCAGATGGTTTGAGTAATGGTGGAGCAAAGCCAGCCAGCCACGAGAGGTACCTCCAGCATGAGGAGGGAGCTGAGCTTTAACCAAGGGCTTTAACCAAGGGCTGCTGGCTGCATCCTGAACCAAAAGGGCAGATGGAGAGGAGATCATGTTACTGGAGCCACTCCCACATGCCTTGCAAGACACATCCACAGGCCTGAGCCTTGTGTGGTGCTGCAGACCCCCAGGCTCCCTCCAGCAGGCTCTGCTTGCTAAGACATGGCAAGGTCAGGCAACAGGAACAAGGGCAGGAGCTTTGGGAAGACATTCCAAGGCTGCATCAAAACAAAGCCAAGAGCAGAAATGCCACCTCATCCCTCTCAGCCAAGACAAGGAGCCATGGTGGAGATCTGACCAACACTTGCCTGGTGACAGTCACCACCCAAACACCAGAGTGCTCATGGCCCAGCTTCACTGACCAAAGCCATGAGAGGTTCCTGCAGACCTTCTGCTGTGGCTGGGCACCAACTACACAAAAAGATTCCAGCTAGTCCATAACAACCAGCCAGGCCAGATGGGCCACCACACAACAAGCACCAGCGTCCATCTGATTAATCCAAAGCCCCAACGTGGATGAGGCCATGTCATCTGAATCCAAGGAAACACCATCACACGCTGCAAATGTATCCTGATGGTCCAAGCTCAGACTGGCTTCCCAGCACCTTGTCCTGCCTCCAGGCTCTGAATTTCCAGCCACACAAGGCTCAACAGTCACCTCTCTGTCCCAGTGGGCTGGGAACTGCCACCGCTCTGTGGTTACTGCAGGCAAACCCATGCAGAGTTTCTTCATTTATTGCCCTGTCCTTGCACTGCCTCAAACACAGCCTGGGACAGACATGTGAGATTAAGATTGCGAGGTGCTGGAAGACCCCACAATTTCTCTTCCACTTTCACAGTTCCTTCTTCACCATGAGGAAACCAGAGGACATTGGTATCCTCACCCATTTAAGCACATAGCCTTCACACAGCCAGCACAGAAACACTCAAAGGAGGAATTCAAACAAGGAAGAAAGACAAGAACAAGAGGCATGAGAGACACGAAGCAGGGTAACTGTGCTCACAAACCAGAGGAGAGAAGGTCTCCTTCCTTCCTTCCAGCCCCTCCCAGCCCAGCCCAGTGCCAGCTGAGTCAGAAAAGCCTCTCACCCAACACGATTCCTGCTTGGCAGGGGCAGTGCCAGTCGCTGTAGGGTCAGCCTGGTGTCTTGCTGCTGGCACCCACTGAGTGGCCTGGCTGAAGGAGCATGCTAGAAGGTCCCTGCACCGAGCACTGGGAGCACTCCAAGCCTGGAAGGAGCAGCTGCTGTCCCAAGCTGCTGGACAGAGTGAAAGAAGGCACATAAGAATAGATGACTGCTGAGACACCAGGCCCATCAGCATGGCACCAGCAGAGACAACCAACCTCACATTTTTGGTCCCTCAATCAGCATCCCCTTGAACTCCAGCTTGCAGAGCTTCCCACGACATCCAGCTGGAGCTTGGAGACAGCTTTTGGGTCAGCTCAGACTCTTCACTCGTGCTCTCAGAACTTTTGGCTGTGACTTTACAGTTCCGTGCCCACCACTGGCCTCCCTCCCTGCCGGTGGCTGCTGCTCAGCATCCTGGTGGGAGCTGTCATCAGAGCAGGGAATGGCACACCTCAGGAGCACAGCAGGATGGGGCACAGCAGGATCACATGGAGGAGGACTCTGGACAGCTCTCGACAATTAGCAACAGGGCAGGATCTCCCGAGGGGCCGGATGGGAACGCAGCGATGTCTGGCCGGGCACGCTGCCTGAATGTTCAAATACAGAAACAGATGTTAATTACTCTGCATAGCCAGGACATCATTACCAGCTACATCTCCTGGAGATTCTGAAGTACAAATTCCTCTGATTATGGCAAACATGCCCATCCCACCCCCAGCAGCCATGACGTTTGAGTAGTTGCCTCGGCAAACCTCCCTCCTCTGAGATATCTCCCCTTCCTCCTTCATACTCTGTGTCTCAAAACAACCTGTTTAGTGAAATTCCTGCTTTGGGAAAGTGCTGTCTCCTTTGGGACGGGCTTTTAGCAGATGGTGGCAACAAGAACCCTTGTCCATAAGTGTCTGGCTCTCCAGCACACTCTCACTTCCTCTATTTTAGGTTGGGGAGGGAGGACAGAAATAAGGATTCAGCTGGCACCATGTGATCAGTGAGCCTCTTTAGCAGCATGGCAGAGCAACGGACCCCATTCTGCCCCCTCACCTTGCTCACCATCTCCACAGCCACACCATCAGATGCAGTGTGATACCCCTGGGGAAGGTGATGGTGAACTCACTAAGAGCTTTTCTCTTCCAGCACTCCCCAGCACTGACAATTCCAGGCAGTGGGGAGAAGGTGCCCTGTGGTGAACACCTGGACAGGTGCTGCTAACAGAACCAGGGCAGCAGAGGGAGGGTGTGGCCAGGAACACCACTCAGGATCAGTAATGAGTAAATAAGGGACTGATTCAGGAACCCTTCAGGCTCAAAAGGACCACCCTGATCCTTTTAGCCCAAGGGTCTGTGCAGCTACACAGGGAATTCCCGGCCCACAGCCCCTCCAAGGCACTTCACTGCACTGAAAGGCAGGAGATTCAAGAGAGCTAATGAGCACCCCCCAAGTGCCACATCACATCAGTATCCTTGCCCATTGCAGGGTATAGGAAGGGAAAGCACTCAGCGCCCAGCAGCTCAGCACAGACCTGCTGGAATTCCAGGGCTGGAATTCCAAGGACATCCTGAGCTCTGCCTGCTGGCTGGAGTCTGCAGGAAGCAGACTGACAAGGGGCAAGCTGGAGAGCAAGACCTTGACCACATCAGTGCTGCAGCCTCTGTGGATTGTCCATGGCCACAGCAGAGCACAGAGCTCAGCACACAAAGACCCTGGTGCTGGGCTCCCACTTCCACAGACCAGCACAAACACAGAGGATTTCCTGCCAGCAAAGCTGTCCATGAGTAACTTTCTCTTTTTGTTACAGGAGCAGAAGGACACAAGTTGGGAAGCTGCCTGTGATATCTTCAGTAAACTGAAATCACCTGGGCTGGGACTGGGAACAAGATGGTGAAGGGGAAATTTTGGTGCCACTGGAAGCATCACATTAGAAATGGAGTTGGGGCACCATCACTGGAGGAGGACAACAGCTTTTTGTAAAGTCTTGGTCTCTATTTCACCAAATTGAGAATGCACTGATAACCCTGAGGTTATCAGGGCTGCTCACGCCAGGGCTGGGGCAGGACACCAGCTCAGTCCCCTGACACTGTGTCACTGCCACCCTCCCTGGTGCTGAGCCTGCTCAGGCCCACAGCATTTCCTACAAAAGGGGCTGCACTGCAGGAACAGAAAAGCTCTTTCTTTTTTTATGAACGCTCATTAGAGTTTACACCGTTGGCAAAGTGTGGAGGCACGCATTTGTGGAGGAACAGAGATATGGTTCCAACACTGGTTTTAATGTGCAAGCCTAAAGACTCGGCTTCAGTTTTTAGAAATCAAACTTGATCATCTCAAGCTGGCAAAAATAGCCCCATGTTCCCTTGAGTTATTTTCTTTTCAAATAGGCATGGTACAGCACAATAGGAAATATCAGCAGTTATGTATTCAACCTCCAGAAACCCAACGGGCCAATTCCAGCAACCCACGGCAGCTTTCCAATCCTCCCTGATCTATTTGCTGGAGTTAGTCTGAAAAGCAGGCTGCCCCCGAGCCATTCAGCAAACTCCACGTCCCGCTAATTACATCAATATAAATGTATTATCTTGGCTGTCAAACACGGGCTGCCTGAACAGGACAAGGCTCTGCCATGGAAATGCAGGAAAACAATTGCTCTTTCTGCGGGTGACACATTTCTCTGGATCCTATTTCCTTGCCAGGGCTCCCCCTTCTCCCTTCTGCCCAGGCACCAGGGCACTAGCGTTCTTTTCTTCCAGAGCAAGAGGAAATGGCACACAAAAACCCTCCTCATCCTTTGAGCAACTGAACACTAGCAAATTTTGGGAACACCACCAGCATTTCCTCTCAGCCAACCTGAGAGCTGCCAGCACACGGGGAAGGGAGCTGTGAGGGCAAGAGTTAAATGTTTCTTGTGAGCCGGCAGCAGCTCTTCTGCCTCTCTTGGCTTCCTCAGCTGCCATTGCTAAACGCAAGGCAAGTGTCAACACTCCAAACAGCAAATGTGACAGAAATTCGGAGCAGCCTCCCTGCCCAGCCTGGTGACTGTGGCCTGGAGAGCAGGGAGCCTCTCAGGAAGGCTCCAACAGCAAGCAGCAAGGCTGAGGTGAACACAGGCAGATGCAGAGGAGCAGGGAGGCAGCTCGCTTCGCTCCAGAGTGGGATTATGACGGAAAATGAGGAGGAAGCCACTGACTCACCTGTCCCACCCGCACAAGCAGCTTTCCCACCCAAGGCTGCACTGAGTGTGACCTTGATCAGAGCCCCAAGTTCCAGCAAACAGGGGGCTCACAAGGTTCTCCCCAGCTCTGGGCACTGGAGAGAGCCATGGTGGCAGGACACTGGGCTGACACACGCTGTCCAAATCTGCCTCCTCTGACCGCAGGCAGCCACAGTCCCTCACTCCAGCTTCCCTCTGCTTCATAAAAATCCTCACTTGGAGAAATGCCACAGGGCCTGGTCCTTCCCAGACCCCTCTGTTCACAGGAAGAGTCTGAACAAAGCCAGAAAAAACCAAGCCTGGATTCAGAAGAAGTGGGAAGATGGGAGGAAAACAGCATTTCTCCACCTGGGAGCAGATGATGTTTCCAGCAGCAGGGATCAACACGACCATGGGCACATGACACAGGCTGAGTCTCTCTCTGGATCTCACGTGCAACCAGCACAAACCTGGAAAGCTCCCACAAAACCTCTGGGACAGAAGAGAGCAGCGTGTTTTCCAGCAGTTAAAGCCAACTGCTGTCAGCTGGCTGAGGGAACACCAGGGCCGTGGCCACTTCCCTCTGCAAAGCCAGCAGAATTCCGAGCAAAGATAAAGGGTGCCCAGAGCAAAGATAAGGGGGGAGCAAGCAGGAGAGTGAGGGGTAATCAGTGCATCTGCTGAGGACATCCAGGCTCCTGTGTGGGGTCCCCCAGCCCTTCCGCCACCACGAGACAGCTCCGAGTCTGGGCACGACACCTGACCTTTTTTACGTGCAACTTTAGCACTTTTGGGTTGTTTTCCAAGATTTATTCCGATTCAGGAGACACCGTGCCTGGCCCACGCCTCCAGTTCCCTTATGCACCAAGTCATCAGGCTGGAGGAGGCTGCTCTCCCTCCTGCCAAAGCAACCGGGCTTAGCAAAGCCAGCCACTCTCATCAGACCTTCAAAGGGCTCTCCAGCCATCCCACCCCTCCCGGGAAGGGAGCAATGCTTGGTCTTGCCTTCTGCCTTCAACTCTTAAAGCCTTGGATACAAACAGAAGCTGATGCAACTCGAAATGAGTTAATATCCCCACACACATAAAATCAGGGTAATTTCAATCATGCCTTGGACAGGTTATGCTCAGACAGCTCAGCCCTGCTCTGGGGCACTCAGGGGCA
>NW_005054383.1:1307926-1308788 GCF_000277835.1 Geospiza fortis
ACTCTCAGAGTCACAGGCAGCCAGTCTGTCACTGCAGGTGTGCTCCAGTTTAGGGAAGAGCAGAGCCCGGAGCACAAGTCCCAGGTGACAACGTGCAAAGCGTGGCAAGATCTCTGCATTCAGAGCCACAGTCTGGGATATGCACCCCTCACCTCCACCTTGGCTCCCTCCAAACACGTCTCCCAGTCTCCATCAGCTCTTGACCCACCCACAGCAGTGCAGCACTGTCCTGCACCAGTGCCCCAGGCCATGGGCAGCGAGCAATTCCCACACAACCTTCTGTCCGACCATGGAACCCACCCAGCCGCATCCCGGGCCTGCGGACAGCAAAGCTCCATTGAGATTCCCAGCTTGGAGGAAACAGTATGACATTTCAAACACAACGTTCACATTATCCATCTCCTCTAACAGGCCCACGGATGATCACCCTGAACAGTTGTTTCCTGGTGCTTGGGGGGATGCACCCCAGGAGCAGGGAGAGGAGAGAGCTCAGTAAATGGAGTGGCTAGCAAGTACAGAGCATTTTCCATCCTCTAAGGCTCCTGCATCCAGGACCTGGAGGCTGAGATGCTTCAACTGAAGCTGAGCTGACATGCAGCAAAAACCAGGGGTCTTGATGAGACACTGGGACCCCACAGCCTTAGGATGTTCAAGACCCAAGGATAATAGCCAGTCAACTGATTCTAAAGGGCAAACTCGTAGAGGCTTGAGAAACTCTGCATAAAACCCTGCTCATCCCCAGCACGGGCGTCTGAGCTGGAGGTGAGAGTGAAGAACTGCAGGACAGGCAGCCCGGGGCGCTGGGGGCTCTGCCCTGCTCCAGCCCGGGGCCGGCGCTCGGCGGTGCCCCAGGCGGGGCTGC
>NW_005054383.1:1309933-1317974 GCF_000277835.1 Geospiza fortis
CGCTGGTAATTCCAGCTTTAATGCCCTGGCGGCACATGAAGCGAGGGTGGGGCGGGCAGGGATCTGCTCGGCGCTGCGGGCGATGTGCAGCCGCAGCTCGGCGTGGGACGGGGGAGCGGGGCCGGGCCGGGGCCTGCACCCACCCGGCCTCGGAGTCCTGACCCACGTCCCGAGCCAAACCAAGGCCAGACTCGCCGGGTTAAGAAGCACCTTCACACCCTCGCACCCACAGAGATGAGAGATGGAAGCAGTTCGACTCTCCGTGCTGGGCTGCTCCCTCCCGGAGCCACGAGGGAAAACGGGAGGGGGCCCCAGATGGGACCCAGCCCAGCTGGTCCGGCACACCCTGATGGCAAGTCGGTGGTCGTTGTTCCAGCAAAAGCAGCATCATTTAAGCCACCAGTCTTGGAGGGCGATTAGTGGCTGCTAAGTGGAACATAACAGTTGCTAAAGAGGGAGGAGAATGTTCTCTTCAGGCTGTTGGACCGTCCCCAAAGGGCGCCCCAGGCTTTCTCTACGGGGTTCTGAAATGGCAAATGTTCATGAGACCTTCTGTAGCACAATGCAGGGACCAAAAGCTGATGAAGAGCTTGGGCTTCCCTTCATCCCTCTGTAAAATGTGACTGCCAGTCATATCAACACATTTATTTGCAGACATCTTTTCTAGAGGGTGCAGACAGTTCTGCTGCTGTCCTTTGGGGTGGGCCAGGGGAGGAGCAGCCCCATGCTGTCCTCACTCACAGATGGGATTCCTGGTCTGGGGAAATTGGGGGCTTGGTGCTCCAGCAGTGTCTGAGGAAAGCACAGAGCAAGTATTCCCAAAATCACAGGATCGTGGGATATCCCAAGCTGGAAGGGACCTACCAGGATCATCAAGTCCAACTGCTGGCCCTGCAGGAATCCTGCCATGGCCAGGGGCTGCCTTGCCCATTGTAGGGCAAAATCAGGATCCGCTGGGGAAAGGGAGAATTTGAGCTTAAAAGAATCCTCTGGCTCCACCATGGTGGGTGTTTCCAGTCAGATCTGTCACCAGCTATGAGCAGTAGCTGGAGTGGGAGCTTGGGCACTTGGGGACATTCTGTGCTGCACTCTGGTGCCACATGAGGTCCCCGCAGGTGTCCAGGTCCTGGCTCACAGGTCACATGAGAGCTGCTGGGTGCCTTCATCCCTGATCTCTTCAGCCTTAGGGAACAGCAGGTGGCTCCTCACAGCACCCAGAACAAGCCCTTGTGTGGGGGCAGTTGGGTTCAGCTCCCTTTGCTATGCTCAGGATTATTGATGAGTGTGAGAGCACAGCAGAGGAGCCCCTGCAGCTCATGTGGGCTTCAACATCCTCACAGCACAGAGCCCAGCTCTGACATGACAGGGAGTTCCTGGCTGGAATTATGTCACCAGCCTGGCCATCTTGGAGAATAAATGTATGAAGCAAACTTTGCCCAGTTAGGAAGTGATTTCAAAAAGTGGATGTTTTCAGTGTGTTCAGTTAGGAATTACAATCGTGGGAAGGTTTGGGTTGGAAGGGACTGTAAAGCTCATTCCATCCCACCCCTGCCATGGCAGGGACACCTCCCACTGTCCCAGGTCACTCCAAGCCCTGGCCAGCCTGGTCTTGGGCACTGCCAGGGATCCAGGGGCAGCCACAGCTGCTCTGGGCACCCTGTGCCAGGGCCTGCCGACCCTCCCAGGGAACAATTCCTAATTCCCAATATCCCATCCATCCCTGCCCTCTGGCAGTGGGAGCCATTCCCTGTGTCCTGTCCCTCCATCCCTTGTCCCCAGTCCCTCTCCAGCTCTCCTGGAGCCCCTTCAGGCCCTGCAAGGGGCTCTGAGGTGTCCCTGGAGCCTTCTCCTCTCCAGGTGAGCACCCCCAGCTCTGCCAGCCTGTCAGAAATTTAAATGAACTGGGATCCACATTCCCTAATTTTAGCTGGATAAACTGAGGCTCATAACTGGCAATGCCCATCACATCTATGAGCACTGGAGTAAGACAGAGGTTTCCAGTTATTCCAGGCAAATTCCTGTTCCTGTCATTGATGATAAAGTCGATGTAACATTCAGTTGGTGCAGCAGAGGCATCAATATTGCAGTGAGCTGCATTCCTGGGAATGAAAGGTGAGAGGAATGTCACCTCCTGCTCTGCCCTGAGCAAACCTGCCTCATCACAGAAACAATCATTTTCAAGTGTTGTTGCTCAGCTTATCCTCCACCTGCCATGCCTCCTAAAATTACCATTCCAGGGCTTTTCCTGGAGCTGCCTGGGCTGCCTGGACCATCCTGAGCTTTTCCTGACTGTACAAACCTTGCTTTCCTCCAACTGCAAAGGTTCTCCCCCACCACCAGCCCTTCCCAAATCTGACAGAGGAGAGTGTCAGCCAGCTCTCCCTGATGCCCTGTGCAGGCTGCCCTACAACAGAGACTGGACAGAGTTACAGAATAAAGTAGGGATTTGTTAGGAGGCCTCAATGGATCCACCTTGGGCAGCACAAGGGTCCAGCCAGGGCTGCACCCAAGGTGAACTAAAATGGTCACAAAATGCACAACCAGTCATGGGGTCTCACACTTTTATGAGTTCTGCTCCATTTGCATATTGGAGTTAATTGTCTAATTACAGCTTTAGCTTATGAAAGTACCATCCTGCTTGTTTTTCTCTTCAGTCCATGTTGTTTGTGCTCTTGGGCCTGAGATTTGGATCATTTGTCCTTGATCCCCAGCTAGAGAAGGAATTGTTTTGTGTCCCTACTCTGTGATGAGAGCTCACCATCCCCTAATACAAAGTTTAGAAGTGCACACTAAAGCACTGAATCTGAAAAACAGAAAAGCCAAAACCTGAGGCACCATCCCCACGCCATGGACTCGCACAGCTGAGATGCAAGCAGCCGTGGATCGATGTGTGTCAGCCCAGACACGGCTCTGGATGTCTCTGTGAGCTCCCCTGGCACTGATCCCGAGCTGCTGTGCCATGGGATACCCCAGAGGATGGGAGGTGGCCTGGAGCAGACCCAGCTGGCCAAGGCCAGGGGTACACACCCAGCGTTGGCAGGGACTGGGGGATGCACAGGGAGAATTCCCGTTGTGTTCTGGCAGTGCCGGAACCAGCAGCTCCTGCCTGAGGCACCTCAGGTGAGAGAGAGGAAGGGTTTGCGTGTTCCACATGCCAGGATCTTCCATAGTCGTCATTTCCCAGGACACCAATCTTGAATGAGCCTTCCCTCAGTTCTCACCTCTGCTGTGACCATCACTTCACACTGGCAAGTGGCTCCTTCCTGGTGCCTGCCCTCAACCCTCCCAGCCGCAGCCTGAGCACGAGGAGGCCCTGATGGCTGTCAGAGGGCAGGACAGAAAGCCTTGCATCCATCATTGTTTTGGGAGGAGATCTTCCTCCTTGAGCTGTTGCAATGGAAGGTGCAAGGCAGGTGCAAGGAAATGCAACTCTTGACGAAATATATAACGTGTATATATTGTATAAGGGTGGGCAGGCCCTGGCACAGGGTGCCCAAAGCTGCTGTGGCTGCCCCTGGATCCCTGGAAATGTCCAATACCAGGCTGGACAGGGCTTGGAGCAAGCTGGGACTGTAGAAGGTGTCCCTGCCCATGGCAGGGGGTGGGAGAAGATGAGCTTTAAAGTTCCTTCAACCCAAACCACTCCGTGACTCTTTGATTATCTATGTGTGCATCTATCACTGATCAGTGATGTTTTTAGTGGTAGGGATCTCAAAGTTAGGTAGAAGATGTAGTGCTGTGTGTAATATCTGTGTGTGCAACGCTGAGGGCACCTGAGGGAACAATATGGTAAAAACCCAGAAGATTTTGCTTTCATTGTCAAGAGAATGCATTTCCTACATTTTGGTGTGAGGGAAATTGGACTCAGTGACTTTGAGAGGTACATGGATGGCCCAGGGGAGATCCAGACTGTGTTTGTGGAGGCACATGGTCATTGCACAGGTCCAGCAGCTGTCAGCAGTGCCTGGGCTGACACCAGGCTCGTGGCTCCTGCTTGCCCAGCACCACGTGCTGTCACCTGCAGTGGGACAGCTCAGGGGATGGAGATGAATGGTCCTGCTGCAGCTGTGCCAGCACACGTTCAAGGTGCTCTGTAGTCTTTTTTGTTGGGGTTATGGCTCTCAAACCTCTCCCTGCTTGAGGGAAGGGTATCCATCCCCTCTGTTCAGGGAGGATTATCTGTTCCAAAACCCCCAGGTGATCCCAGGGCCCCACACCTGTCCTTGGGACTGAGTCTGTGCCTAAAATGGCCACCTGGGGCCCAGATCATGGGGACATGGGGAACTGGGGTGTCTCTTGGGTTGCTGGAGCTGTGGGGATGTTCATAGCACTCTGGGGGTACTAGGAATTCCCTGCAGTCCTGGGGGAATTCTCACTAGAGGAGGAGAGCTGTCAGCATTTCCTTAGGGGAATTAGAGAGCCCTGGGAATATCAGGGCATTCTTGGGGGAATCTGGGAGCTCTGGGAGTATCAGGCATCCCCCTGGGTGTGTGGTGTCCCCAGGAGATGTGACAGTCCCCAGTTCCTCACAAGCAGTGCACAAGTGCACGGAGACCTCAGGGATCTGGGGTACCCCAGCTGTCCTCAGTGGGGTGGGGGTGTCAGGGGAGCCCAGGGAGGGAAGGTGTGCCCTGGTCACTGACCAGGGGGGTGGGCTCCCTGTGGCACTTGGGCACACCTTGGGGTGGTGACAGGGACCCCCAGGGCCTTGGGAAGGACAAGTCTCATCCCCCTGCAGCCCCTCTACCAACCCCACCACCCCTGAACCCCCAGGCTCCCTCTGACTCTCTACTTTCCCAGTGCTCCCCAACAGCCCCTGCTCACTCTCCCACCCCCCCAGTGACCCCCAACCTTCCCCAGGGATGACCCAGAGAATCCTACTGCCCCCCACTTCATTCCTCAGTGCTGTCCCACCCTGAGCCACTGTTTGCCCAAGGAAAGAAAGGGATGTGGCTTTGGCAAGGGCCTGGGGTCCACAGCCTCCCTCATCTCCTTTGACTGCTGGGGTTTTCCCCATGTTTGCCACGGCCCTGATGGTTCCAGTGCCTACCAGAGCCAATGTGAGGGGTCTGGCTGTCCCCAAACACAGTACAGGGGCTCTGACCTGTCCCCAGCTCCTCACACACATGGGCTGGGCTGCTCTCTCATGGCTCCATGAGGGAATTCTGTCACAGGCACCCAGGTGACCCTCTGGATTGCTGCTTTAACCATTCCTATCCCCAAAGTACCTACTAAAGCCTTCAAATCATAGAATATGTCAGGTTGGAAGGGACCCACAGGGATCACTGCTCTTTAAGAGACCAGTCTTCCCAGTGCAAAGTGTCCCAGGGATGTGGGGGCTGGAAGACTCTTCCTCAGAAAGGGCTGAAGGCAGAGGCAAGAGTGGTAAAAAGGGTTTTTGGCAGCAGGGCCTCTTCTGCTACCCCACCTAGGCAGAGGGGTGGGATGACATAGGTGGAAGCTACGTTTTCACTGGAAGTCTGTCAGAAGGGGTTGGTAGAGTGGGAAAGGAGAAGCAAGTGTGTGAGGGGCTCAGCTCTGCTCCTTGGAGCAGCCTGCTCCAAAATCCCTGGGATCCAGAGTGTCTCTCTTGTCACCCCAAGGCCCACACTGTCCTTCTGCCAGGTCTCACTGAGAGCTGAGTAAGGGCCTTGGAGATCCCCAGGATCCAGCAATAATGAACTCCCAAAGGAGGAGCACCTGGAATGACACGGATTAATGAGACAGTAAATGACAGAGGAGCTGAGACAATGCACAATGAAGACTCTTTTATGGAAGAGACACAGCAGGTGCAACTCTGGCCATGTTCACCCACAGAGGAAATCAGCTCCTGGCCATCAGTGGTGCCTGTGGTGCTCATCTTTCAGGGGTGGCATGATCTCTCCAGTCTCTAAAATCCTGTCCCCCTGTGGGATGAGAGCATGGTGAGCATTCCCTGTGGCATCCAGACTCTCCCTGCACAGCCCAGTCCTTCAGGGAACCTGCAACTTTCCCCACTTCCAGGCAAGAATCTCACACAACTCACTCAGAACACTCTCATTCCCCCAACATCCCTAGAATGTTGGAGTAACATCACAGCAAAATTTCCTGGAGCCTGTACTTGCTTTACCCCTTGTTTTCACTACAGAACAGCAGCCACATATTTTGAGCCTGTTTTGTTTTAAAAATTACTTCTAGCACTGCATAATCCCCTCCAGCAGTGATCAGTGAGTCCAACCCCACGGCCCAGAGGCCATGGAGAGCCATGGAATTCCTCAAAAATCAACCTGCTGCCCCAGTGCCACTTGTTCCAGCTCCAGGCACAGTCTTGGCCTGCTGAGCTGACCTAACTCGACTCAAAAATGAGGCTGAAGACAGAGGCCAACAGCTTGACCTTCAGCATGTTGCTTGGGATGGTTGTTTGGGATGGAATGTTTTAGAATTTTATTTTAGATGGACCATGATTAGGAGGTGTTATGCCAAAAATGGGCAGCAGTCAGAAAGAGCAGAGCAGATCTTCTGTAGGAGTATTTGCCCTCTGACTTGTTAAACCAATCAGTAACAGCTCAGAGCAGCCTGGAAACAGAAAATACCAAGCATTGTGACACTCTCTGCTTCATGGAACTTGTCCCAAGCTGAGGTGACACAACTCTTTGGGGACACCTGAGTGTGGGGGACCTCCAGGGACTGGGACCAAGCCAGAACCAACATTCTCAGGGCTGGCAGTGAGGAGAAGCAGAGCCACTCCTGTGTGATTCCATGTGTTAATAATCACTGGGGCTTGGAACACCCATTCCCAAAGGGAATGTTTGTATTTTCCACCCAGGATGGGCAGCATCAGCCAGGTTCTACAGAGGAGGTAACACTGAAACAGGGACTGAGACAAGATTAAAGTGCCCAAACCCACTATCCCTGTGTTGCCCACAGGACCCAGCACATCCCCTAAGAAAGCTGTCACTGGACATTTCCCAGGTGCTGCACAAAGCTCCCTGGAAACCCCTTCCTGTCAGTGTGACACAGCTGGAAGACAAGACAGGCCATGAGAGACTTACTGGGAATATCCGTGGGTTGGTCATGACCACCCCGTGCGGCGATTTCTGGAAGCAGGGGGAGAACACAGGGAAGGGGCAAAGAGAACAGTGTTACTTGGAGGAAGCACAAAGGGTGTTCAAAATGGGCACCACTACCCTTCCAAGATACAAACTGTGATAAGAACAAGTTCTGTTAAACCTTCCAACTCAGAGAAATACCTGAGGCTGCAGCAGTCACACCTGCCAGGGAGGGCAGGGCTGGCCCCTTTCCCTCCCCACACCAACTGCTGCCCTGGTTATTCCCAGGGCTGTTCCTGCAGGACAGGAACAATTCAGACACAGCTTTCCTGTGATCAGGAGAAGCTGGGCACTACCATAAATCATGAAATGGTTTTGGTTGGAAGGAGCCTTAACCCTTCCACTGTCCCAGGTGCTCCAAGCCCTGCCCAGCCTGGCCTTGGGCACTGCCAGGGATGCAGGGGCAGCCCCAGCTGCTCTGGGCACCCTGTGCCAGGGCCTGCCCACCCTCCCAGGGAACAATTCCTAATTCCCAATATCCCATCCATCCCTGCCCTCTGGCAGTGGGAGCCATTCCCTGTGTCCTGTCCCTCCATCCCTTGTCCCCAGTCCCTCTCCAGCTCTCCTGGAGCCCCTTCAGGCCCTGCAAGGGGCTCTGAGGTGTCCCTGGAGCCTTCTCCTCTCCAGGTGAGCACCCTCAGCTCTCCCAGCCTGGCTCCAGAGGGGCTCCATCCTTGGGGCACCTCCATGGGCTCCCCTGGACTCTCTCCAGCAGCTCCAGGTCCTGCTGCTGTTGGCCCCAGGGCTGGGGCAGCTCTGCAGCTGAGGCCTCACAAGGGTCATTCTTTGAGATGAAGTATCACACTAAATTTATATATAAGTGCTACCCCAGCAAGGCAACACAAGCGGTGAACAGGCCACAGGGAATAACCTTCATCTGCAGCCGAATGTGAGCAGCATCCTCCACACCCGCTGTGGCACCACTCCCGCTCCATCCCCCCGGCCCTTCCCGG
>NW_005054383.1:1318391-1319292 GCF_000277835.1 Geospiza fortis
GTGGTGACGCGCCAGGCAAGGCCGCCGAGGTGGCGGCTCTGCCGTGAGGGGAACCCGGGAACCGGGAGGGGCTGGGGAAAGGACAGCGGGGGTAGTCAGCTGGGGCCTCTTCCAATGCCCACAGGGAGCTGACGGGACAGAAGGGACGAGTGTACTTTACAACAGTATGGAGGGACAGGACACGGAATAGTTCCCCACTGCCAGAGGGCAGGGATGGATGGGATATTGGGAATTAGGAATTGTTCCCTGGGAGGGTGGGCAGGCCCTGGCACAGGGTGCCCAGAGCAGCTGGGGCTGCCCCTGCATCCCTGGCAGTGCCCAAGGCCAGGCTGGATGGGGCTTGGAGCACCTGGGACAGTGGGAGGTGTCCCTGCCATGGCAGGGGTGGGATGGGATGGTCCCTAATGACCCTTCCCAACCAAACCATTCTATGATCCCTCTGATTCCATTATTCCAATATTCTGTGTTTGTGTATTTCCATGTTTCCAGTGATTCCACGATTCCATAATTACAACGTTTCCACGGTTCTTGTGATCCCAATCATTCATTGATCCAGTGATTCCACGTTTCCCCGATTACTGTATTCCCCCCATCCCGACTTGTGATTCCCCGATCCCGCTGTGTGTTCCCTCGATCCTGGTGTCTATTTCCCCTATCCCGGTGTGTGTTTTCCCCCCATCCCGGTGTGTATTTCCCCCGGTGTTCATTTCCTCGATCCCGGTGTGTGATTCCCCCCATCCCGGTGCTTCCCCGCTCTCTCAGTTCCCGCTCGGGCAGCGGGGCCGTGGCGCCCCCTCGCGGCCCGGGCAGCTCTGTGGCGGAGCCGTGTCCGGGGGCCGCGGGTTCGATCCCCGCTCGGGCGCTCCGGGCTCCGGGCCCGTGGGGCGGTGCCGCCCCGCCC
>NW_005054383.1:1319398-1337074 GCF_000277835.1 Geospiza fortis
GGAGGGTCTGGGACGCGGGGAGGCGGCACCGCGGCGTCATCTATTTATTTATTTATTTATTTATCTATCTATCTATCTATCTATTTATTTATTTATTTATTTATCCTGTTCTAGGAACTCGAACAAAGCCTGCGCACCGCGCCGGACGCCGCGCTGCTGGCTGATATTCTGCACAAGGTGAGGGACGGCTCGGAGTCGCCCCCGTGCCGTCACCGGGGTGTCCCAAATCCGCCGGAATTGCTCAGAAGTACGGAGATCGGTGATCCGGTGTCGTGGTGTTTCGTTAGGCCCCGCAGAACCGCGGATTTCCTTCTTTGCCCGGTATTTGGGTGTTCTTAGATCAAAACTGAGACCCGCGTGCCAGAGCACTGGTGTGAATGGCTCCGGGATGTTCAGGATACAGGGAATGGGGGTGCTAAACTGTCCCTGCGGATGGAGAGCACAAATCAGGCAGCAAACCAAAACGGAAAGAAGGAAGAGAAGAGCAGAAGAAGGAGGAGAGTAAACTGGATTATTTTCACTTTATTTTCCTCTTTGCTCTATTGAAAAGTGATACTTTTGTTGCCACAAAAAGTAAGAAATCTGTGACCACAGTTATGTAAACTCACAAACCTGTCAGAAATCATCCCATTTCAGTTTCTGGCTTAGAATCTCTTGTACAGACTAAATTCCAAAGCATTTCATGGCACCCAGACCCAATTAATTGCCCTCCTGTGGTCCTTGGTGCCTTTCCTAAACCCTGCCCTGGGTAATTTGTTTCCATGGCTCTTCTCATTGTAGACAGTTCTTCACCCTCTGTGTGTGAAATATCCCCCTTCGGCCAAGTACAGGAGGTGCTTCCTGACTGAGCTCATCAAAAAGGTATCTCTTGCTTTTCAGCTTATTTTTCACTTGTTCTTCTCTTTTTTTTTTTTCCCTTTAGAATACCTGATGTAAAAACCAACCACAACATTCAGTGTAAATTCACTGTACTAAAATGGGGCTTAGAGTGCAGTTGTTTTCTCTTTCATGACAGTGTGATGCTCAGAGCTGCCCTGTTCTCCTCCCCCACAGCTTGAATCCACAGCAGCTGAACCCCTGGATGAACTCTATGAGGCACTGGCAGATGTTCTAAAAGAAGAAGAAGAATCTACTCACTGTTACAAAAACTACTTACTGGTAAAAATTGACTCTGCACTGTTCTAAACCACATTTACTCACCCAAATGAAGCAATAATTTGCTTTGAAAACACCAACCTTTTTTGTAAATGCAGGGTGCCTCAACAAAGGCAGAAATGATGCATCTGACTCCATGTTCTCAGAAGGCTAATTTATTACTTTATTATACTATATTATATTAAAGAATACAGGAAGGGTACTTACAGAATGCTGAAAAGATAATAATGAAAACTCTTGACTCTTTCCAGAGTCCTGACACAGCTTGGCCCTGTTTGGCCAGAGTGAAAACAACTCACAGCAGAATCCAATCAGGCCTGTGGTTTTCCAAACACATTCCACATGAGCACAACACAGGAGAAGCAAATGAGATAAGAATTGTTTTCCTTTTCTCTGAGGCCTCTCTCACTGCCTTTCAGCTTCCCAGGAGAAAAACCCTGGGCGAAGGAATTTTTTCAGAGAATGTGAATGCCACACACCCTGAAGCCTGGAGTGCTTCCTGCCTTTTTCCAGGTGCTCTTGTTGATTGTAAACTCTCAATCATGGCCTGCGCTGATGCATCTTTGCCTCCCTGTGTCCCACAGCCCTCGGGGGACTGCGTGAGCCTCTGCGAGAGCACAGCGCTGATCTCCGGGGGCACCACGGGGCTCCTCACCTGGGAGGCTGCCCTGCACCTGGCCCAGTGGGCCCTGCAGAACCCCAGCCTCTTCAGGGGCAGGTATGGCAGCAGCAGGGCTGCACCGAAGAGCTGTGATCCTGCAGGATCACACCATGCTTTGGCTGGGAAGGGACATCATTCCATGGGCAGGGACACCTCCCACTGTCCCAGGCTGCTGCAGCCCCTGCCCATCCTGCCTTGGGCACTGCCGGGGATCCAGGGGCAGCCACAGCTGCTCTGGGCACCCTGTGCCAGGGCCTGCCCATCCTCACAGGGAACAATTCCTAATTCCCAATATCCCATCCAGCCCTGTCCTCTGGCAGTGGAACCCATTCCCTGTGTCCTGTCCCTCCATCCCTTGTCCCCAGTCCCTCTGCAGCTCTCCTGGAGCCCCTTCAGGCCCTGGCAGGGGCTCTGAGGTGTCCCTGCAGCCTTCTCCTCTCCAGGTGAGCACCCCCAGCTCTGCCAGCCTGGCTCCAGCCCTTTGATACTGTGAACTACACAACTGTAATTTAATAACAGAAATATTTAATAACAGACTATGCACCCAAAATAACTGAAATTAGAGCCTTTTGCTGCTGAGTAATTGCTGCTCTTGTCTGTTCTGCCAAACTTTAACCCAGGAGAGGGCCTGGTTTAAGACCTGATTTGGGATCAAATCCTTGCACTGTGCAGTCTGACCTGCTCTGTGAGGTCAGCTGTTCAGTTTTCAGTAATTTCACTAACAACCTTCACCTCATGATGGGATGTACCAAGGATTATCTGTGTTAGATTAGTGTGCAGCTCTGATCACATAATTTCCAGTTTATTTATAAACAGTCAAGATGAGCAAGGAGTTTTGAGGAAGGATAATTTAATAATAATTAAGCTCACAGGGGAAGGAACTGTGCTGCTCAGTGTTTGTTTCTCTCCACTGACTAAAAACTGGAGAGCCAGCTCAGGTGGAAACAACTGTGCTGCAGATGGCCAAAGCCAGGTGGGAATGTCTCTCCTCCCTCTGGTGGGAATGCTTTGTGCCTTACAGAAATCAGCATTTCAGCTAATTAATTTTATGCTGACAATTCCACCGTCAGTTATTCCCAACTCTCCAGTTGCTTGGGACAAAGGTTAGATTGTGGATGTTTCACTCAAAAATTATTGTAATTATCTGGAACTGATTTTACCTTTAATTATATTTAGAATATTTTGATTTCTAACTCAGTGCTGAGTCCTGATAGTACTTTTTACTCCATTACCCTCAGGACAATCCTGGAATTGGGGAGTGGGATTGGCTTCACTGGAATTGCCATCTGCAAGAGCTGCCAGCCCAGGACGTTCATATTCAGTGACTGCCACCCCCGTGTTCTCAGACAGCTGGGGGAGAACCTGCAGCTGAACGGCCTCACCCCGGAGCCTGACGTGACCTGGAGCATCCAAACAGAGTCCCAAGGACAGGAGGGGGAAGGACAGAGTTTCCAAACCCCAAAAGTGATTGTGGCTGAGCTTGACTGGGGCTCAGTGACAGAAAAACAGCTGCTGGCTCTCAGAGCTGACGTTGTCATTGCAGCAGGTACTGCACATACAGGGAGCAGGGGTGGGCAGGGCTCAGTGACCCCAGCAGCCTCTTGAGGAGTAACAGAATAACAACAGCCAGCTACAGGCTGTATTTGGACCTGTCTGTGTATAAATTCAGAGGGAGTTTTATTAAAAATCCAGTCATGGAAAATCTAGTGGCAGTAGGATGATGGTGGTGATACCCAGTGAGAGCAGAATGTCTCAGCTGTAGGACTTAAACCCTGGTTTGGAGCTGTGCGAAGAAAAACCTGAGAATCCAGGTGCAAAAATTACTTTGGCGTCTCAGGTATCACAGGATACAGAGAATGGGAATTGTATAAAATGAAGTCACTGCATGGTACCTAATGGCAGTAACACTGCTCAGTGCCCATACCAGCCCCAGCTGCACTCTGAGGGCAAGAGCTGAGGGGCACTGACACCTCTGTTATTGCTGTTACTCACTGCAGTCTTTAGCACACTGCAGCATGATAACTGCAGTAGAGCACAGTCCTGCACACACCTGTGTAGCAAACCTGCACACCTGCACACACCTGTGCAGGAAACCTGCACACCTGCACACCTCTGTGCAGGAAACCTGCACACCTGCACACCTCTGTGCAGGAAACAGCCCCCCCTGAGCATCAGCATTCCGCTGCCCTTGGTGTTCCCTGACCTCTCACCACCATTTCTGCTCTCCAGGGAATGACTCCAGATGAAAACATCTGCAAGTCCTTGGCAGCAGCCTCTAAACCCCTCATTTCTAACAAGGCAGGTTTGTTTTGCCAAGGGCAGTGGGAACAGAGCACCAACACTCAGTGGTTCTGCTGCCTCCCTTAGGATGGGCTTAAATAAAATATCTGACAATCCATTTACAAAAAGGAGCACTGATTTTTAGTGATGAGGGCATAGCCCATAAAATATCAATATTCTCCTGCACTGTGAAGATTTTATTTCTGCTTTGCAGTTTTTATTCTGGTTTTTGCTCAATTCTCAATAAATATTGTATGTTTCTTTTTTTTTTTTTTTTTGTAGATGTGGTGTATGATCCTGAGATAATTTTAGCCCTCATTGGGATGCTACAGAAACTCTCCACCTCCAGAGCAGACAGGAAAGCTCCTGAGGTGTTCATTGCCTCCACAATCCGAAATCCAGACACGTATCAGCTGTTCCAGGCTAAGCTGGGTGGGTGCCTGTTCCATCCAGTGTTCAATAGTTCTGCCTTTTTGCCTTTCCCCATTACTTGTTCTGTGGTAAAGAGGAGCAGGAGCATTGTCCAAGGGCAGGATCTTATCCTAGAGCTGGATTTAGGAGCAGTAGCTTTTGCCCATGGATGTCAGCAGGAGCTTGGAACTCACCTTTGGGTACATCCTGGCTATCACAGCTCACATCTGTGAGGGATGATTTGTAATCTGGTGCCCATAGGAAAGTAAAAAGAGGTTTAAGGTTAAAGGAGGGAGCCATCAGTGCTGCACTGTCAGTGGTAACACCTGAGATGCAGCCTAAACCCTTTATCTTATCTTACTTGTTCCTTGACCTGACTCTATTTTCACCTTTTCTCTTTTGACAAAAACCCCCAACTAGAGATTAAATAAAATAGATTTGGGGATTTTTCTTCATATAAACTTCTAAAGCCTATCTTTTGCAGTGTCAGCTGGTGTTCACCACCTGGACCTGATGATCCCTGTGGCTTCCTTCAGCTCAGGATATTCTGGGAAATTCTGGTTAATTCACAAAGTGGCACTGACTGTTCAGCAGAGGCATTAATGGGATTTTTACAAAAACACTCATAAGCATTTGCCTGTCAATCACAGCATGCTAAAGATCTCTTCTTACAGAACTTGTCATGCAACTTTTGCTCTTCATTTTATTAGGCATAAATATGATTCTCAGTGTTTCTCTTCACAGATAAAGCTGGGATCAGGTGGCAGGTGATTCCAGCCCACAGCAGCTGTAATTTTCTCTATGATGTGCAGCCAGATGTAACTATTCTACAGCTATTTATATAAGCTTGGCAGACAGAACTGGAATTTTGAGACCAACAGGAGCTGTGTCAGCCCTGTAACAAGATTATCCTGAATTCTGGAAAGGAGGTTCTGAGGATACAGCTGGACACATGGACACATGGAGTCCTTCCTCTAATTCCCAGCACAGATCCAAGCCTGCAGCTGCCCCTGGGAAGTGACTGAACCTCAGGCAACAGAAACCAAAAAGCCCCAATCATACTTCATTTGGATTCTGTAGAAGACAGCAGAATTCAAGCAGGGTTTTTTTCCAGCTGTGTTGTGATTTGTAAGTATTGGGGGCAACCTGCAGATCACAGGGTGAGGATCTCCCACAGACAAGGGAGCAAAGCAATGTTTAGAGTAATCAATGGGCTTTGTTTGTAAAACCAGCTGTAATAATCTACTCTGGTGTTTTATGTCTGTGTACACTTGCAGTTGGGGTTGGCTTAAAAACCCCCAATAAACAGTGAGCAGTTCCTGTAGTTGTGGCCCAGGATGACTCTGCTGCAAATCAGGTGCATCTTTACTCTGCAGTGATGATGAGTCCCTTTCTCTCACAGGACTGCCACTTCCACAGTGGCTGCTGGGAATCCAGGCAGGGCTGGCAATGAAAAAGGAACCACTCTCCACAGCAGTGTTCCAGGTATCCTGCAAAAAGGACTGAGCTCCCCTGCTCTGCAACTTCCCGTCATCCATTCATCCCTCTCCTGTTGGGCAGCATTGGTCCTGAAGCACAAAAATCAAAGTGATGCTCATTCTTCTCTTTTAGCTTCCTTTGCTCTACTAAAAACTACTTAAAATTAAATTTAAAAACTTCAACCTCCTCCTTCTGTAGCAATGGAGAGAAAAATGATGATACCTAACTTGAGACCTGAAGAATCTTCTTATTCTTCAAGCTTAAGGAGACCATAACTGCTGGGATCAAGCAGAAATAACCCCAGCCCAGGTTTTGGCTCCCTGTCCCCAAAAAGAACTCAAAGGTGTTATTTCCAGAGTAAACACAAACTGGCAGCCCACACAGGAGCTCCTTTATCTCCCCTTACACAAAATTCAAGACAAAGGTTCTGTATAGAGCTCATTTTGGATCTAAGAAGTTCTGTTATATGAAGAGGAAACCTCTCTAAAGCCTTTGGCATTACTGTTTAATTAGAGAAGTGCCTAATTTATCTCCATGTGCACAGGAATGGCCAAACCTCTAGACAGGATTTTTACTGAAAACAGGAAATAAACACTAAAAAATTGCCAAATCAATCTTTATGGATCATTCTTCAATTCATAAGCTGGACGTTTTGCCAAATTCTTGCAGTAAAGCAACTTGACCCTATTTTCACCTTTTCTCTTTTGACAAAAGCAGACATTCAGTAGTTGCTCAGAGTTTAAAACTGCTGGTGCAGAGCCCAGTGCTCACCTCCCAGCCTGAAGCAGGAGCTCTGAGGAGCAGTAAACACAGTCCAAGCCAAGTTACCAATGACTGACATCTGTTTTATCATCAAAAGGGTGATGAAAAAAATCTTGTAAGCATTAGGCTTGCATGTGAATACTGAGCTTAATACAAAGCTGAAGGCTGTACCTGAGTAAGCACTCACAAAGCAAAGTGCCTTTTGACTAAGTTATACATACTTTGGGGTTTATTTTTCCCTTTTCTGTCCCTCTGTTCAAGAAGAGAAGAATTTTAAGTTCTTTCCCAAGGTAAATGGGGACTTTCATTTCAGAGTACAGGGACAACACTGCAAGCTCTGCTTTGCTCTAAGTGCCCAGTAAAGCTGTCACACCCCAGTGCTGTGCTTCCACACCCTTGCACACATTGTCAAAAGGAAACTCAACTTGGAAACAAAATGGTTCTGTCCCAGTAAATCCACACAGGAGGATATTCAGTGCTTGGGCAATTAGTGGCCATCAATTTGACCAGATTAAATGAAACAATTCCAATGAAAAGCATCTGCCATGTGCCAAAGAAACCATACCCAAATCACCTACTGAAGTGCTGACTGTACAGGAGGTGAAGCTGGTCATAGTTTCTATCTGTATTCAGGGATCTTCACCAAAAAGGGCCCTTCAAGCAGCACAGGTTCTCACACAACAAACAGCTCAGCACCTTCAGCACCTCCTACTCACCCAGGAAGCTGAAACTGTACAGGAAGAGTTAGAGAGCCAAGAAAAGGAGTTAGAAACTGTAAGTGCAGACAATACAAAATCTTTATTCACCGTTTCCCAAATCCCTGCAGCTGCAGGAATGTGTCTGACACCTCCTTCCCCAGTCACTCCCCGTTGCCCAGCAAGGGAAGGACAGTCTGGTCCCAGCTCTGGTCCCAGCGCGGCTGCCGGGACTCTCGCAGGTTCTCTCGGAAGCTGTGAAGTTTCCCTTCCAGGCTTGGGAAATCCAAGAAAAGCATCTGTAATTTAACAAACAAAACCACAGAAAAATAACTATCATGTTCCATTTCAGGCTCATTCCAGCCTCCCCAGTGTTAATCCACAACTACAGCTGCAGTTCTGGGGTCTGGCCCCATGAAGAGAGAACAAGGAGAGAATTTGAAATGCTTTTGCCAGCTTCAGGTTCACATTCACACAGAAGTGAGGCAAACAATGCTCACCAGGCCAGGCCAGCCTTGTGAGACTGCAAAACACACAGGTGATGTTAGATCTGAAAGGGCTGCTCACACAGTGACACCTCTGGGGTTATTTCTGGGGGGAAAGAAATCAGTCAGAGCCTTTACCTTCAGCTGCTTTGCAAGTTCCTGTGAGTCCCTGAATATCAGCCCATTCTCATTGTGCTTCACCAGCTCATGTAAACTGTGAAAAAAGCCACAAAAGGAGAACTGAGCCAAAAAGCAGCGAGTGGGACGTTTGCAGTGCTGCACAGTGACATCCAAACGACCAGACCAGGGTATCTGTATCATTATGGCCCCACACCTGACATCATGGAGTCAAACAGGCAGTGTTAAACAGCTAAAGACTTCTTCTCCTTTCTATGTCAGATTAAATCTACCACAACTGTACCAAAGGGCCCTCATTCTGTCTTTGTGCCACTTATCTGGACATCCATTAAAAACCAGGGCAATTATCTACTTTCAAACTAGATTTTTTTTCCACAAGGAAAATCTGTCCATGATCTATCATGAAATCTTCACAGGAATTTATCTTCTTTTATAAAGCTACTGTTTTCCCAAAGGACCAGAAATACCAAGAATGCCCATGCATACACTCAGCCTTTCAGAGAACAGGTGTGTCTATGCAGAAGAAAGATTCTTTTAAAATTAAAGATATGGAAACAATGGAATACAGGGATTTTTTAGGGCAAGTGCTTGCATCAAATGCTCCTAATTTTGTGGAAACTAGTATTAACTTTTAAACTAAAACCAACCTTGATTTCTATCTTATTTAATTTTAAAATTAGCAAAATACAGGGATCTCATTGAATTCCTGCAGTAGCTGCTAAACTCTGGCTTTGTAAAAATACTGTTTTATGTGATTGCCTTGAGCTGTAACAGAATAAGCTCTTACCATTCAAAATGTATTGCACACACAGGTAAACAGCAGCCAAACATATCCACCACCTTCATGGGCAAATCCAAACCACTGGAGGATTTATGGAGACACACCCCCAGGTCTGCTGAGCCTGAAATCCAACACAACACAGTCTGAACTCTCTGAAAGCAGCTCCTCTGTCCTCCTGCAAACCTTCATTTTCCTGCTGCTTTGGATGGTGCAAGTGAAACTTCCAATTACCCAGACACAATTTCAAGCAATCAGGGAAAAGAATAAAGTACAGGGTGTTTTGGGACTCAGAATTAGTTATGTTTTAGAAAAATAGTCAGTGCATGTTAAAGGGGATTTTGAAGTTTTATGTATCTTAAAACAGCCTTTCTGCCTCTTAATCTGCTAAAAATGGGTAAGTAAAGGAAAACCCCATCACAACCCCATCAGTACACACTGTGAGCTCACTAGTGACCTCTCCCAGCTGAAGTCAGCTCAAACAGAGGAACTGTAGTGTGATTTTACAGACACTATGTTAATTTTTTTAAAAAGGACCAAATAAACAGTGTTTCACAGCCACATAAATTGTCAGGCTCTAACCCTGCAGAAAGAAGATCACATTGAATATATATTTTATAACTCTATTACTCCCCCTTTATGCTGTTGCAATGAAGATCCTGACGGAATAACATTCCAATGACATGTTAATTTAGAATTTCAGCTACTTTTGGTTGCTCAGCCAACAACATTTTCATTTCATTTACTGGAGTGACCCTGAAGGTAAAGTAGAACATCCACAGGCACCTGTATTTCAGCACAGCTGGAAGAAACAAAGAGTGCCAAGAGCAGGCTGAAACAGCACAGCTACTTCTTGGGAAACAGGGAAAAGCCAGCCAGAGGAATTTCCAACAATTCTTTGCTGGAATGAGTCAAATCCATGAATATCCTGTCACTAACCAGCAATATTCCTGACTATGTTCTCCAAGTCTGCATCAGCCCCCTGCAACTGTGCTGAGCTGTTTCCCACACATCCTCAAGCCTTTTCCATCCCCCACTGTTTACCAAGCAGAAGAGGGTAATCCTCAGCCTCCAGCCATGGCGTACAGATCTGGATATGCTTCAAGTGCAGCTTTTGGATCAGTCCATTGTAATAATCTTTTAGAGGTCCTTTACCTGTGTAAAACAGAAAGAAAATGTTTTATCAAGATGACTGAAAACAGTGTGGGCCTGTGAAATACAAGCTCCTGTTGGATCAGGTGCACAAACAATACAACACTTGTGGGACCCTAAAAAGACATGAAAAATCTTAAGTTCCCTTGAAAGGAATGTGCACGTGGACTTCTCTTACTCAGTATTTCAATTAGTTTCCCATCAATGTAGAATCATGCCATTTTTAAGGTTGGAAAAGCCCTCTCAGATCAAGCCCAACTGTTCCCCAGCACTGCCAGGGCCAACACTGACCCACACCTGAGTGCCACCACCCACAGGGCTTTCAATTCCCCCAGGGATGGTGAATCCATCCACCACTGCCCTGGGCAGCTGTGCCAGTGCCTGATAACCCTTTCCATGAAGGAATTCTCCCAGTATCCAGTCTAAGCCTCCCCTAGCACAGCTCAGGCTGCTTTCCCTGACATTGCTTTTGCAGCATCATCTCAACATTGCCCTTAGATTGTTTTTCATGCAGAGCTGGAGCAGACAGGAAGGCTCTTTAAGGATGTGCCATAGTTGGTGGATGGTGCAATAACTCAGCTATAAATCACTGTCCTGATAACCAGACACAAAGGCAACAGTCCCTCCTCCCTCCCACCAGCAACAGAAGAGCCAGCACAGAACAAAAGTGACAACTAAACCTTCTGTTGGCACTGGAAGAATTGTAACACAAACATTCTCACCTGTTATCACACACACCAAAGCTGGAAGCTCAGCTCCCTCCTCGATAAACCTCTCATAATCTGGAGAAGATAAACACTGGTCAGAGCTGACATATCTCAGGGTGCTTGGTTGAAGAGGGGTGACAGTGCATTAATTACTGAGCTTCCCACTACAAGCAATTTCCTTACAAGCATGCATGAGTAACACAGCAGTAAATCCAGCAATGTTAACATTTACAGACTCCTCCAGAAATAAATCAGGCTGTTTATGCATGAAGCATTTCTTCAACTGCTCCCCAGTCAGTTGCTTCAATAGATCAATTTGGAACTGCAGCTGCAAAGTCTACAAGATAAGACAAAGTATTCCCTCCCTTCCCATTAGCAGATACCTGTGGAGAGCAGATGTAATAGCTCAGAAAATAAAACTGCAGTTTAGGAACCAGTTAGAGATTTAACTCTCCCTGACAACTCCTCTAATTGAATTCAGATGTTGCACTGCTGTATTTCAATTACTAATCTGAAATTAGTGCTAATTAATCCATACAACTGCATTTTCACCTGAATATAGAAGCATTGCTCTTTAGCAAAACCCTTCTTAAGTGTCCAGAAGATCTTTGAAAGAGTGAGACCAATTCCTTCATACCAACCTTCTAAAGCTCTTAAAAGGACTGAGAAGTCTTCATCCTCTGAAAGAGAAGGCTTCATTAGTAACATTCATATTTCTACCATTTAAAATTTTTGACTTTAAATAACAATTGAGATTTCCTCACCTTCACCTACACAATTTAAACACATACCATGTACTCAAAGGTTAAGTACATAGTTTGTACTTAAAGGTTACTATTTACTAAAATGATCTATTAAAATTCCCCTAGTTTATTTTCATAAATAAAAGTCCATAACCATACACAGTATTTATCTCCCTTGTGGGCAACATGACAGATAAACCAGCTACAAATACTTCACATCTTTGAAGCTATCAAGTTAAAATTTTCTAGTTTCTAAAACTGAGAATTAAGTGTAAAAACTGCCCTGATTATTCAGAGATAAAGACAATCCTGCCCATGATTACTGGCAATGGATTTGTTTCCAGTCTTTGTTCCCTTCCTCATACATAGGGAAAAAGTGTACATAATTATGTAATAAACACCATCAGAAATCATGGAATCACAAATTGGTGTGGGTTGGATGGAACCTTAAAGCTCAGCTCATCCCAGCCCCCTGCCATGGGCAGAGGCACCTTCAGGGTGCTCAGTAAGGAGTAAATATTTGAGTTTCTCAATCTGTTTTACACCATGCAAGACGGTATGTCTAGAATGAAAGCTAAAAAAAAAACCAGGAAACCTCTTTTAATTATTCTTAAAGTTGAGCTCTATAATTAAAATCCAACTTCAAAAAAACCCCATTCATTTGTAGTATTATTTCAGTTACACAACATTTCGTTGCACCATACACACCTTGTCTTCAAATTCTCCCAGGAAAACAAAGGACAAGCACAACTTCAAGTGTGAGAAAGCACAAACACCCTACTTGACATGGAAAAGAGAAGTGATTCCCAACCTGTCCAGCTGGTGCTGCTGATGAGAAGGGCAGGCCGGCCCCTGGCCTTGAGCACAGTCCCGCTGCTGCCATCCCTCTGGGTGAAGGCCGAGCTGTCGGCACCGGGACTCCCAGCTCTGTACTATGGAAACACAACTTCCTGAGCACGAGCTGCACACAGCCAGCAACAGCAGGGAGCATTCTGCTGAGCTGGCACCAATTCCCACACATTTGGCTTCAGATTTGCTGCTCAACTTGTCTAGAAACAGAACGATTACATGACAGAAATACCAGGACAGGGCAGGCCATTTTTCCCTCTTTCCTGCTGCTACAGGCACAATTCCCCTTTCCAGCCAAATGTTTTCCTTCACAAGTTGAGCACAGTCAGCCTCCCTTTCCACAGTCTGTCTCACACTTACCACAGCATGGAGACCAACAGCACATGTACTCAACTAAACTCAGAACCTATGTTGCTTTGATTTTTTAAGATTTTCTAAGCTTTTTGATGTTTACATTCTTGTAACGAACTTTCTCACACATTTTTTGTAAATAACTTATTGTTTTGCATTCTTTTATAGAGGAAGAGAAATTTGATAGACTGTTAGTTTGTCCAGTGTCATTGGAGAGGTGGCACTTTCACCCTCCAATCCACTGTCACTTTTAGAAATCTATAAATGCTGGAGTCAGAAAATAAACTTTCCTTTTTTCACCTTAAGAACAGCAGTGCGTGTGCTCGTGTTGTTTCGTGTCCTCTAGTGACAAACCTACACATTCTGAGCTGGACATTTCCAAAAAATCCTCAGCATGCACTGTGGATTTCACTGCTTTTTCAGGCCTTAGTTTGGTGAAGTCAACTCCCTGGTACGTCTGCTACAGGTGACATCCTGCACTGCCAGAGGGAAGTGTTTCTTTAACCCTTGGACCAAGATGCTGAAGGCTGTGCACCATAATTAAGGAAGGGATGCTATTAAGGAAGCGTCCAAGCAGTGCAGTGGGGTCAGTGGGAGGCAGACATCTGCAGAGCTCCACCCAAGACACTCAGCACAGATTGCCTCAGTGCTGGTGCCAACTGCTTTAGAAACAAAACACCTCTAGTACCTGTGTCACCACAGCTCAATCCTCTCACCACCTGTGTCACCACAGCTCAATCATCTCATTTCTTCTGGCCTCTCTAGTGATAACTAATGTGTAGGAGAGACATTCTGTGCTGTTCTTGTGAGCCAGCAAAGGCCTCCTGAAGATAAAGGAAAGCCCCATATCTCTCCTGAGGAAGACGCCAAGGTTGTCACCAAGGAGATGTGATGAAGGAGAGAAAGTTAAGAGATATGGACTCCAGCTGGCTCACAGAATGAGGGGGCTCCTTGGTCACCCACTGAGAACTTTGTTTCTTTCCTATAACCAATGGGCAGTGAATGTGCATGTTAAGTGAATGTAAATATCTTGAAAAAGTATAAAAGCAACATGTTGCTGTAATAAATCTCTCTTGCACCCTTCTGATGGAGTCGTGGTACTTTGTGCTGTGTTGTGCTCTATAATGACACTAAGGGCCCTCAGTGCCCCTGTGCCTGCTGGGGTCAGAACACCCCACACAGGATTTTGGTAACTACAGTGCCACAGCTCCATGTGCCCTGGGTAAGGATGCAGTGTTGGGGAAGATGAAACAGGAAAGCCTTATAAATATGATTGTCTGGCAAAAGATTTTGAGAATATAGAAACTATAAGTGAGACTGAAATGAAAGCAAGCTTTGAGATCCCTCAGTTACTGAACAACTGGAAAACAATGCTGTGGCCAGCTGAAGGCAATTCCCTTTTGATGAAACAACACCCTCTGTTTGCAGACAGCTCCAAGGGTCAGAGCAGACCCTGCCAGCTTGGCAGAAGGGGCCCAAAGAGGAGTTTTTAGGGTTTAAAATGTAACACAGTGTGGTAATGTAATGATTCTTATGGGCTGTATGTAAATGCTATAGGATTTGTATCTTGTACTAGATTGGTTGGTGAGAATTAGAATATTCAACACAGAATAAGATTTATTGTATTGTAATGGGAACCTCGCTCTCTTACCCCTTACTCTCTCACCCTCTCATCCTCTCTCCCCCTCTCTTCTCTCAGCCTGCTCTGAGCTGTGGCTGGCAGCTCCCAGCAGGGCCCTGCACCCAGGCCCTGTGCAATAAACCCCAAGTTCCTGACCTGGCTGCAGAGATCTCTGTCTCCATCCCGACTGTCCTGCCCCCAATGCTCCTACAATGCAGGGGCAGCTGCACTTGCACACACCGTGGTCTGAAGGGCTCGTAGTCCTTGGCAAGTTTCATGAACAAGTTGTGTTGGAGGTCTAATGGTGTTTCTTTAAAATAAGATGCTGGTCTGTCATACAACGTTACAGCCCTGGGAGGAAAGAAGTGTGCAGCTTAAATAAGATACAGATGTAACAACATGAACGTGGTACAGTGGCAGGCTGCAACAATGTAATCAGAAAAAATTAACTACAAAACTAAAACATTAACCAAAAAAATAACTATACAGCAAAGTAATTCATTTTTTGACTCTTACAACTTCCTGTATTCCTGAAGTTTACTGGAACACACCAAGGTGGGCACAAGAAACAAAGAACCCTTTCTTGTGTGCTTATTCTAGGGGTGAAATGCACCTGTAAGAACTGCAGACATCACTGCCCTGATTTTCAAACTTACTCCTTAACTGCCCCTGATCTTGAAGCCCTCAAGATAAGTTCAGGCCAGAGTGATTGCTCAAACCCCAGTGATACCTGTCCCTCTCTGGCTCCACAGGCAGCCTGCAGCAAACTCCCATGGCTCCTGGACTGCCACCTCAGTCAGTGGGGTGTGCTAGTTCAGAAGGATGATGAAGACTCCTGAATGCCCACACCACACCGGCCCATCACAAAACTGAGCTGATGTGTTTCAGTGGTGATGCATGAGCTCAGGAGAGCTGCTTTTGGAAGATCCCTCTGAATCCTGAATCCTCAGGGATCTGCTCTGTCATTTACTTAGCACATACACACACTAAATTGAGGCACATGACTTACTTTATCTTGAAATTCACCCAGAGATCTTTCTTCATGGCATCAGTGACACACAGATTATAGTCAGACAAGCGCCCAAAAAGCTTTTCATACCTGACAAAAATGAAATATCAGTCAGAAACCACAGGCAGGCAATTGCAGCAACTGCTCCCAGTGCCCATGCTTGATGAAAGCCAAACAAAACCCAAAGAAACCCAACTGCCCCCAGAACTGAAATGTGATTGTCAATTTTTGATGGACTCCTATTCTCCAAAGCCTTTAAAGCCTTTAACTACACAAAACCAATTCTATTCAGCAAGGAGCTGTTCAAAGAAGAGCTGGAGTGTAAAGCAGCATTAGAGAATAAAAAACCCAGGACATATAAAGAAATTCCAACAACAAGATCAACATTTGCATAGGTTTTATGCAACATTTGCATAAAAGCAACTTGCCTAATTCCTGCAGCCCCCTCCCATGTGTTCAACAAAGCAGCTGCAGAACAGAAACCAACAGCAAAGCCCAGAAACCCCTCCCTGTGCCAATCACATCCTCCCCACTGGCCTCCATTCTGAATTCACCGAGGCACATCAGTTATAGAGAGCAGAAATGAGTGCACAAACCATTTTGCAACCAGGACCAGTGGGTGGCTCCTCCCGTGACTCAGGCTCATGATGCTGTACCCATAGTTGTGCCAATCAATGATGAGTTTGCTCCCCCACCACAGCCCTGCCACCCAGGCAACAGCTATACTGGGTAAGCCTGGGGGATTCTGCTCAAAAACAAAACCAAAATAGCATCAGCTGTGACCAAGTGACAAACACAAAGCAAATACCAGAAGCAAAAATCAAATTGAAGTTGCATCACCTTAAAGGAGCTTCATGAACAGACTGTTTGTATTCACTTATGAACACTGGCAGGTACTTCAAATTTAACCCTGGATCAAGATCAAAATTCCCTTCCAATAAACACACCAATACTTCCAGTAAGATTTATTCTTTACTGCCACCCATGGCAATGAAGTTTGAAAGCACAAGAACTAACAGGAAGAGAAAACTTGACTTGTTAACAGACCAATCCAAGTTTAGGGCCAAAAAATAGCTGCATACGGGTTTACACCAGTGATGAAACCAGCTCAGCTCTGACATAATTAACTCTGTGAAGCATTTATTTGTACTGAAATTAGCCCCAACACAAAACATACCTGAAGGAGAATATAGGATGGCTGATCTATCCTCAGCAATGTGTACAGTAACTGCACTGACTGCACGAGCACCTTTAGGACATACTGCAAAAGCTTTGGCCCCACTGCAGTGTGACAGAAAAACAGGTAAGAGAATTACAGCCCTCCCCACAGAAATGTGAACATCAGAACCAGCCAGCTCTGCAGAGACAGGGGCAGAATAACATGAAAATGGACTTTACTAACAACCTGGGTGAGTGATTGGTGCACCCTCAGCAAGTTTGGAGATGGCACCAAGCTGGGTGAGAGTGTCAATGTGCTGGAGGGTGGGAAGGCTCTGCAGAGGGATCAGGACAGGCTGGATCACTCCAAGGCAGACACTGAGGGGCTGGAGCATGTCCAGGGAAGGGAACAGAGCTGGGAAGGGGCTCAGCCTGGAGCAAAGGAGGCTCAGGGGGCCCTTGTGGCTCTGCACAGCTCCTGACAGGAGGGCACAGCCGGGGGGTCGGGCTCTGCTCCCAGGGAACAGGGACAGGAGGAGAGGGAATGGCCTCAAGCTGTGCCAGGGGAGGTTTAGGTTGGATACTGGAAACATTTCTTCATGGAAAGGGTGGTCAGGCACTGCCCATGGCAGTGGAGGGTCCCCATCCTTGGAGGGGTTTAAAGACATGGATGTGGCACTTGGGGACATGGGTCAGAGGTGGCCTTGGCAGTGCTGGGAGAATGGTTGAACTCGATGTTCTTAGAGGGCTTTTCCAACCTTTGTGATTTTATTCTATGATCACTATAAAGCCATGCAATATCTTGTGGTCCCTACAAATTCTCATTCTGTATTTTGTATGGAAAGAAATCCTACTCATGGAATGATTCGAGTTGGAAAAGACCTTAAGGCTCATCTCATCCCACCTCTGCCATGGCAGGGACACCTTCCACTATCCCAGGTCACTCCAAGCCCTGTCCAGCCTGGCCTTGGGCACTGCCAGGGATACAAGGGCAGCCACAGCTTCTCTGAGCAACAGGGGTAAGCACAAGGTGGGGGAGAAAGAGGTAGAATGAAAATCATGTCCACATTTCACTGTGCACGTGAACAGCACCAATGTACAGGCAGTGTTTAACTCCAGGGCTCCTGTTTACAGCGAAAGGCAGAGCAGGGTGGGAGCCGGCCGTGCGGCGGGGCTGGGCCCGCACACGCTGAGGGCTCTTCACGCTCCCCCGTCCCCCCGCAGCCTCTGCTCCCTGCCCAG
>NW_005054383.1:1337279-1337735 GCF_000277835.1 Geospiza fortis
CCCGGCCACGGCCCCGCTGCCGCCATCTTGGAGCGCCCAGGGTGGGAAGGGCGCGCCGCGAGCGCCCCCTGGCGGGGCGGAGGTGCCGCTCTGAGGGGACCCGGCCGGGCCGCGGCACCGGCAATTACCGAGAGAATGGTTCATTAATTACCGAGAGAATGGTTCATTAATTACCGAGTGAATGGTTCATTAATTACCGAGAGAATGGTTCATTGATTGCAGCATAGACGGGGCTTCATTAATTACAGCGGCACTGGACACTCGTCCGCATTGTGGGGTTTCCTCGTCCATTTTAGAGCATCTCGAATGTCGGGATCTCTAGCTTGTCACAGTGACCCCGAGAAGAGTTTGAAAGTCTCTTTTCCCAGCCTGGCGCTTGAAGAAGGAGTCAGGGCTCTTCATTTCTCAGTCTCAAGGTTGTTTATTGTATCTTATCTATAAAATTCTTTTTCTCCT
>NW_005054383.1:1337781-1341321 GCF_000277835.1 Geospiza fortis
CAGTGAGCTTCTACTCTAAACCAATCTGTAAGTGCCAACATCACAGCAGAAGATGGAGGCCAAGAGGAAGAAGGAGAAAGGCTGGACATACCCAGTTCCCTCCATCTTGCCTCCTGAACTCCCATACCAGAAACCCCAAAATCTACTTTTTCACCCCATGATAACTTCACTATTATTCTGCTTAAACTGTTGTGGCTTGGTGGTCTTCATCTAAGGTTGGTAATTTGCTCCACGGGTCATAATCAAACCCACAGGTGTTCTGGGCTCCATGCCAGGGTCTCTGAGCCCCCTGGCAGGGGTCTTGGCCGTCCTGGACAGCCAGAGGGATGTCCTGGGTTCCCAAACTCAAAGTCAGGGTTGATTTCAGTGCAGCCCCATTACCATCCAATGCATGTGCTTTTCCCTTGTTTGAATTCAGCTAAACTCTAACCAGCCCTTCTCTGGATCTGAGTTAACACTGCATATTTCTGTGCTATCCCTCACTTTGTTATCTCAATCCCTGATCCTGCTAGGTACTAAATCCTTTCAATATCTGCATCCCGCTGGTTTCTCATATGTGTACCTAATAAACAATTTCCATCTGTTTTCAGCTTGCAGATCTCTGTTTTCTGGTGGAAATACAGAACAAACAGAAGCCTGATGACAGAAGCATTTGCCACGTTACCTTGGCACCATGGAAGTGACTGAACACCATGTTGAAAAAATCATTAATTTGTACAAAAGTTTAAAACTAAGTCAGTTGTACTGGCCAAATGTGGTATTTTCTGAGGCCCCATAAAAAGGAGGAAATGATGAATCTGACTCCATGTTCTTAGAAGGTTAATTTATTATTTTATGATCTATATTATATTAAAGAATGCTATACTAAATTATAGTAAAGAATACTAAAAAATAGAGAAAGGATACAGACAGAAGGTTAAAAGATAATAATGAAAAACTTGTGACTCTCACCAGAGCCCCAACACAGCTGGATGGTGATTGGTCATTCAGTAAAAACAATTCACATGAAACCAATGAAACAACCACCTGTTGGTAAACAATGTCAAACACACATTCCAAAGCAGCAAAACACAGGAGAAGCAAATGAGATAATATTGTTTCCTTTTTCTCTGAGGCTTTTCAGCTTCCCAGGAGAAGAATCCTGGGCAAGGGGATTTTTCCAGAAAATATGATGGTGACAGGCCAAGAATCCAATAGGATTGTCACACAATGCAGAGAGCAAATGGTATTTCTTCACTACAAACAGGGATAACGACACAAATTAAAGATGCTGGTGACCAGAGACAGGACTGGCTGGAGCTGTGCCAGGGCAGGTTTAGGTTGGATATCAGGAAAGGTTCTTCCCCCAGAGGGTGCTGGCACTGCCCACGGAATGGGCACAGCCCCGAGGCTGCCAGAGCTCCAGTAGAGCTTGGACAGCGCTGCCAGGGATGCCCAGGGTGGGATTGTTGGGGGGTCTGTGCAGGGCCAGGAGCTGCCCTTGATGATCCCTGTGAGACTCTGCCCAACCAGGCAATGTCGCAATTCCACGATTCTCTCTGCAGACCCTTGTGGCTCCCCATCTGAATGGTATCCTGCTGTTCCAGTGAAACAGCAAGTAGGCAGTAACAATGAAACCATTGTTCCCTTTTAAAACATATAACTAATTACAAGCGTGGGCAGACTGGTTCCGCAACAAAATAAAGCCTGCAATGTTTGTTCAAAGATTCTGCTTAGATTGCATATTTTTCTACTGACAAAACATGGAATCACAGAATCTTCTGAGTGGAAAGGGACCCAAAGGAATCATCCAGCCCAGCTGCTGTCCCTGCACAGACACCCCAACAACCCCACCCTGGGCATCCCTGGCAGCGCTGTCCAAGCTCTCCTGGAGCTCTGGCAGCCTCGGGGCTGTGCCCATTCCCTGGGGAGCCAAGGTTTCCTCAGGAAATGCCCCACATCCCCTCCTGCTGTTACACACATCCATTCCAAGCTGCAGGAGGTCTGATCTTGTGGGAATCCCTCCTTTCAGTCCCTCCTATCTCACCTGACAGCTCCTTGCTTGTACCATTTTAATGCAAAATGCAAATTGCTTTTCTGTTTACCTCCTTGAGTAAAATGCAAATATCCTGCCTGCAATGGAACAAGGGACTAATGGATTCTTGCATGCTATCAGGCATAACACCCCAAATCCATACAGCTGTATTTTCTGACAGGTTATCAAAGTACTTAAAATTACAAGTGTTTCAGCTTTAGGGATGCAGTGACTTTTAGATTATGAAGGTAGAGTTGCAATAATAGGCCTTTTGACCTATGTAATCTTCAGAGTACTTAGCTGGAGGAAGATAAATAAGGTGCAGTCATCACTTCTGGCTGAGGCTCTGAGAACAGGGATGCACTTTAGAGAAATGCATTTTCAGAGACTACTTATCTCTGCCTAGAGAATTTTTCATATGTATTGAACAGCAGTTCTCTTTTACAAAAGCCTTTTCCTGTCTCTTCTTCCTGACCATTTCTGAAAGTTTGGAAATGCTGTTTGCACTTACCCTAGAAATAGTCTGTTTAAGCTCCATGCCCTATCCTCCTGCCCTTGATGGACTGCTGTGAGTGCAATAAACAGAGACAGAGCAGCCAAAATCCCTCTCACAAATGGAACTTCTCTCATCCCAGAAGTCTCCAATTCAAATGTCTCAAGCAAATCTCATGAGAGCCTGCTGCTACTCTGGTTACTCTTATAGCCATATGATCTATGTAGTTGGAACCTTTTAAAATCCACCTTTTTTTTAAATTTTTTTTATTTGCACTGGAAAAATAACATGGAATATTCCAGTAACAAATATTTGCACCAGTCACACCTGCACTGTGGAGTACAATCCTCACAAACTCACCATGACTCCAAAGGGCTGCGAGCACTGGCACTGTGCTGTATCATGAGGGATAAATTATGGCCATTTTTAACAGCAAGGCAATTTGCTTCTTGTTTTTTTCTCTTTTTGCTCCGTTTCTAAAGCACAACCCCTGGCACAGTGGAGATGAAAGGAGCTGGCTGCAGAATAGGCTCAATTTGGAAGCTATTCCAGGTGGCCTGAAATGCCACTGCAGGTGTCCCAGCACTGAGCCCACAGCCAGGTCTGGTGCTGCTGGGACACCCCTGGGCATTGCCTTGGAGATGGAAAACCTTTGGTGTTTGAAGGGAGGACTGACCCTAATGTTCCTCTAACAAGCCCCATGCTCTAAAATACTAAATTAATGTTATTGTTTAGTACCTGCACCTGCTTTACCTCATCTAATGTCAGCTGTTTCCCATAAACTTTTGACCAAGCCTTCCAGCCTTCCTGTTGGAAGGGAAAATGGCACAGGATCACAGAATCAATGAAAAGTTTGGATTGCAAAGGACCTTAAAGATCATCTCGTTCCAACCCACTACATGGAAAGACACTTTTAATGCTCCTTTTTCCTCAAACACTCCAAACTCTGCACCCTTCTTGCAGTTGCTGCCTTTTAACCTCACCAGCTGCTTTTAATCTGCTTTATTCATTTTCTCCTCACCCCAAAAATCCC
>NW_005054383.1:1341331-1344296 GCF_000277835.1 Geospiza fortis
TGAAGGTAAAAGAAGTGACCTAGGAAATTTTTACATAACTTCCCAAAGACAGTTTCCCCTGAATGGTTTGTATTAGCTTAGACCAGCTTTTCAGGCAGGTACAGGTTTTAGGTTATAGAAATACATTTTTTTCCTTCCAGGGCATAGAACAGGAAGAAGGGAGATAACCAAGAAAAGCAAAGCCAGTGTGGTTATCAGTCATAGGAAAATTCAAATTAGTAATTATTAGACAAGTTTTTTTCACAATGCAAATTTTCAAATTGCAGGAGAAGGATAAAATACTTCCTAATTGTTGTCATGCCCACATTTTCAGAGCTGGACTAAACTTCAGGTTTAAGACAGAAGAATATCTGCCTTATATTCCAATATATAATTGGAATTAGTATTAGATCTAGACATCAGCATGCACATTTCTCTCATGATATTTGCTCTGATAACAGAAAAAAACACCCACTGGCTGACCTCCACTGAGTGGATAAAACAGAGATATTCTGACTTAGAGCCTGACTTGGACTAAGATTTCAGTTCGGGCTGGGGTTGTGTCTTCATACCAAAGCTCAGTGTGGTCACAAGGTGTTTTCCCAGCCCTTGCACACACATGTACTTTAGACTCTGCATTTTGGGGACATGAATGTGGTTGTGACACAACCTGGAATGGAGACTGATTATCTTTAACAGCAGGTGGTTATCTCAGTTTGTGGGGAAATCATGTGTCACTGCAAAACAAACTCTGGAATTCTGGCAATGCCACCCTTTCCTCTGAGCAATTCTGGAAAAACAAGTCCACTGTACTCCACTTCAATATTATTTAGGTGGAAGGTGCTGCTTTAGAGAGTAAAGTAAACTGAAAAGCAATGCACTATGTGGAAAGGAGAGACTATTCCTTTTTGAAGTACTGCTTTGTTTTTCATTCCAGTTTGGAAGAGGTTTCTGTACCCTGTGGATTTCCAAAGGTGGCTTTTGGCCCGTGGGTTCTACACTACATGTTGTGATTCCAGGCACTCTTGTAAGCCATGGAAAAGACCAGGTGAGTTTGGGAACTGGGTGGAAGCCTCCCAGTGGAACTCTTAGTTCATGAAGGTCTCTGTGAAAAAGTGAAGCTGTTTGAGCAAAAGACCAAGCACAAACTTGCAGCTCTATTCATGCTTTATGTAGAGCTGAGTTTAGACCATGAAAACCACCTTTAGGCCACCCTGGAGTTCCACTGGACAGCTTGTTTCCAGCTGGAAACACAAGCAGGACACCTGCAGTTCTCCATGGCTGAATAAAACTGGAGGCATAATAACCCATCAGCTAAGAACTTTTAATGCACTGGCTTGCCCTAAGGGCGTTTTCTGATTAATTTGTGACACAAAACTCCATTTTTCCACCTGCAAGACACCTGAGAGAGCAGCACATTTATTTACCTGAAGCAGGTGTGCTAATCCTGGGAAAGCTGAGGCATAACCACTGGCTATGGAAGCACTGGGCTCTCCTCCTGCAGTACAGCCTCGGGCTTGTGGCTCCACAGCCCCAGGGCACAGGGGTGGTTCCTTGTCACTGTCATATTTTCTGGAAAAATCCCTTCACCGGGATTTCTTCTCCTGGGAAGCTGAGAAGCCTCAGAGAGGAATGAAAACAATAATTATCTGATAGCTTCTCCTGTGTTTGCTGCTTCGGAATGTGGGCTGGAGGTTGTTTACCAACTGGTCATTGTTTGATTGCTTTCATGTGAATTGTTTTAACTTAATGACCAATCATGTCCAGTTGTGTTCAGGCTCTGGAGAATCATGAGTTTTTCATTCTCATTCTTGTTAAACCTTCTGTTTGTATCCTTTATTGTTTAGTATAGGTTTTAGTATAGCATTCTTTAATATAATATAAGTACATAAAATAATAAATTAGCCTTCCAAGAACATGGAGTCAGATTCTCAATTCCTCCTTCGTCCTGGGGACCCAGCAAATACCACAGTTCCTGTCCTTGTACCACTTCATTGATGGAATCAAGGCCTGAAGAGAGCCAGGGAGGGACATTGACAATGTGATAAGACAAGGGGAATGCTGTGTGTCCAAAACCTCCCATTCACCCCAAAAGGGAATGTGGCCTGTGGAGATCCTGCTGCATGTCTGAGGTGGCCAAAGCCACTGCTGCAAGTGAACCACAGACTGAGAGTGGAGGAATTTGTTTCTTGAATACCTCAGTCCTCAAATGCCTTAGTAAAGAGTTTTGCTACTATGGGCAAACATGGATCTAATTACTACTGACTGAGTAAACCAAGCTGCTGCCTGCCCTCCCTCTGAGCAGGCTGAGTGTCACTATCACCCCATTAAATTCCACTCCAGCAGTATAAACACTGATAAAAAATGTGGTGATAGGACAAGAGGAATGGCTTCCCACTGCCAGAGGGCAGGGATGGATGGGGTATTGGGGATTAGGAAATGTTCCCTGGGAGGGTGGGCAGGCCCTGGGTGCCCAGAGAAGCTGTGGCTGCCCCTGGATCCCTGGAAGAGTCCAAGGCCAGGCTGGATGGGGCTTGGAGTGACCCGGGACAGTGGAAGGTGTCCCTGCCCATGGCAGGGGTGGGATGGGATGGACTTTAAGGTCCCTCTAACACAAAACATTCCATCATTCTGTATGTTAGATTCACTGAGTTAGATTCAGGATAACCCAGAGCTGCTTCAATGTACCACCATTCCCTCAGTGTAACTATTTTTCCCTTCTGGAAAACAGACACAGTCTCAATCCTCTGAGCGGGGGTGATGGATCTGCACTGGCTGGAAGGGCCGCAGGTGCTGTGGAGAGAGAGCCGGACCTTGGGAGCCCGGGCTCTGTGCCTGTGTCCCTGGGGGAGCTGTCCCAGCCCCGGCCCGTGTCCGTGTGGGAGCTGTCCCGGTTCCCTCCCGTGTCCATGTGGGAGCTGTCCCGGTTCTCGGCCTGTGTCCCTGTGGGAGCTGATCCGGTTCCCGGCCCATGTCTGGAGCGCCA
>NW_005054383.1:1345146-1384403 GCF_000277835.1 Geospiza fortis
TCAGGGACTGCCAGCCCGTCAAGTACGGAAACGTCACGCACGAAGCGTGGCCCGGCGACAACAGCACGGCCGGGCCGGTGGCTGTCACCAGGACGTTTGTCTCGTACATCCACCCGGAGAGCAGCGACCGCAAGGTGATCTACGGGCACTTCACCTTCGTGAGGAACCCCCTGAGCACCTTCTCCGTGCTGGAGCCGGGCGGGGCCGGCGGCTGCCGGGCTCGGCGCAGAGCCCCCGTGGAGGAGACTGCGAAGCTCAGGAAGTGTCTGGTGGCCCAGAACGGCGGGGGTACTTTGACATGGAAACTGGAGAGTGCCTCGGGAATGTTGTGAGTGATGGGAGGCTGGTGAGAGACTCGGGAGGCCTACAGAACGCTCAGTTTGGCATCCGGAAAGATGGCACCATGGTATTCGGGTAAGAGCTGGGGGGTGTTTGGAGAATGCTCTCCAGCCTGAGGACTTTCAGGCATCGCTGGGCAGGAAGCTCATCCCAGCACTGCCTTCTTGGCCTCCCCAGTTAAAGCAGAAGGTCACTTGGAATGCTGAAGCTAGGGATGTTCTAGGTGTACCTGGTGGAGCTAGGTATCTCTGTGGCCCTTGGCTTGTGTCCTAGGCTGAAGAGAAGCTCAGTAAGTGATGATCTCCAGCTGCTTAGGTTCCAGTGTCTCCTCTCCCAGCTTGCAGTGGGGACACTGGGTGGGGTAGAAGGGGAGAGGGCTCTGTGTTCCCCACAGAGGAGACAAAGAGTGCAGTGTGTGTGCTCTGGCTGCAGTACAGAAAGGCTGGGTTTGGAAGGGACCTCAGGAGGTGCCTCATCCAGCACCCTGCTCAGCACAGGTTGGATGGAGTGGGCTGCTCAGAGCCATGTCTGGTTGGATTTTGAACATCTCCAAGGATGGAGACTCCACCTGGGCAAACATGTGATTGACCATATTAGCACTTTTCTGGAACACTTTAAGGGTGGTGACTCCACTACTGCTGTGGGCAGCTGTGCCAGTGCCTGACCACCCTTTCCATGAAGGAATTTTCCCCATGTTCAACCTGACCCTCCCCTGGCACAACTTGAGGTTGTTCCCTCTCCTCCTATCCCTGTTCCCTGGGAACAGAGCCCAACCCCCCGGCTGTCCCCTCCTGTCAGGAGCTGTGCAGAGCCACAAGGTCCCCCTGAGCCTCCTTTGCTCCAGGCTGAGCCCCTTCCCAGCTCCCTCAGCTCCTCCTGGTGCTCCAACCCCTTCCCAGCTCTGTTCCCTTCCCTGGACACTCTCCAGCCCCTCAGTGTCTGCCTGTCATGAGGGGCTCAGAACTGCCCCCAGCACTGGAGGTGCCCAGCAGTGCCAGCACAGGGAATGGTCACTGCCCTGGCCCTGCTGGCCGCACTGTGGCTGGTCCAGGCCAGGTGTCACTGGCCTCTTGCCCACCTGGACATGTGACGGTCCCCACGCAGATGGAGACAGAAGTTCTAATCACCCTCTGATGAGGAATATTTGACTGACAGACTGTAGTGCTCTCCTGGAGTGCAAGGCCTCCAGGAGCTGCCCTTCCCCAGCAGCAGGAGGATCCTAAAAGTCCCAGAAGTGTTCCCAGGACCCATCTGCTGGTGTCAGAAGATGCAGCAGCAGCCTGGAATTTGCATCCTCCACCCTTCTGGTAGCTCAGTCCCAGACCTCAGGAAGGATCCCTGCAAAGCCACACTGAGTGTGCCAAGCCAGGGCTTTATCCTGCAGCCATTCTGGCAGCCCTGAGCACCATGGCCTTGATTTATGTGAGAGAGGGGCTGGGTGGGTCAGTGACATGTCCTTCAGTGAGGGGGCTTCTCAATTCAACAGCAATTTCAGGGTCCCTGTTGAGTCCTTAAGCTCAGCTGTCCCTGCTGCTCCCCAGCTCTGGCAGGATGTCCCTGTTAAATGGAGCTATTGTGATCTTTGATGGCTTCGTGCCTTCCAAACCATGATCAGGAAAATAGTTTGGGTGTGAGTAATTTTGGCTGTCAGGACAGTGGGGAAAGTCGTTCACACCTTCACTCTTTCACCCTGCATCACGGCCAGCAGGACAGCCCAGGGCAGTCACCCCACCCTGCAGAGCTGCTGCTGCTCCCTGGGCTGACAGGGGGTGAATCCAGGCTTTGGAAGCTGTCAGTCCCTGCCCAAACTGTTTTGTAGTTTGATCTACTTTCAGCCACGTTCATGTTGTCGTCTTGTTCCTTTCCCATGGGAAAAGGGAATTAGTTTGGCATGTTTTCCATCCAGGTGTTTGCAATTACACTCTTCTACAAAGCTTTGTTTGCCCACAGTCATGGATTCCAAACAAAAGTTGAGCATCCAGCTCCCACAAGACATCAGAAAAGTCACCTTTAAACCCAGAACCTCTGGCAGAGCACATCTGTCCAGCCCCTGCTCTCATCCTCTCAGCTGCAAACATCCCCCAGCCCAGGCTCCCCTGAGGCAGTTGTTCCCCTGTATCCCCCGTGTCCCTGGGGAAGCACCCTGTGGTGACACACCTGAGCATGGAGGTGGCAGCTGAATTGTCCTTTTGCTGTCTGCAGGAGCAGGGGAGCCTCCTGCCCAGATGGAAGGAGCAGGTGCCATCCAGTGCAGCTGCAGGCAGGCTGGATGCTCTAGCTCCAAATGCTCTCCAAAGCTGTTTGGTGTCACGTTTTTGGAGAACAGAAGCTGACAGGCAGCAAGATGTTACAGCTGCTCCCACAGATCCCTGAGTATTTGGCAGTGGCTCTGTGACACTGTTGAGTCAGGGATGGATGAAATGGCTCCATGGCTCAGAAGGTGATAAAGAGAGACTTTATTAAGAGGTAGTGTCCTTTTATAACCAGGATCACTACGGTGAAACCCGATTGGGCTCAAAGTAAAAACCTTTCACGCTATTGGTGGACTATGAATAGCACACTCTGAAGGTACATATCTATAAACAACATGAGCAGAAAGAGAGATGATAATTGTTTTCATTCTTTCTCTCTAAGTTTCCCAGGCCTGAAGCCTGAGAGAATTCTCTTTGACTGAACTGAGAATCTCCACAGCTCTGTCCTTGTGTTCTGCCAGATGCTTTCTGCTCATTACCCTGGCTTAGATCCACTGGCCACATTGCTGCCATTGCTGGCCCTATTGTCTGAGGCACAGTGGCCTGGGACCATGGTTAGCTGTGGGTTTGTGCAGAAGAGCAGAGAGCAGGGGCTGCTCTGGCTGCTCAAGTGCTGTTTCACACTGCTTGGCCCCTTGGATGTAGCCATCCTTCATTCTGCCTTTTCCTGCCCTCCTCCCTGCTTCAGGAGCCTGCTGGCAGCAGGAGAGGCTTTCATGCGGCGTGCAGTGCCTGTGGGTAACCCTGGTGCCCTCTGTTGCCAGCTACCTGTCTGAGGAGGATGTCCTGGATCAGTCCAACCCCTTTGTGCAGCTGGTGAGCGGCGTGGTTTGGCTGCTGAGGGATGGAGAGCTGTACATCAACCAGAGCCGGGCAGCCGAGTGTGGGGACACCCAGAAGACAGGTAACTGCTGTGGGCCTGGCTGCGGCCTGCCATGGGCTGTCTGTCCCCTGGCACTCTGGGGACAAGGGCACTTAACAGGTATTGTGTTTGGGTTGTCTCAGATGAAGGGAGGAATGATGAGTCTGACTCCATGTTCTCAGAAGGCTAATTTATTATGATATGATATGAGACTAAAGAATACAGAAAGGATACTTACAGAATGCTGAAAAGATAATAATGAAAACTCGTGACTCTTTCCAGAGTCCCAACACAGCTTGTCCCTGATTGGCCAAAGAGTGAAAACAACTCACACCAGAATCCAATAAAACAATCACCTGTGGGTAAACAATCTCCAAACACATTCCACATGAGCACAACACAGGAGAAGCAAATGACATCATAATTGTTTCCCTTTTTTTCTGAGGCTTCTCAGCTTCCCAGGAGAAAATCCTGGGCAAAGGGATTTTTCAGAAAATGTGAATGCTACAAAGAGGTCCAACTTTCATAGAATCATGGAATAGTTTGGGTTGGAAGGACCTTAAAGACCATCTTTCTCCACACCCCTGCTGTGGGCAGGGACCTTCCACCATCTCAGGTTGCTCCAAGCCCTGTTCAGCCTGGCCTTGGGCACTTGCAGGGATCCAGGGCCTGCCCACCCTCACAGCCAAGAATTCCCATCCTGTCTAACCAGAAGCTCAAAGCAGGTGCCTCTTACAGGAGTTTGGTGCAAAGGGATTGTGAATCCCCTGCTTTGTCCCTGTGCCAGACAAAAACTTAATCGAGCACTTTTGTAGGGCTTGGATGAACAGGAGGAGCAGGGCTGTGCTCTCCCTGTGCTTCAGTTCAGATGAGGCCCTTGCTGGGAGCTCTTTGCAGCCAGATGTGTCTCAGCAGCCCGTTGTGTGCCCCAGCTGAGTGTGAATTGTTCCCTGTGCTGCAGGAACCTTTGACAGGTTCATCAATGTGATCTCAGCCAGGACTGCCGTGGGACACGACCGTCAGGGCCGCCTGGTCTTGGTTCACGTGGATGGACAGACGGAGTCCAGAGGGTAAGGGCTGGGTGAGGGCTTCAGTTCCTGGGCTGGAGGGGCTCTGCAGCTGTCAGGGACGTGTTTTAAGGCAGAGACTTGCAGAGCTCAGGAGAGCCAGGAAAGGCTCACACAGCCCTCCTCAGGGTGCCTGGGATGGGAGAACTTCCCTTTCCACCACAGAGAGCAGCAAGCTCCTGATCTAACAGCTTCACTGAAGGCAAATCAACAGCCAACCTCTGCTTTGCAGGGTCAGCCTGTGGGAAATGGCAGAATTCCTGAAGCAGCAGGGAGTCATCAACGCGATCAACCTGGATGGTGGAGGCTCTGCCACGCTGGTCCTGAACGGGACCCTGGCCAACTACCCCTCTGAGCATTGGTAGGTGCTGCTGGCTCTGCCCAGGGCCCTGCAGCTCCTGTCAGCCTGCAGAGCCCAGCCCCACGGCCTGGCCTGCCTGGGAGGGCACAGCAAAGGCAGGAGGGAGCAGCTCTAGAATATAAAGAGATTGAGTGACTCCATGTTTTTTCCACTTAGTCATCCAGGATTAAAGCTGAGCTGGTTGCAGACAGGCAGCAAAGCTGTGGCTGTGACTGAGTGGCTGATGTGGGAATCGGATAAGGCAGCAGCTCTTAGTCTGGGAGATTCAGAGCTGCACATCCATGGGATTAGCAGAGATCTGTCAGCAGCTTATTATGGAAGAGAAACACTGACTGGGAGACCCTGCCCTTCCTCATTGGAGGGAATCTAAAGAATATTTTGTTTTAAATTCAACTTTTTTGTCAGTTCTGACTGTAAACATGAAGGGATTTAACATTCAGTTGCCATAATTACAGTGATATAATGCATATTAAAGCAAATAACATTCAAGAAAATGTGTGCCAAAATGAGGGAATCTGGGACTGCTTTAAGGGGGACTGTGTTGCTTCTGTAATTCCATGTTTGAAATGATACCTATCAGATGGGATTTATAACTCAGCTAAAACGTTGACTCCAGTGCAGTTTGATGTTTATATTTCCCCAGTATTAATGTTCATGTTTGGCAGTGTGGCTCAGGAGGAAATCTCTGGGTTATGTAACGGGTGTTGGTTGTGCTGGGCAGTGCAGGGTGAGCTCAGGCTGTCCCCTCTGCTGTCCCCAGCTCCTTTGACAGCATGTGGCGCTGTCCCCGGAACATCTCCACCGTGGTGTGCGTGCACGAGCCGGGCTGTGACCCGCCGGACTGCAGCGGCCACGGGCTCTGCGTGGCCGGGCGCTGCCGCTGCGACAGCCCCTTCTGGGCGGGACCCGCCTGTGACTCCTTGGACTGCGGCCCTGCCAACTGCAGCCTGCGCGGCGTCTGCAGCGCCGGTGAGCGCCCGTGCCGGTGACACCGAGGGGCCCGGGGTGCAGCAGGGGGCACGACCTGGCCGTGCACCCCTGGGGAGCGTCCCGGGGGAACATGGTGTGCCAGGCAGCAGCTGGGGGGTGGGGCTGCTTCCCCTCTTCTCCAGCATCCAAGCACAGATGGTCAGAGCACGTTGTCTTTAGGAGCCAGCTCTGTGCCTCAGTTTCCTTTTGTGCTCCAGGGTTTTTGTGAGGCTGCTGATGGGCAGGACTGTGTATTATGCTGTGTGACAGCAGCTGCTTCTGTCCTCTCCTCTTACTGTTCCTTCTTCACCTGCTTCTCCTATTTCTTAATTTTTACAAGTATGCAGTTGCTGCTCTTCCATGAATCTGAGCCTAGGGATTGCTGGAATGTCTGCCCCCAGCTTCTGCCCCTCTGTGCCCAACCCTATTCCTGTCCTCCTGACTCCACTCTCCTTCAAGTGTGCCCCAGTGCAGTGGCTGGGCAGAGCTTGGTGGGTGCAGGTGTTGCCAGTGCTGCCCCAGAGCTGGTCCCAGGGAATGCCATCTGCAGGGATTCTGCTGCATGTGGCAGCTGGGGATGGAGGAGGTGAACCCACCCTTTGTGTGGGTGCAGGGTTCCTCTTCTGGGGGTTTGCTGGCAGGGGTAAGAGGGCACCTCAAGAGGCAAAGGCTCCTAATTTCAAGTCCTTGCTGCCTGCCTGGGTGTTGTTGTTGTCAGTAATGTCTGTTCCATGTTTGCATAGCTGGATGCCTCTGTGACGCCGGCTGGACTGGCAGCAACTGCACTGAAGGTAAATCCTGCCTGCTGCTCCACTGCCTCTGCACAGCCTGGGAGGGGGCAGTGGGAGCCTGCCCGAGGGGGGGCAGGGAAGGGAAAGGCCCCCCTGTGGGCTGGGCTGCTTTTTTCTGGCAGTGTGAGTTCAATGCAGCTGGAGCATCTACAATTGGCTTGGTGGGAGACACTCGAGTCCTTGCTCAGGGCGCACACTCAGCTTCTGGGATCATCCCTCCACAGGGATGAGCTGTGGCTGTGTGCTGGCATTGCTGACCTCTGCCACTAGGGCCCTGGTGACATCTCTGCTTGTGTCCTGCAGCGTGTGCTCCCGGCTCCTTCGGGCAGTCCTGCAGCCAGCAGTGCCGCTGCCAGCACGGCAGCTCCTGCGACCCCGTGCACGGAGCCTGTTCCTGCCCTGCCGGCTTCTACGGCACCAGCTGTGAGCACGGTAAGGGTCACAGCGACCTCTGGGGCCGGGGACAGCGCTGTGTCACCTCTGAGCCACCTCTTGGGTGCACTTCTGCCAGGGCAGCTCAGGCCTGACATCACCAGCCAGCTCCCAGCTCTTCTGGGCCTGTCCTACCCAAATGGGCTAAAGAGCAGAGGAAGGAGCAGAGAAAGAGGAGTTTGCTTCCTCAATGGAAAATTGTGGATTCCTGTTCAGTCTCAGCCCCAAAGAACTGCATTCTTTTCCCAGAGTCCCTGAGTGACCACAAAACATCCTCTGCTCCAGGGTGTTGCACAAGGCCCTGCTGAAGCCCAGGCTTCAGGTGATGCAGGTCAGTGCCTGTGGAATGCTCCACAGGGCTGTCCTGCCATCCACCCTCACACTCCCTGTGCCAGTGCTGAGTGTTCTGCCTGGTGTAACCACTCCAGGTCCCCTGTGTCTGAGTGAACAATTGAATTACAGAGGGGTGTGAACTTCCTGGTTCTGTCAGTGATGCTCTGTTCCAGCCTGGGAACACTCAGCCAATCCCATCCCAAAGATGGTGCCCAGAGCAGCTATGGCTGCTCCATCCCTGAAAGTGTCCAAGGCCAGGTTGGACGGGTCTTGGAGCAACCTGGGATAGTGGGAGATGTCCCTGTTCATGGCAGGGGGTGGAGCAGGATGAGCTCTGAAGTCCCTTTCAGCTCAAACCATTCCATGATTGTGTGATCCCAGTTCTACACAAACTTCCCTCTGAGGCACACCAAGGAGCAGCCTTGAACTCCAGCATGGTGCTCCCAGGCTGCTGCAGGCTCAGCTGAGCTGAGGGAGCTGCAGCCACAGCCTGGGTGCTCTCAGAGCAGGTGGAGCTGTGGCAATGACCAATCTCTTTGTGATCCCATCCCCAGAGTGTCCCCTGGGCTGGTTTGGGCCGAGCTGCCAGAGGCGCTGTGCGTGTGACCATTCGTGTCCCTGTGACCCCGAGACCGGCAGCTGCAACATCAGCCACCACGGGGCACTGCAGGAGCACCTACACACAGGTATCCCTGCAGGGGGCTGGGGCTGGACTAAAAGCTGGAAGAGCAGCTTCAGTGCATAATGGTGTTTGCTTAGTCACCAGCTCTGCCTAACCTTGCTGTTTTTTAGTGGAATTTTACACCCTGCCCCACCTCCTTCCCTCTTTGTTTTCCAGCTGGACAGTGTTTGGCTTCCCTGGAAAAGGAAAAGAGCAAAGACAAGTTCTCTCTGTCAGAGTAAGTGTTTGGTGCTCACTGTGCATCTCAGAGGCTGCCACAGCACATGGGGGGTGTTCAGTCTGCAGAAAAGGAGGCTCAGGGGGGACCTTGTGGCTTTGAACAACTTCGTGACAGGAGGGGACAGCTGGGGGAGGTCAGGCTCTGCTCCCAGGGGACAGGAGCAGGACAAGGGGAAACAGCCCCGAGTTGTGCCAGGAGGGGTTTAGATTGGATGTTGGAGAAGTTCTTTCCCAGAAGGGTGATCAGGCACTGGCACAGGGTGCCCAGGGAGGTGGTGGAGTCCCCATCCCTGGAGGGATTTAGAAGCCATGTGGATGTGGCAGCTGGGGACATGGGTCAGTGGTGGCCTCGGCAGTGCTGGGACAATGGTTGGACTCGATGATCTTGGAGGGCTTTTCCAGCCATAACGATTCCATGGTTCTGTCCTGAGAGCAGGCCCACAAGCTTGGGACACAGAGAAGGGAGGGCAATCCTCTGCACACTTGGGCACACAGGTGAGCTGGTGGTGCTGTGATTTGTGTCCCACAGGAGCTCGTGGCTCTCCCTGAGCTCTGCCCTGGCCGTGCTGCTGGTGCTGAGTGCCCTGGGGAACGTGGGGCTGGTGCTGCAGGGGCGGCGGCAGCAGCAGCACCGGGACTATCGCTACCTCCCCCTGAGGGACATCAACGGGGACAGCCCTCACAGCCCCACCTCTGCTGCCTGGGACCACGAGGACATGCAGGAGCCCGAGGACACTGAGGAGCCCCCAAAACAAGAGTTCCTTTAGAATCATGGATGGGGTGAGGGATTTCACCCTGCATTGCCCCTCAGCACCGACTGGAACTGGGGCTGTTCCCACTGGGAGCCTCAGCCCAGGAGCTGCCCTGTTGTGGCTGTGCTTTCCTTTCCTCTGCTGCCCCAGCAGCCAGGACTGCAGCATCAGGGGATGCAGGACATCCCTTGGGTGAGGGAATTCCACAGCTGCAGCAGCAAAGGAGATGGGCTGATTCCTTCCAGAACCTGAGGGAAACAGGTGAGGGATGCAGGTCAGCACCTCTGAAAGATCCCTGCTCACGTGAGCAGTGCTTTTTAAGATGCTGGTTAAACTGCCTCTAGTACAAAGCTGGGTTTAAGGGTATTAATCAGTGTCTGCCCTTCCTTGCTAAGCTGATTTTAATCAGAAAAGTGACCAAAAGTTTGTTCTAAAATGTTGAAGCAGGTGCAGCACCCAGTGCCAGCAGAGCCCTCTTCTCCCAGCCGTGGTGGTGGCTCAGGGGTGACACACAGGGTTGTGACAGCCCCTGCAGGGCTGGGGTGTTTTCTGACCAGTCCTCAGGCCAGAGCAGCCCCAGAGGGTGATGAGTGCTGTGCTTTGGGGCAGCTCCTGCAGCACAGCACCAAAAAAGCCCTCTCAGGTCCCAGGTTCCATTTGTGCATCTCTCCAGCTCCCAGCAGCCAAAGGCTCTGCTCAGCTCTGAGGGACCCTGGCACAGCCTGGAGCTGTCCCTGTGGGGAAGGGCACAGACAGGGCCAGCCTGGCATGGCACAGACTGGGCTGCCCTGCCCCAGCTGGGCTCTCCTCAGAAGGACCAGCAAGGGCTCCAGCCCAGCCAGGATCCCGAGCATCTCCTCTGGAAATCTGGAACAAATCCTTGCACAGTTCCATTCAAACAGTGTTGGAATTTGCTTCCCCATGAGGGAACCAGCCTTGGATGAGCCCCTTGGATGCTGCAGAGGGGTGAGAGCCTGTCTGAGCCCCACACATCTTTATGCACTCACTCCCTTTTTACTTCTCCAAGTAAAGGATGTGTATTTTCTGTGCCAGTGTTGGCATCAAATCAGCCTGTAACAAGAGACTCTATTTTTCTATGATTTACAGAAGTTTATTTGAAACTTGAATAAAGTCTTTTAGTGCTACCTGCCTGAAACTCGGAATTCCTGATGTGCAGCTGCAGAAGGAGCTGATCCTTTCCCAGCTAACCTCAGCCACCCAGTGGAACCCAGGGGCTGTTTTAATAACACCCACACTGCAGGATGTGCTGTTCCAGCCCACTCTGTGCTAGGAAATTAAACAAAAGATGCTGGTTCTGTAGAAAAAAGCAGGAAAAAGTGAATACAAGCATTACCTCTGCTTCTGTGGGCAAAAAGAGCAGCACACAGGCTTGAATTTCCACTGCCCTGCAATTTCAAAGTTGAATCAAACAATTCCACATGTTCTCAGAGATGTTTTATTTCCCACATACCCAAAAGTACAGCTCTACCAGGACACACAGACACCATGACAGGAGGACATCTGTTATTTCAGTGCCCTGTAGTGGGCTCTTACAGGAGGTTTGAGGGTTTTGGCTGAGAAAAACGAGGATTTCAGTGTATAAAACCAAAGCCAGCTGCAAAGGAGAGAAAGTTTTAAGTGCTGCTAAAAAATTTAATTAATGCCCATTTAACTTAGGTGTAACTGAAAACTTGGAAGGGGGTGTTGGTGTCACTAAAAGCCAGCAAATGTGACTTGACTCCAATTTCACCTTCCAAGAGAGAAATAATCAGATGTAAGGAGCATCACAAAGGTGTTGGAGGAATATTAAAGCTAATTGCATGCAGGAATCTTTGACAGCTGCTGTCAAGTAAATCTCTAATAGCTGTTCCTTGCATTAATTGCTCACAGTACAAACATTTGGGACATTAAAGCAGTATGAGCTCATAAAATGCCGTTTGAAATGAGGGATTCCCTGCCTGGAGCAGGGTTGGCCTCAGCCCCAGCAGCTTCCCAGCCCAGTGTGGTGGGCAGCTGGGCTCACCCCTTCCTACTGGGAATTGTGAGTGGATTATGGCATTTTCAGAATCTTCTGCCAACAAACCAAACTGGGATTACAAATTGTTATTCACAGTTCCTGAAAGGGAACAGACAGAACCAGAGTGGCTGAGCAGAGAGCACAGCTGCATCTCAGGCACTTGGGAGTGCCTGGCCTGCACAGCATCGGGAATTGTTCCCAACAGTGAGTGCAGGAGCTGAGGAACGGCTGAGCTGGGCTCAGGAGCTGAGGAACGGCTGAGCTGAGCTGGGCTCAGGAGCTGAGGAACGGCTGAGCTGTTCTGGTGCCTCCCTGAGAGAGCCCCAGAGCCGACTCCCAGCGCTCCCCCGGCACCGCAGCGGCGACACCTGCGGGGCTGGAGCCGCCCCTGGTGCCCCGGGGCTCAGCCCTCCTCCTCCTCCAGCGGGGACAGAGCCCTTTTCACAGCGGAGAGCAGCAAAACACAGCTCAGGACTGCCCTGAACCACAGCTGAGGCCATCCAACATCCATCCATCCTCAGGCTCTGTTTGCCCTTCCCAGCCCTGGACAGAGCCCAGGGAATGGGGCACACCTGGAGAGCTCTGGCCACGAAGGTGCCACATCTGGCTGTGTGACCCTGGCACAGCATCCTGCACTCCCCTGCCACCATGGACATGGCACCAGCTCTGAGGTAGGTGTTGTGTTTGCATAGGGAATATCTGAACCAGGGACAGCCCCAATTTCCTGGGAGCCACTTTTTAACCAGCAGCTCCTTCCCTGCACACAGCCCGAGCTCAGCGGCCTCGCTGCTGGGGAGGGAGCAGGGAGGGCTTTGCTGCATCACCCACAATGAGCCCACTGCCCAAGGAGAGTTCTGAGGATCCAAAATTCCTCCCAGACTCAGCTCACTGTGAAGAAAACTCTGAGTTTATTTTCTAAAGCACACTGATGTAGTTTGAGGGGGAAAAGGTGATGTAGAAGAATTCTGTGTCTCTGGTATCTGCAGTTTACAAGGTCAGGTTTAGAAAGCACAGCACAACATCCAGGCTGTTGCTCCCTTTTTTCCTGTTAATATTCAGGAGAAAAAGGAAAAAAATAATGAATTATTTAAATTGATTTCAGAGTAAATTGTCAGGTGGGATAAAGCAGGCAGCCTTGCCAAGGAGAGGTCACAAGCTGCTTCACAAACCTGTGCACGATCTCTGATGGGCAGAGGAGTGGGACTGCCAAGGGACAAGAGGAAAAACAGGGATTGGGATATCCCCAGAGCCAGGAACACTCTGTGGAACCACCTCTGACCTCACCCTTCAGAGATCTGCCAGGGACCAAGTTCCTTCACTGACAAAAGTCAAACTTCTGGTGGGCAGAAAACAGCATATCCCACATCTCGAAACAAAATTACAAAAAAAAAAATGCAGTGCAAAGGAAGAGATTCTTACTCAGAGCAAACCCAGGAACAGGAATGCTGCCACTGCAGGATGTGAACAACCACTGAGAAGGGAAGGTAAAATCCTGAAACAGCACAGGGGGACAGGGCTGGGTTTGCTCCTGAGGCTTTGGGAGTCTGAAACTGTTTCTAGAATTAGATTTTATTCTGGGTCAAGGATTTTCCATGAGGGTTACACACATACACTTTTGATTCTAGAATTCCTGACTTTCCAGAGGAAAGGTGGGAATTACCTTTACATTTGTCCCTCTTTATCAGACTCCAGTTATGCTGAAATGCCAGAGACAGAAGTTTCATTTGTCTGGGAGAAACATGAAAGTCTATGGAACTGAGAATTGGAAATCAGAACTTCCCTGAGCTCTACATAACAAAGTTATCTGTTCACAGGGAGAGACGCAAGGTACAGAGTGATTCCCCTGGCTCCAATCCTTCAAAAACCCCTCCAAACAACTCAAACCCATGCCAAGTTCTTTGTCTGCCATTGTCCCAGATATTTTGGCTCTTTTCTCATTTGGCAGAGCCTGGTGCTTCAAAACCAGTGATTAAAAAAACAGGGTGGGAAGGAACAACTTCACAGATTCCTGAATAAAAACTTGGGGAGTATTTGACACCTGCTCTCATTATTTTTTCACCTGGACAAGAACATGGATAACTTTGCTCCCCAACCTGGCTACAGGAACAATCAGAGATTAGGGACAAACGTGGCATTTTTGGTGTGTAGGAAGACAGTGCATCTTCATGACAACTCCTGAACTCAATCCTTGTTTCTTAATCCTAAAAAACAGTCTAAAAAAGCATGGGACTCTCACCTTTCCTTGCAAGGAAGGTGACACAAGCCCTTACCCCAATGCAGCCCTTTTGCAAGAACATCCATTGATCACAAAGATCAGGACCCAAGCAGAAAGATTGCTTGGGATTGAAGACAATCAGTTATTCCTTTCTAAAACAAAATTAATCCCATTAAAAAAGGTGACTGTATTTAATAAATAGTCATTTCTGACATAATAAGTTAAAAATTAATTTAAAATAAGCTAGTATAGAATAAATAGGCTTCAGTAAGTGCTTACATACATACATGCCTCTCTGAATGATTTCAAGTGAGCTCATGTTTAGAAGAAACAAGTTCTGTAATACTGCCAGAAAATCTTGTGCCTTCAGGAAATCAAATATTGCTTTTCTTAGCCCTTTAGGACTGGATTCAGTTCCCATCCACTCGGGAATGGGACAGACCTACTCATTATTGCTGTAAACCTGAGTAAAAACAAACAATAGTTTGGAAGATGCCACTCACTGCAGGCAGATTCAATGCCTGGAATTTCTAAAAAAAAAAAAACCAAACCTTTTGACTTTGTTTCTCAGCAGGGTTAAAAAAATCCAACACATTTCCCAGAGCATCCTGCCAGACCAGGAGAGGTTTTTGGTTTGGCCTGGAAGTGATTTCTGAACCATCCTGCCTGTACCCAGGTGTTGGCAGTTCCTGCCAAGGCCCTGCCCCTGGAATGCCCCCCTGACTGCCCAGTGTGGAAGCAGAACCCCATGGGCAGCCAGGACATTCCCTTGTTTTGCCACCCAGGAATTCTCTCAAGGTCCAGCAGGTAAGGCAACATCAGCCTCCTCTGGGGGAAAGAACCGATGGAAGAGCCCTTTGGAGTGGGTTCCTGCAAACTCACAGGCACCCAAAACCCACAGGTGGTGAAGGAGGCTACTGAGGAGCAGGCAGCTGACCCAAAACCCCAAAATCTGCCCTTGGAATTTCAGTTTTTGTGGTTGAAGCAGCCCCCAGAGGCCTCTCTGTGCCCAAATGGCTGTGGCTGCCCCACGGCTCAGCCCTGGAGCTCTTTGGTTTGGGGCTGGAGCAGCCCCAGGTGCCCCTGGTGCTGCAGGCCTGGCTCTGCTATCTGGAGAGGTGGGAGCTGCTCTGGGACTGGCTGGAAGATGTGGTGACTCCACTCAGCTGTGAAAAGCCACTGGTGCAAGATTCCAGGCTGGACATGGATCCCCTGGGATGGGACAGAACAGATGTGCTGTTAGCAAGGCTGCAGTTAAGGGATTCCTCCCACAGGTCAGCTCCCCCTCTCTAACACTTGCACAAGTCCTTCTTGGCCCATCATTTCCCACTTGCTCTCTAAGAATCTCTGTGTCATGATGAAAAATTAATCAGTCAGAGACATTTTTTCCCATTTACAGATATTATTCCCTGTCTCTGACTATTGTTCTGGGGAAAGGGACACAGCTGGAGCCTCTGGGAGCTGTCCCTGAGGAAAAAGGAAAGCTCCAGAGCACTCCAAATGCAGCCTTGTGAACCCAAGGACTCCAGGCTGCTGAACAGCAGAGTCCCAGCTCAGCACCTCCAGCTCCTCCTGCCCAAGGCAGGCTGGGCTCAGGAAGAGCCCCAAGGAAGAGCAGGACTGCAGTGAGGGATTTCTGCTGCTCTGACCCCACAGGACCTAGTCAGGTCACACCTCAAGCCACCACCTTCAAATCTGCTCTGCCCAACGCCTCCTCCAGCTCCAGGGAAGGGCCAAGGCTTGCACAGAGCTCAGATTAACAGATGGGGAGGTGCTTCTGGCATTGAAGGGGTCAGGCACACCCTGCCAAGGCTGGCTGTTCATCTGTGCAGAAGTGCTCATCCTTCTCAAGTGCCAAACAAAATCATCTGGGAAACAGCCCAGCTGATATTTAAATTACTCCAAAAGCAGCTTCTCAAAATATTCCCAACTAAGATAAAAACCCTCTTGAGTCAAAAATCTCCTGCTCTTCAGGCAGCTGCAAGACCCAAAGCACAAATTTCACTGGTGGACACAGATTCAAAGGAACTTTTAAATACCTACAGCACCAGAGGAGATCGGTTGCACAAAATGCCATCAATTTTGTATCCAGCCACTTGTCAGTGAAACACAGCCCCGGTGGGGGTCTCTGATATCCAAGTGTTTAACTCACACCCAGTGCAACTCGTAGTAAACCCCTTGTAAATGCCCTACCTGAAGTCCTTGGAGGCCAGCACCTCGTAGTAGTAGATGAGCTTGCACTTGTGGCTGGAGCCCTGCAGGGAGGCCAGGACATCGTCCACACGGGGCAGGCTGGAGCTGGAGCAGGGCAGGGGCCCGTGCATCCTCCACTGCAGGATGTAAAAGCCAGGCCAGCGAGTGACATGGGAGCCCTGCAGAGAGGGAGGGACAGCAGGTGACCACGGGTGTCTGGGGGAAGGGCTGAATGACCCAGCACAGGTGTCATTCACCTGTCTCACCTCCCTGAGACACAGCCCTGTAATACCAGTAGGAAAAAAAAAAAAAGCTTATTTAGCTTAATTTCCATAAGAATTTTAGCTTGGAGTCTCTTTGCAATGACTCACTCTAAATAAAGATTTCCCACTTTCACAGGGCATCCAGAAAATGATCATAGAATGGTTTGGGTGGGAATGGACCTTAAAGCCCATCCCATTCCACCCCTTCTACTATCCCAGGTCACTCCAAGCCCCATCCAGCCTGGCCTTGGGCACTGCCAGGGATCCAGGGGCAGCCACAGCTGCTCTGGGCACCCTGTGCCAGGGCCTGCCCGCCCTCACAGGGAACAATTCCTAATTCCCAATATCCCATCCATCCCTGCCCTCTGGCAGTGGGAGCCATTCCCTGTGTCCTGTCCCTCCATCCCTTGTCCCCAGTCCCTCTCCAGCTCTCCTGGAGCCCCTTCAGGCCCTGGCAGGGGCTCTGGGGTGTCCCTGGAGCCTTCTCCTCTCCAAGTGAGCACCCCCAGCTCTCCCAGCCTGGCTCCAGAGGGGCTCCAGCCCTTGGGGCATCTCCATGGGCTCCCCTGGACTCTCTCCAGCAGCTCCAGGTCCTGCTGCTGCTGGCCCCAGGGCTGGGGCAGCTCTGCAGGTGGGGTCTCACCTCAGAGGGGCAGAATCCTCCGTTCCCTGCTGCTGGGAATGACCACAGCCCCCTTGTCTAGCAGCTCCTGATTTCCCACACCATCAATTCCCTCCCTCCCACTCCACTTTGGAGCTGGCAGGACTCTGAGGCCATGGCAGGACCCCACCCCTCTGACCTGGATGCTCTCTCCTTCCCTGCAGACCAGGGGAGATTCCACCCTGCTGTAATCCACCCCCAGCACCCAGCTCTTGTCAATGAGCTGCACATTGTCCCCTGCACCACAGGGACTTGGTGCTGTGGCTTCTCTGTGACTTGGCTCAGGAGCTCGTTTGGAGTGGAAGAGGCTGAACACCACATCTCCCTTCAGGATGTCAAAGTCCCAGGTGATGACAGATTCCCCTTCCAGGATCTCCACGAGTATCTAAGAAAGGAACAGAACAAGCTCCTTGCAGGGTCAGGTGCTCAGCACTGTGCTCCTCCCCAGTCTGGGGCAAACAGACTTGGCTCCACAATCCTTCAGCTGGCTGATGGTCCTGGCTCCTGAGGGGGACACACACCACCTCCCACTCCCAACCCTACACCCACTCAGGTGTTTTTACCTTTTCTCCCCATATCAGAGTTGCTTGTAAATGAGTTACTTTTCTAGGAAAACCTCAGTGGAACTGAGGCACAAAGAGCCAAATCAGAGTCAATCCCCATCAGAGAGGCCAGAAGACTGATTTGACACTGATTTGCTCCTTTTTGGGACATTCCTGTTTCCTGGTGACTCCCATCAAGCAGTTCCCAGCACACCCTTCCTTTATCACCCCCGTTACTGTCCCAGCCACACCGCTGGGAATGGGAGCTGAACTATCACAAGGGAAACTGAGTGCCCTTTATTTCTCCCAAGAGGAGGAGGAGGGGGAGCAGGAAGAGACTGGACCTTACAGAAGATCAGGCCACAGCAGAGATAAGAGACACTGCTGCTCACACTGCTGCTCTTCACTCCCACACTTGCAGCTGCTCCCTTGCAGGAACAGCAGCTGCTGCTGAGCCCTTGCTGCTCCCTGTGCTGGGAGCCCTTGGCTGCTGCAGCCAGCCCCAGCAGAGGGGACACATGTCACTGTGCCATCCCAGCAGCTCAGGGCGTGCTCTGTACCTCGTGTGGGGCTCCTTTGAGGACACTGGCAGAGTGGTAGATGGTTTCTGTCCACAGCCGGATGTGATCCGAGTTCTCCGGCTCGTCCTCGCTCTGGTACAGGGACTTGGGGACGAGCCCCCCCTCTGAGACAGTGCACTGCAACATCACACAGACAAACAGGGGCTCAGCATGCTCCAGCAGTGAGCCAGCAACTCCTGTGGCTGTCAGACACGGGCTGACCCCTCAGCTGAGCCAGAGCTGCACACTGGCTCTGACAGGAACCACCGAGGTTTCTGTGAGCTCCCTGCAGAGAGCTGCCCTCTGACCCTGCTCCAGGGTTGGGGAAGATGAAACAGGAAAGCCTTATCAATATGATTGTCTGGCAAAAGATTTTGAGAATATAGAAACTGTAAGCAAGACTGAAATGAAAGCAAGCTTTGAGATCCCTCAGTTACTGAACAACTGGAAAACAATGGTGTGGCCAGCTGAAGGTGATCCCCTTCTGATGAAACAATTCCCTCTGCCTGCAGACAGCTCCAAGGGTCAGAGCAGACCCTACAGCTTGGCAGAAGGGGCCCAAAGAGGAGTTTTTAGGGTTTAAAATGTAACACAGTATGGTGATGTAATGATTCTTATAGGCTGTATGTAAATGCTGTAGGATTTGTATCTTGTACTAGATTGGTTAGTGAGAATTAGAATATTCAACACAGAAGAAGATTTATTGTATGGTAATGGGAACCTCGCTCTCTTACCCTGTTTATTCTTTTACCCTCTCATCCTCTCTCCCCCTCTCTTCTCTCAGCCTGCTCTGAGCTGTGGCTGGCAGCTCCCAGCAGGGCCCTGCACCCAGGCCCTTTGTAATAAACCCCAAGTTCCTGACCTGGCTGCAGAGATCTCTGTCTCCGTCCTGCCCCCCAACACTCCTACACCCCAGGATCCCAGGGCAGCACCAGCACTGCAGGGGCAGCCCTGTGTGCCCAAATGAACTGCCCTGTGCCCACAGCAGGGGCATGCTGGCCAGCACAGAGGCTTAGCCTCTTCCAGAAGGCAGTGGAAGGCCAGGGGTGTGAGGAACAGGGAATCAGTTCCAGATTGCATCTGCACAAGAGGAAGGAAAACTCACCATGCAGTCTCCTCCCAGGAAGTCTGGGATCACATCCTTGTCCACATAGTCCACCAGCCCTCCTGAGCCCTGGTAGTTATTGCCACTGTAGATGAGGAACTTCTGCCGTGTGTTCTCATTGATAAAGGGACTGACCTGCAAGACAAAGGGCACACAGGACATGGCTGTCACTGAGAGCAGCTGGGGACGCTGGCTGAGCCATCTCCCAACAATGCTTTGGGCTCTAGCCTGGAATGTCTCAGCACTGTGCAGAGCTTCACAGCTCTGAGGCACTTCCCAAAGAGAGGGACAACAAACTGAAAATGTTCTCTCTCTCTGTATCACCATCTCACAACACTTTCTGCTTCATGTAAAGGAAGTCTGCAGTCACTTCCTCACCTACAAACCTCACTAGAAATGTAACAACCACATTCTCACACTGCCAGAGCAGTCAGCAGGCACCAGGCAGAACCAGATTATTATTTACTACTTATTATTACTACTTATTACCCTTCAGTGTCCTCAGCATGAGATTAAAAGGTATCTGTCTTCTCCCATCTACATGAAAGCCCACCAAGTTTGGGTGGAATGGGCAATTCCAACCCAGGTTTCTCATCCTGTCCTGGTGGATGGCAGTGACCAGAACCCAGTGAGCTACAGGCACCCCATGGCCTGGTTCTGCTGTGGCTCTTCAGGAGCTCCCCATAAGCTGCCTGGAGATTTTCCCTCCCTGCCTCTGCTGATGTAGCCATCTGTGACCCTGCACACGTGGCAGTGACCCTGCAGAGCCCAGGTTTTACCCACCAGGGTCCAGAGCACAGGGAAGACCCGTGGTGCTCTCACAATGAGGAGCCTCCCCAGGGTCTCAGGGTAGTTGTCCTCCACCACCTCAATGATCCTGAGCAGGGCCTTCACCCCAGGCCGCCAGAGGTGCCTCATATTGAGCCCTTCCAAGTCCACCAGGCATGTCCAGGATCTAAAATAAACAGGCAGAAAAAGACCTGTCAGAACTTTAGAGTGTGGTGGCTGCTCAGTTTAACCCCACAGCCCCTGCAGGATGCAGGGAAGCCAAAAAGGGACACGAGCAGTTCCAATAAAAACATATCTCCACTTGGGCAGCAGAACCCAGGTGAGCTCCAGGTAACACAGACACCCAACCCCAAGGGCAGGAACATCTGTCACTCTGGAAGAAGGTGGTGAAGGTATGCATGCCTATTGCTAAAAATAATGTAAAAATGCATTTTAAATGAAGGTGGAATTTGGCAGACAGACTCCTGTATTAAAAATCCCCAGAATTTCAAAGATGTGGATTAAAATCACCAAGACAGAAAGATTAAGTTAATCTGAGATGGGATATGAAAATGATGTAAGGAAGGATCAATACTTGCTTTCCAACAAAACTGCAGAATTTATCTGCATTTAAGTCCAACAAATAAATTTATACATATCTGTGGCTCCATCCAGCCCATAAGAAACACTGCTGTCTGCACTGTAACCCTAAAGACATCACCCCAAACCACAGCAGCATCCTTCACCATGGCCCTGAGAGCCTGCAAGGGCTCAGGAAAACCAGCTATAGACAAATTATAAACCAATTATACTGACGTGATGGGGCGGCCGAAGATGTTGGTGTTTTCCTCACATCTCTTCTGGCCTTCCTCATTAATGGACAGAACCTGGAATCAAAGACAGCACAGACAGGGATTAGCCTGAGAATGGCTGAGTTACCAGGATGGCTTAGAGATCTTATTTTTAAAAATACAGAAAGCAGAGGGCAGAGTTAGAGGGGATATTGGGCAGGAATTATTCCCTGTGAGGGTGGGCAGGCCCTGGCACAGGGTGCCCGTAGCAGCTGTGGCTGCCCCTGGATCCCTGGCAGTGCCCAAGGCCAGGCTGGGCAGGGCTTGGAGCAGCCTGGGACAGTGGGAGGTGTCCCTGCCCATGGCAGGGGGTGGAATTGGATCATGTTTAAGGTCCCTTCCCACCCAAACCATTCCAGGATTCCTGATGCACCATGACAAGACTTCCCAGCACCCTGAAGGGAAGAGGTGGCACACAAAGGCACAGCTCACATGTCGCAGCAGGGACTCCTCTCCCAGGGCCTTCACCAAACCCTTGGTGTCCATCTGCCCGAGGCGGAGGATGTAGAGCGGCCGCCCATCTTCAAACAAAGGGGTTAGAGAGGGCAGCACTTTAGTCTCCCAGGATATCACTCTTATACCTTTTTTAAAAGCCACATTAAATATTTAAAAAGGATAAAAATCACTGCCAAAAGCAACCTGTCCAGAGAAATTGCTTTGCACTGACTGATCTGTGCAGAGGAAATACAATTACAGGGAAGCAGAGTGCCTACTCACAGGCACTGAACTGCTTTGTTAACTTTAAAAATGTCAATACAGCCTTCCTCAAAATCCCAGGCCGCCAGTGAGATGCCAGGGGCAGCTCCTCACTGTGGGAATCCATAAAATCAGAGGGTTTTGGGAAAGCTGCAAAAGGCAGGCCACAGAGACAGCAGAACTATGATTAGAGCTAAGCGGTAGCCATGAGATTGGTCAGCAGAAAAATTAAGTAAAAAGTAGAAAAGTAAGGACAAATAGAACAACGGTCTGTGTATTAACACTTGTCTAGAATAACTCCCTAAGCTGCAGAAAAGTTTATCTAGCAAGATATTAGGAAGTTTTAAGCTAAATAATGGAGCTCTGTGCATTGTGTTTTAAGGCTCACAAGCAGGTATTGTATCCAAAAGAAGCAAGCATTGTTTAACCAAAGGTACCTGTGCTTGTTGTGGTTGGATAGAACTACTGTCAATGTGCTTTTGCTTTGTGGGATTGGTCAAAAAACACTTAAGGTAAGTTATAACATTAAGTTCTTTGTCTGCTGCCTGGGATGTGAGCTGCTGGTGTCTTCCCATTGTCATAGCCACATAATGAGACTGATGCTGGAAAATCAAACAGCTCAAGACACGTTCCCAGCAGTCCCATCCTGTTGGTGATTTGTACAGAACCCCCAGCCAGCAACACTCACCTTTGTCCTGGTAGTGCCACCCCCCAGTGTAGTACTCCTGCAGCAGGGCTGGGGGTCTCCAGGACTGCAGGATGAGATCCACCTGGTACTGCTTGCGCCAGGCCAGCGACTGGCACAGCATCTCCCGCGCTTTGTCGATGTTGAAGTCGCGGGCGCGCAGGAACCGCAGGATGTGCTCGTCCTTGGGGATCTGCCAGGAGAGAAAACCCCAGGATCAGCACTGGAATGTTCCATCTGGCCTGCAGAGGAGGCTGCAGTTGACACCACTTTTTAATCTCTTCAAACTAAGACAGCAAACAGTGAAGTTCCCTTCCGCCTCCCTCCGTAGCTAACCCAGCTGGAAGCAGCAGAGGGTGCCAGGAGCACAACAGCAGGGACCAGCTCACTGGCTGTGGGAAGCCCTTCCCCAGGGCAATTCCCAGGAGCTCCAGCAAACCCTGGCCTGGCTGATGTTTCCCTTGGCTGGTTATCCACAAGAATCTCCAAAATACTGTGTGAAAGTCAGGGAGCTGCAAGTTCACCTGCCCAAGGCAAATCAGCACAGGATGGGAACAGGTAACAAACAGCCACAGGTAACACACTGAGCACACCAGGCACTGCAGGGAATCACAACTGTGCAGTCTGAATGATGCCAATTACAGCAATTCCAGCTCTTGTGCAGGCCCTGCTGCTGGTGTTTGAACAGGAAAGCTGCTGAGAGCTTCAAAGGCTTCCCTGCCCCATTACACCACAATAACTCTTGATCCAAATCAGCCCAAACTACAACACACCCTCTCCCAATCACTCACCCCAGCACTAGCACTAATCCCCACATCACAGGCACAAAAGCTTCCCAAAGCAAGTCTGCAGAATGGCTTATCCCAACCTCCTTCCAGATCTGCCATGTTCTCTTTAGCTGAAGAATCAAAGACAGCTTGGCAGGAGTGCCAAGCAGCCGGAATTAACAACAAACCTGATGGATTCCACAGAAGTGCCAAATCTGACTAAGAGCCTGTCAGCTGCAAATCCAACTGGATTAGAGCTGCATGTGCTGCTGGATTCACAGTCCCTCACTCCAACTTCTCCAAAAGTGCTTGGCCTCATTTTCTACAAGTTTCCATAAAAAATCCAGCTCTGTGGAGCAGGGATTGTCTCTTCCAGAGTATCCATGTTGTGCTAGCACAACCCAAGCACTTCCAGCCCTGCTGGGACACAAACCCCCATGTTCAGGAGTCAAAGCTCCTTTGTTTGTCCACTGCCATGCTCAGGGAAACAGAAAGCTGGGTAGAAAGCAAGGCTGGCAGCTGTGTCAGGAGGGAGCAATCTTGGATTCACAAGCAAGAGATGGTAAGAATTGGCTCACCTAAAGAAGGGGCAGAGTTCAGGCAGCCTAAAGCAATCTTAAAGCACCTTAGGAGCAGGGGGGAGGTTAACACTGGTTCTAACACTGCATCTGTGTGTCCTGGAAAAGAGAGGGCAGCCTTCCCAAAGATGATCTCTGGAGTGTGTAGAGGAATTCAGTATGACAGCAAGTTTAAAGCCAGCAGAGCGTTCATCAGATAATTCAGGTTTGTGTTCCTGCTGCTCAGAGGCAGCTGTCACTCATCAGGCCCAGCCCAGACACCCACACCAGCTCCTGGATCTCTGCAGGAGAGGGGATGGCTGGTGGAAGGTTTGATATTCTCCTGTTTCAAACCTCCCCTGTGCAGGGCTCCAGGCAAGAGGCAAATCCAGCACTTCAGTTTGGACCAAAGGCAGGAAGCTTCAAGAAGACTCATTCCACAGCAGAATTAGTCTTTTATCCTTGTCCAACCAAAGCAGTAACTCCCACATGCAAGAAAACGAAGGTTTAATTTCAGCCTGCTTTTGTATTCCCTGGTAAAACTGCTGCACTCTCCTGCATGGTGCAAAGCCTTGAACAGAGCTTTAAGTTGCTGCAATTTTAACACCATTTATAGTTTGTTCCTTCAACTCCTCAGATTTTTTAAGGAACAACATATCTGATTGTAAAGGTAATGTCTGCTTTGGAAGGAATGGGGAAAAGATAGTGAAATAGGACAGAGGACAAAAATAAGAAGGGCCATTTTCCAAGAAACAGGAGATCTATTTTTTGATAATTTCTGATAGAGGAATAAGGCCATCCCTGCTCTGAATTAAAAGAACAGATTGTCACAGCAAGGTAAGAGCCTCTCCAGGGACAACCCCAGCCTTGCAGGATAAGCTCCTGATTTTGGCCTGCTCTGTCAGGAGAAGCAGCTGAGCAGTCAGGGGTTCAAGATGAAGTTTCAGTAGCCAGCATCTCCCCTCCTGTGTGCCCACATCCTCCTGGGGACAGGGCCCAGCAAGGCCACCCAAAGGCCTGAGGCAGCTCCACTGTCCCCAGAGCTCAGGATTCAGCTGCACTTCCCAGGGCTCCAGCACAGCTCAGGGGACAGCTGCTGCCACTCCCTGCCCAGCTCCAGGCACCCCAGGGGCAGCTGCTCCACATTTGGCTTATGTGCTCTCACTTTTTCCTTCTCCAGCCTCTGACATGGAGGGGGAAGACCAGCCTGTGGGTTGATACTTTGCAACCTAAACAAAGGTTTAGGTGGTGCCTGTTCCAGGTGAAAGCAGGATCCTTGCAGGTCACACCAGGGACAAAGCCTCCCTGTCTCTGGGATGTCCTCCCATCCAGGACCCACTAGGTGAGATCTCTCCTACCCCAGTGGAGCCCACACCATTCACTGTTCAGGGCTCCATTAAAAGGCTCCTGTCCTCTCTGAGAGCACACCCACACCTGGGGACTGACCCCTGCCTGTCCAGGGCCTCTCATCTGACTGGAGGCTGGATCACAGGCAGACACAGATCAAAAGCAGTTTCCAGCAGAGCCCCTTTTCTTGGTGAAGCTGTTCCTGCTCACACAGCTCACTCACCACCCCTGGCTGGCTGGAGCCCAGCCCCAGCTCTTTCCTCAGGGGCAGAGCACCACAGGGACACAAGAGCAGCTGCCAGGGAGGTGCCACAGCCCCTCAAGGGGCCCTCTGCTACATCAGGTGTGTATATATACAATATATTATATATCACAATCTCTTCCTGTAGTCACTACCTGCCTCCAGCAGCCCCCACCCTTCTGGTCCAAGGTATCCAAGCTGCTGTTGATGCCACTGTACACCAGTGCCCTTGGCCAGCTCTGGCAGATGTTTGGGGATAGGAATTTATCAGCTTTTACAATGTAACAGCACTGTTGGTATCTGGAGCTTATCAGCTGCTGGGAGGCTCTCACACTGCCCCAACACCTCCTGTTCTCTTCACAGTGAGGTTTGCTGGGAGCTGCTTCTCCATCCCCATTCCTGGGTACCAACAAAAGCCACGTGCCTGCTCACACACAAGGGAACTTCAGGAGTTCTACAGCAGCAGAACAATAGCACTAAATCTTTGTTACATTTGATTTCTACAGAGGTGATTCACATTCACTTTTCCAAGAGAAAACAGCATTCTAAATCATGTTCAGACTCCCTGTACTCAGATGAGACATGCTCAGCTCTGAGACATACAGCACAGCATGCAGGACTGGCAAAGCTCCTTGTAAGCAGCAGTGTCTTTTGGAAAGGCCAGGTGAAGGAAAAAGAATGAAAATCTTCCCAAACCCAGGAATGCAGAGTACCTGACCTAACCCATCCTGACTGAGCTGATTCCTTCTAAGCCAGGAAGCTTTTACTGTTGAAACCTCATCCAGCTGTTCTCTGCTTCCAAGCAGGATCACTTGCTCCTCTTCCTAAGCATCTTTTATCTACTCAGCCCACCCAACTACTCTCTCTGGTGCTATCCTTGGTCCTTCTTTCCTTCCCTCCTAATCCCTCTCCGTCAGGAAATCTGGAGTTAAACCCCTTTTGAGGCATTCAAGCTGCTCTAGACCCTTTCTTTTCCCAGCCACACATCAGTTACCCTGCTGGTCTGATAGACTTTCCTTTAACCAGAAGGAGCCCAGGACATTCCAGCAGAGCAGAGACACGCTTGTCCCTCAGTGCTGCTTCTCAGGGAAAAATCAGAGAACCACGAAATTTCCTTAAGGAGGAAGGGATCCACAAGGATCATCCAGTCCAACTCCTGGCCCTGCACAGACACCCCAACAATCCCACCCTGTGCCTGAGATCATTGTCCAAACACCCCTGGAGCTCTGGCAGCCTCGGGGCTGTGCCCATTCCCTGGGGAGCCTGGGCAGTGCCAGCACCCTCTGGGGGAAGAATCTTTTTGATATCCAACCAAAACCTCCCGTGACACAGCTCCAGCCATTTCGTGTCCCTGGTCACAGAGAGCAGAGGCTGGAGCTGCCCCTCAGGAGGAGCTGCACCCCAGTGAGCTCTGTGCTCCATCTCCTCTCCTCCAGCTGAACAGACCAAGTGCCCTCAGCTGCCCCTCCTATGGCTTCCCCTTGAGACCCTTCCCCACCATCATGTTCCTCCTTTGGACACTTTCTGACAGCTTTAGAGCCTTCTGATACTGCGGTGTCCAGGACTAGAGGCCACTGTGGCACAGAGCAGAGCAGGACTGTGCTCTCAGTGACCCTTTGGGCAGCCAGGGCTGGCTCATGCTCAGCTCAACATCCACCAGGACCCCCAGGTCCCTTCCCGTGGTGTCACACTCCAGCCCCTCATTCCCCAGTGTGTTTGTGCACCCAGGGTTCCCCATCCCAGCTGGGGATGCCCCTGTGTGCCCCTCAGTGCCCTACCCACCTTTCCCTTGTGAGTCTCCTGGAGCCACTGGCGCAGGCGGATCAGGCAGCTCTCCTGCAGCGGGGTCAGCTGGCCCAGGTAGCGCTCGATGTAGTCAGCATCCAGTTTGTCCCCTGCAGGGGGAACAACAGCTCAGAGCAACTGGCACAGCCAGCAGGGAGGGGAGCAGGTGCTTCTACACATTGGGCTCCCTATGGTTTACATGGGATTTGCTCAGGGAGGGAGGGAGGGACACTCTTCTGGTGACTGGGGCACGAGGCAGCGTGTGCTGTATCACAGCTGGATCACTCCACCTGGCTCTGGCTCCAATATTTCATTCAGCCCTGAATTGCTCCAGCAGGAGCTTTAAAAGATCTATCATGAGCTCTGGCACTCAGCTCACCAACCACTCCTGACCTGGCCACTTCCATCTCCACGTGTCCTAAATCTCATGCACAACTGCAGTGACAAGTGCCTTGCTGGGAAACCAAGCCATTATTCTGCCCAGGGACACCAGAGACTAAGGGAGAACAACAGCACACTTCTGACAGCCAGGGAGGATTCTGGCAGGAGGAGAAGTCCTGTGCACACCAAGCAGCTCCTCCAGCTCAGAGACAAAGGACAAGGGGTTGGTGACTGCCAGCACTGAGGGACAGGGGGATGTGACAGAGGGATGTGTCACCCAGGGCTGGCAGCTGCCAGCCAGCAGAACAGGGCAGCTGGGGGGAGCAGCCCAGGCAGGAGCTGGGGTGGAAGACACAGGGAGCAGGGCTGGGGACACCTCTTTGTCAGGCACAAGGTTCCAGTAGATGCCATCACCTATAGAAGGAGGCCTGGACACCCACAGGATAAGCAGGATAACAGAAATTTCATTTGGAAGTGAGACATCCCACGGAACCCCCAGAGCCAGCAAGGTGGGGAGCAGGCCCAGGGGAGCTAATCCTGTCCTGAGCAGGAATATGGGCAGGAAAATAAGGGCTACTCTCCTCTTCTGCTAGCTGGGACCCACCACTCTGAGGACAATATTAATCTCAAACATTTCTCCAAGTCAGCTTCTCTGTGGGCTCCCATCTTTTTCCAGAAAAGCTCCCAGAGAATGTCAGGTGAGAGCAGAACTACTGATATTTCCAAATCCCAAGCTTTTTGCCTAGTTACACTCAGCAAAACAAGTGCTGCCTTTCCTTCTCAGGAATGACAACAACAGTTCCTATTACAACAACTCTGGATTCAAAGGTCCCTCCTATTTCTTTTTGCCAGAGAAGTATTTTATTTAGTCTAGAAAACATCATCAGACCAACACATGGAAAGATAAAGTTTGATTCAGGCATTTTGTGGGAAAAACGCATTAGGAGACATTCCTCAAGTTTGTCTTGGCCTGATACAGGGCCAAAAACCATCCAAACCTGTCCCCAAGAATATTAATTTTGGAACAGATAAAATATTTCATTCCAGCATACTGAAGACATCTTCTCTAGTTTCAAGTATAAAATACCTTAAGGGGCTGATCAAACCTAATTTTTTTCTAAGCTCCAAAACATACTGCCTGCACAGCTTTTTTGTTTAAGGGGAAAAAAAAGTTCCATTGTTTATTTTCCTTGAAAAAAGAAAATAGCTTTCCCTCCTCCTCCTCCCCCACACTCCAGATGAAAAACCTGATGCCAAGAGAAATGGAAATAAGCCCCTCGGTCAGTGCTGCTGAGTGGGAGCTGCAGTGCCTACCGTCAGGGCTGGCAGCTCCCGGGGGCGGGCAGGGGCTGGCAGGCAGCTCCCTGCTGCTGCCAGCAGCCCCGGGTTCCTGCAGGATGGCACCGGGGGCCCGCCCCGCCGCCGGGGCTCGCTCCTCCTCCGCCGCGGGAGGGCTCCAGCGAGGGATGAACGTGATCCCCTGGGAGATCAGCTCCTTCAGGTAGTGCTCAATCACCTCCTTGCCCTGAAGGGGAGAACTCTCGTTAGGAAAAAGCTTCCTCCAGAGCCAGCAAGGCACTGGAGTTTCCTCAGGGCAGATGACGAATGCTGCTGAGGATAAACAGAGGGGAAATCTCTCCTTCCATCCCCATGATCCTGTCAAAAAACCTCCAGTATCCAAGCCCCCTGTGAATGATGAATTACAATAATGCCCAGGCAAATCCCAGTTATGGATGCAGCTGCCTTTCTAGCACTTTTACCCCATCCTCCTGCTCCCAAACCCAATTAGCTGCCCTGTTCTTCTGCACCCAGAGCCACCATCCCAAGCCCAAGCTCTGGAGACACAGGGGGTGTTTTTCACCCAGGACTTTCCCTTCCTGCACAAGAAGAGTGTCCTCAGTGTCCAGCAGGCCTGCACCCACAGCACCCAGTGCCCTGCTGCCCTGGCACAGCCTGCTCCATCCCTGCACAGGCACATTCCAGCCAGCTCTGCTCTGCGCTCTTTGCCTTCCTTTGCCCACCCGAGGGACTCCAGAGGCACAAGCAAGGGCACAAAGCTCCAGTGGGTGTGCTTACAGAAAGGCAAAGAGGGGGCCTGGGTGCTCAGGCAGCCAGGGAAGCCCACCTTACCCGTTTGATGTTGGAGGTGTACTGCTTCATGGCAATTTTTTCCACGGTGCTTTCAAAGCCAAAAAAGGATTTGATGTCGAGAGAGGCTGACTGCTCAAAGCAGGTCCACTCCTCGTTCTCAGGGTGAACCTGCAGCCAGGGGAACACAACACACAGGAGGGATGGGGGCAGATGGCTTGTGGCCCTGGCACCACAGAGAGGGGGCAGAGGAGACACTGCCACACCTGGAGTCACCAGCCAGGTTCATTCCCCTTGTGAGAACCCTTTGTGAACTGGACATCCAGACTTTTGCTAACCCAACATTCTTCAAGTGCACAAGGAAATCAAGATTTAAACCATCCCTGCCTCAGCAGACCTGAACTGCAGTAGCAAAAGCTGCACAAAAAGAGCAGTGGAAGTGCCCACTTCAAGCATTCATGTCAAAGTCTCCTTATGGAAAGACAGGGATGGCCTTGTGGAGCATGCAATTAAAACTCCTACACCTGCAAAGAAGAAAAATGCAAACCAGTTTTCTCTTTTAGTTTTGGATGGGAGACTCAGCCACTGACATCAGCCTTCTCCCCAAAACACTGGGGACTTGGCAGAGCAGGGAGCTTCCCCACTCTTCAGCTCAAGACACACCTTTCCCTTATTTCCCCTCTGTTGCTCTATATATGGTAGAATCCTTCCCTCTTTTAAACTTAACCCTTTCCTGAGAAGGCTCTGCCTCCTCTCTGCAGGTGCTGTTGTTCACAAACTGACAGGGAGGAAAAACGACTCCAGCCCCCACACAGAGATACCATAAAAGACAAATTCCCTGGGGAGATATTAAGTAACTGCAGGAGCAGGATCATATTTCTCCAAGTTGCCTCAGAGAAGGCTGCAGAAAAGGAAAGATGAGAATAAACCTGCTTCCGGTGCACTCTGGCAGGGAAAAGGGAACTGGTAAAAATAGAGCAGGGAACCATCTTGAGGATGCAGCAAGCAGCTCCCACCCTGTTCCCCTCAAAGCCCAGATGCTGACGTTTCCTTCCTAAGGACACAGCCAAAATCAGCAAGTGTAACAATCTCAGAGCTGACCTGGGAGCATTTCAGACCTGTCAGTACCTTTGATGATGATGGAAGTTTAATTTACAGCAGTTTTTTAGGATGTTTTAGGCCGGTTTAAGGTGGCCTTAGGCAGCCACCAAGGGATCTCTGGCCCAGGAACACCCTCACCATCCAAATTGTTCACAGCTTTTCCACTCCTCCCCTTCCTGAAGCTCCTCACAGCCTGTTTACTCCCAAGAAGCTGAGCTGCTGTCCAGTTGCCAAAAGGGCAGGTAGGTAACAGGAGCTGGACATTAGTGTAAGGAAAGACAAGCAGGATCTGATTGCTTCCAGAAACACCTGAGCTATTTCATGGTGGCTGGGCCCTCAGAGCAGCACTGCAGTGAAACAGCACAGAAACAGCCACACAGGGAGACAGCCTGGCCACAAACAAGGCTCCAAATCTTTAGAGCACAAAAATAATGACAAACAAGGTGCTAAAACTTTCACTTATTTGTGGGCAAAATAAATTGTCAGGCTTTGCTCAGGCCCTTATAATAATGAACAGTAAGGGTTTAATTCTAGACATCCAGATTTATAGACATGCCCAAGCTCTAGATGTTTTTGTCAGGCTGAATTTCAATCAAAAAGAAACTGAGGGAACACCAGCAGTTCTGGAGTACCAATTCTGTTTTCCACTTTCACTCCAAGCAGGGAATCACAATCAACGTGAAGAAGTTTCTCAAGCCTTATGAAACCACAGAATGGTTTGGATGGACACACAGAATCACTAGGTTGGAAGAGACCTTTAAGATCATCAAGACCTTAAAGCCCATCCAGTCCCACCCCCTGCCATGGGCAGGAACAACTTCCACTGTCCCAGGCTGCTCCAAGCCCTGCCCAGCCTGGCCTTGGGCACTGCCAGGGATCCAGGGGCAGCCACAGCTGCTCTGGGCACCCTGTGCCAGGGCCTGCCCACCCTCACAAGGAAGAATTCCTTTCTAATGTCCAGTTTGTCTGTGGGAAGCCATTCCTCCTGGTCCTGTCTCTCCAAAGCAATTGAACAATCCCACACCCAGGAGCCAACAGCCTTTCCAGCCCCAGAGTCTCTAATCCCAGCGTTGCAGGAGTCTCAAACCCATCCAGGCACCTTCCCCCAGTGTGTGGGTGCACAGTTGCCCCCTCCCAGCCCAGCCAGCCCCAGCAGGGCTCTCACTGAGTAGCTGCAGGTCTCCCTGACCACCACCCGGTTGGCAAAGGTCTCGTTGTGGGCCTCGATGCGCAGCGTTCGCTCTCTCCAGTTCACCGTGTTCCTCTGGATGAAGAACACGTGCTCCACCCCTGCAATCTGAAGAGGAGGGGAAAACACTGAGAGACAAGAGTAACTTTAGGAGCCTTTGTCTATCTGAGCCAGCCAACAGAATGCAGGCCTCTCTGCTCCCAAGGTTCCACCTGCCTTCTTCAGCAGCCTGGGAGCGTCCACGTTCAGCTTGCAGCTCCGCTCAATGACGTGGATGGCTCCGTCCTCACTCCTGGATTCGTGCAGGATTTCACTCCCCAGGAAGACTGGGATCTCTGGGCACGTAGGAAAGCGTTTCTCGTAGGCCTAGAAGTGAAGATAAAGTAAATTTCAGCTTCTGGGTAAATCAATTTTAACTCTTTCTGAATTAATTAATTCCCTTACAGTGAAAGTCCAACAAAACAGAGCCCCCTGAACCCCGGAGTTTTCCCCAGATTTTTTAGAGGTGAAGTTAAAGCAGAGTAGCTACAAGCAGGGACAGCATCATGTCAGTCACCAGCCAAACATGTCCTAACATAACCTTCCCTTCACACATGAAGCAGAAACAGAATCCTGTTGTTGAAGAATACTAGTAAGAGAATCATCACTTCAACATCAGGAAGCTCCTAACTAGCAAAAGCAAACAGAGCTCTGCTGATTTCTGCTGGCTAAAGACTGGAATATTATAATTTCTGGGTCAATACTGTTTGTATGAAGCCTTAAAACGTGATGTGCCAAAAAGCTCCTGTTGCCCTAAACTCAAGGGTAAGGCCAGCAATTATTGGCTACTCACTTTGCCTCAATTTATCAATTTGTAAAACAACTCTGTCCTGGCTCTGAAGTGTTCCCTGTTCTATTAGCACATCCCTGAGAAAAGCCCTTTCTCCAAAGCTTCTTTAGCAGCTCTAGCAGAAATCCAGTCTTCCCTGGCACTTGCAGAGAAGTTAACTTGCATGAGCAGTACCCACTGCTGCTGCTCCTTCCCTAACTTCTTCATCCTTTACTATATTCTAAGATGTTTGCAGGATGGAATGTTTTCCTTGGAGTTCTGAAAAATCTCCTGCATGTTGTGCTGCTGTTGCAAATATGTGGTAGCTGCACAAGCTGCCCAGAATTCCACTGCTGCTGTTCCAGGAAGAGAACCTGTGCTCTCCTTCCACTGGACTCTCAGAGCTCCACATTTCCATCTCAGATGTTTCTGCCATCTTTCCAAGGCAATCCCTCTAGGAACTGCTGTCATCTTCCCACCCCTCCAGAAGACGCAACCATTTTTTACAGCACAGAAAAATAAAAACATTCATGAGTTCTCTGCCCCAAAAGCAAACACTGATGTGCTGATGCTGGAGCTGGGCTGGGCTGTCAGCTCCCCATTAGCACAGCCATGCAAAGCCTGGATGCCCCTGCACAGATTCATGTCCCTGCTCCCAAAATAGCCCAGGCACTTAAGGACACATTCCAGATCTGCTCCCGGACCTCTGGACGGGAAAGGAGCTATTTCAGATTATCATGTTGCTCCAGTATCAGGAGGGAAGTGCAGGCAGCTGCCAGCTGGAGTCCTGGCCAGGACAGAGCACGCAGGTTTGAAACCCTGCTCTCCCTCCCAGTCCCTCAGCAAGGTCCTGCTTGCTTTGCCAGACTTCTCAGAGAACTTTTCCCATGTTCCTCTGCCTGTGCTTTTCACTCCTCATCACAGCAATAACAAAACCAGTTTAGATAAATCCAAAATTCCCGTGCTAAGTGACTGTTTCCAACACAGACCCACCTGGCTCCAGCCAAGAGAAGCACACTCACTGCTTTGAGCAGCTGAATTTGTTAGGATGGGAGTTCATGGATCTGTGTCAGGCATTGCCACAGGACACTCCCAGCCATCCTCTCCTGGTGCCCTTTGCTCCAGGGCCACCTGGCAGGAGGCCTCAGTACACACCTCAGTACCTGCTCTCCTCCCTGCACTCACCAGCTCATTCATCTGCTCAGGCTGAGTCAACACTTCCTATCTGTGCTTCCACCTGCCCTGTCCCAACCCTCCACACTCCAAACCACCATCCAGGGCTATTACCTGAGGCCAAAGCCTTCACCTTGCTGGTCTCTTCTGTTCCAGCACACACAAAATGTATCTCCTCAGGCCACCCATTCTAAGTTCCTGGAGTCCTGAGTGCTTGGGCAGTGCATGCTGAGAACGCCTTCAGAGGCCACTGGCATACCAGAATATTTAGCAACTGCTTTTGGGCAGTTTGTCCCATGTCACTCCATATATGTGCCCTCAACACACTTGCAAGAAGTGCCACTGAAAGCCTTTTCCTGAGAAATGCTGCCCCAATCAACTCCACAGCAAGGGTGGACAGTTTGATAGCACAGTGGGAAAGGGTCTTAAACTCAAAGAGGACACACAAATCAGATGTTAGGAAGAAATTCTTCCTTGTGAAGGTGTTGAGGGCCTGGCACAGGGTGCCCAGAGCAGCTGTGGCTGCCCCTGGATCCCTGGAAGTGTTCAAGGCCAGGTTAGACAGGGCTTGGAGCAGCCTGGGACAGTGGGAGGTGTCCCTGCCATGGCAGGGGGGTGGGTGGGACTGGATGGGCTTTTAAGGTCTCTTCCCACCCAAATTATTCTGTGATTCTGCCCTTTCAGGGGTGCAGCTGTGCCAGGAACATTTGAGGGAATTTCCAGACAATCAAGAGCTACTTCTATGGGACCAGGACCCTCCAGAGGCTTCACTTGAACAGCTTCACCTGTAAGCACCCCCTCACCATGGAGGGACCACAAAAGCCAGTCTGAAACCACCACTGAATGCAGGTGCCTGTGGCTCCCTCCTGAAGGTAAACCACTGGATCTCAACTCCCAGCTGCTTCTTTCTCAACTAACTATGGAGTTGATCCAGCTGGAAACAGGCTCCCTAATAAAGTGACATTATATCCAGCAAAACTGAGACCAGGACTAAGAGCACAGCCACTTTTTCAGACAGCTCAACAACATCTGGAGCAGGAAGAGAGGCCAGGGCAGAGGCACATGGCAGAGCACAGCCTGGTGATATAACTGTGACACAAGCCCAAACACATTGCCTAAATAGGGGGAACACTGCCATATTTGACAAAGACTCCATATCCACATCGATATTAAGTCCTTTGCTAATCTTCTTTGCACAACAGCTCTAAAAATACAGCAGGGAAGATGCCTGAGATCACATGAAGGACAGCTGAAGCCCCACGCTGCAGTCACAGCAAAGCTGTTCCCAGAGCACCCAGACTTTCCATCCCTGCAGACTGAGCTGAGCAGAGAGCAGCCCATTCCTGCACCCCGGAATCCTCTTACCAAAATCTTCCTCTCTGTGCAACAGCCCGTTGCTGCAACAGGGAAACTGAGGGAGCTTAGAAAGACAGAGAAACACTTGATTTTTTTTCAAGCCATCACAAAACTGTTATGTCTCCTCCTCTGTCAGGACCCAGGACATCCCTCTGGCTGTCCTGAGCAGCCAAGACCCCTGCCAGGGGTCTCAGAGACCCTGGCACAGAGCCCAAAATGCCCCTGGGGTTTTGATTATGACCCACGGAACAAGTTACCAGCCTTAGATGAAGATCTGCAAGCAATGAGAAATGAAGTAGAATGACAGTGAATTTATCACAAAGTGAAAAAGTAGATTTTGGGGTTTTTAGAATGGGGATTCAGGGGGGTAAGATAGAGAGATCTGGGCGTGTCCTGCCTTTCTCCTTCTTCTTCTTGGCCTCCATCTTCTGCTGTGATGTTGGCACTTTTAGATTGGTCTAGAGTAGAAGCTCACTGTCTAACATAGGTGATAGGTATTGGGAAGTAATTGTAAACATTGTACATGTAGTTTTTAGTATAAAAAGATAACACAGCCCTGGGGCAGGCAGAGTGCCTCTGACCGTTGTGCTGAGCAGACCTCGGCTGGACAGGAGAAAGAATTTTCTAGATAAGAAACAATAAACAACCTTGAGACCGAGAAATGAAGAGCCCTGACTCCTTCTTCAAGCGCTGGGCTGGGAAAAGAGACTTTCAAACTTTTCTCGGGGTCACTGTGACAAGCTAAGAGATCCCGACACTCCTCTGGGATTCTGCAGAGTCCAAGGTGGACATCAAAACATCCCAGAGAAATGAAAGGCACAGAGTATTTAGCATTAATTGTTTTAATGCTTTGGCTGCCTGCACTTGCTCTTTCAGCTCCTTCCTGCAGGAACTCTGCACTGAGCAGGATACAGGAACTAAGATTTGTCTCTCCCTTCTGTGCCTCTCCTTTCCCAGAAGGAACAACAGCAGTGTTGTGCCAGCACTGGATGTTAAAGCTCTGCTGTGGGACTGCACTTCAGACTGACACTGGGACGACTAAAGTCTCCAACAGAATCAGATATATATCAAATATATATATAATAAAATTAATGGTGCCATTAAAATTAATGGTGCCAATGAAGCCACCCCCTCTCTTCCTGTAAACCCCACTGGGATTAACACCTCATACCCAAACCAACCATTCCACAAGAGGTGCTGGCCCAGGACCAGTGTCCTTCCCTAAATCAAGTTGGTTTTCCTCAGATTTCTGACTAAAGAATTGTTGCAAAAATCAGTACTTTTGTTGTAGTGGACTGTGACCAACAGTTCAAAGAGTCATTTAAATCTCTACAGTCCTGAAACTGAAATTACAAATTCAATTTCACAAGAGGGCTGAGTGAAGACAGAGGGACCCGGAATCTGTTTGAACTCATCAAGATTGTTTGCTTAGAACTATAATCAATTATTTCTGGTGCATCTAAATGTAAAAAAAAAAAAAAAAAGCATTTAGATTCAGTTTATTGGAATGAAAAATTTCAACAAAGAAGAAATTAAATGAAGAAAGTTAAATTTAAAAAATTAAATAAAATTTAATTAAAATTAAACGAAAAAAATTAAATTAAAAAAACAAGTGAAACAATTTCTAGCTGAAAAGTTAAAACATGCAGGAAAGTTAAAGATCTGAAAGGTTCTATAGTGTCAGATTTTCCTTTCACACTGAAGACAGCCCAAACTAGGATAAGGATATTTCCAACTGGTTACAGTGACCTCTGCATCCCAACAAAGACCTCTTAGTGCCACTGAAGATGACAAACGATGAATGACAAGGAGCAATCATTAACAGTGATACAGCTGACTGTGAAATCAGAGTGCTCTGACCAAGCTTTTGCCCTGTGATCTCCTTGGAAACACATCCAAGTGGTTTTACCTGCTCTGCTAAATATCCATCCCAAATGGATTATGCACCAACACTGGAAAGTGAAGATCAGCTTGTGAGAGGAGGAGAGCTTGAGAACAATGCAAGAAGCCATGCTTGGAAGTGTTCTGACCTGCTGGCTAAATACTCAGGAACCAGTACAAACCCCACATCTGTGAGAAGACAGTACTCCAAAGGCCAGCCAGATGCCAAACAAGAACAAATCATACAAAACCACAAGTGCCAAATCCCACAAGTGCCATTCTAAAGCCTCACAGCCACAAAGAAAAGAGGAAATTACCCTCCTTTACAGCCCCCCACTCCACCTGCTCAGCCCCTTCTCCTGCAGAGCAGGGCCCTCTGCAAGGCCTGCACACTCCCAGGTGTCAGAGATCCTGACCACAGTGCTCCTGCCTCCACTTCAGGAGCTGTGTCACTGCTGTTCCTACAGGAGCCACAGGACTTGGCCAGGGCAGGATCTCTCCAACAGCTACTCCTGTTTCTCCTTGGCAGGGTTTTCTAGGAAGTGACCTTGAAATCAATTTACACCACAGAGACCTCAGGAATGCACAACAACAGGGACGTGGAACCACTGAATTACTGCAGGAAACAAAACACCTCAGCAGCCAAACCCCCTGCACACCCCAGGCAGCTCCTCAGCCCGCTGGGTCCTGAGTGCTTTCCATGTGCTTCCAGGGCCAGCTTCTGTGAGATGGGATCTCCAAGAGTACCAGGGCTGTGAGGGGCAAACTGCTTTGTGTGGAGCACAAAGAAACTTAATTGTGATGATGTAGACAGAATTTATAGTCAGTATTACCTGATGTAGATAGAATTTATAGTCAATATTACACGAATATGTGACAAGGAGAAGACTTCATCCTTGTGCTAAAACACTTCAGATTTTCATGACCAGACAATGTTTAAATCTGTATTAATTAATGAGATTCCTCAAGGTCATGTTACAGCAATGTGCAGGTTGCCAGGAAAAAGGAACTGTGCTCAGAGGAAGGGAAGTGAGGAGGAGGTACAATACCAGGTTTTGAGCTGAAGATGCCCAGATCATCATCCCTTTGAAAAGAGATGATGAGAAGCAAGATGAAGACACCTCATCACTTTTAAGTAGGAAGTGGATGCCTTTGGAGCAGCTTTTGAGCAGCTCTAATGATACATAAATATTCCTCTGCAGATTCAGGCCTTCTAAGAAAAAAGAATTTCATCCTGCAGTTCCTCCCACTGCTTGGTCTCAGTGCTGAAGGGAACCACAGAGTCTGCACACACCAGACACAATAATCCACGTGCTTTGAACAGATCAGATACCAGCTTCCCACTAGCCACAAAGTAAGATAAAATATACAAGGAACAATGTGGGAGGGACAAAATGCATATTTAGGGTACAGAAAGGCACTGATTCAGGGAAGAGAGAACTTCATTTCAAGGAGGTGCAGAGGATGCACAGCAAAAGTGTTTGGGGCCCAAGGGAAAATAAAACCCCACTTCTGTTGGCCAGAGGAAAAAGATTTGCCAGCGAGAAGTGCATGGGACAACAGCACCCAGGCTACAAACATTGACCCAGTGTTATCTCAGCCTGGACTACAGCCAAGAATTTGCCTCATTCCTTCAGATTTCGGTGAAAGAAACAATTCAGGGAGCAGCAGCATCTATTGCAATAGAGGCACAACTGAGGGCCACAGCAAAGCTCCTAAAGCCAGGCCCTGCCCTGCAGCTGCACAAAGCCCTCCCAGGAAGCACCAACGTGCCTGACCTCCTGTCTGAGAAGGAACAATATCCCATTCAAGCTGTCCTGATGCAGCTTTCTCTCTCCTTTGCTGGGAGAAGTTACTCTGTGTGGAGCAGTTGGGGTCACCAACAGCACAAGGCTTTGGCTTTTACAAAAAACTGTGGAAGTGACACCTTATCCAGGAACCACTGCTTGTCACAGCCCAGTGGGGAGAGAGAAACCAAAAGGGGAAGGCAAGGAAGCAGAGATCTGGTGTGACTAACACCTGAAAGAGCAAAAACACAGCAGTCAAGTGTCACATCACACATTTACTGCTTGATGATTCACCCCAAAATCAAACAGGCTGGCTCACAAACTAATGGCTACTCAGAAGGACACTCTGTCATTGCCAGAAGCTGCTGTGAGAATTTATACAAACTGGCCATGATTCAGGGCCAAACTTGGGAAGGTCACTGTGCTCAGCACTTAAACAAGCCCACATATTGGTTGAGGTGTAAGAATTAATTATGATTCTAAATTTTACCACCTGTTTTAGTCCCTGCTGAAGAGTTTATAATTTATCTTCTGCACCTACACATTCAGTAGAGAAGGGTCTTTCGGTCACTACTGGAAGATGAGATAAAGGTGACAGAGCAGAGCTGGGAGTGCCTCCCTGTGCTGTGCCTCTGAACTGGAGCTCCCTTCAGAGCTCAGCCATCTCTGTACCAGCCAGATTAAGCTTGAGACAAAACCCATCCTTCAAGGAAATAACCTCCATGCTGCAGCTGAAGAAAGTGAGTAAACCTGTACAGACCTTGGAATTAGTGCAAACCTTCCCCAGCCACACGTGGTCAGCACCATCCTGCCCAGCAAATGGAGTCTGAGCAGTGGCAAAGCTCTCAGAGACCTCTGCCCTCCCCACACAACACACTGAGGGTGATATGCAGATGTTGCCAGCAGCTCTTCCATCAGTGCCTCCCAGAAAGCTCTTCCATCCTCCAGCAGCTGGGACAAGCAGCACTCACCAAACACCTCCTGCTCACTTGAGGGGAAACATCCCACACCACGGTCCCAGGAGAAATGTCAGCTCTTTCCCAGCTACTGCTCCCTCTCAACCTGCTTCATGCCAAGGGAGGAGGTGGCAGGGCCTGGGGCTGAGCCCCCAGTGCAGAGCCAGCCCAGCTGGCACACACAGCATCACCCCCAGCTCCTGCTGCCAAGTGCTGCTCAGCAGG
>NW_005054383.1:1384413-1396548 GCF_000277835.1 Geospiza fortis
GATGAGGGGATATTTTTAGTGTATCTTGACAGCAGAGTTTCAAGCCTTCAAGTCACACTGAAGCATCATGTCTTGAGTCAACACTAGATTATCTCTAAGTGCATAAAATGTTAACCCAGTAGCTTCTGGCAGTCACAGCAAACTCACCTTCCAAACATGGCAAAAAGTAGGGATGAGGGAAACTGCCTTCTTTAAAATATCTGGCACAGCCCATGGCTGCAGGCAGACCATGCACATCCAAGGGGGAATTGTCAAGTTTTATATAGCCAACAATCTACATATCAATAAAAATCTGTAACATATACCTATAACAATCAATAACAAATAAATAAACAAAATATACAAATAAACACAAAATAAGCCAGATCCTGCTTTGCAGGGATTTCTTAATTTCTTAACTGCTTAGGTTATTATCAAGACATTTCATGTCATGTGTGGCATGGCTTGACCACCAAAGAACACCTGTTTTGAAGCATTTTTCCCCCTTGCACATTGATTTTCTCTCCATCTCCAGGGCCCTGCCACCCAGCAATAGCATTTCAGGCAGTGCCTAAAAGTTGTGCCATTACTCACAGCAGCTGCAAAGCAGCTCCCAAGCACTGGACACACAGCAAAGCTCCTCCCTGTGCCCCCTGCAGCCACCCACAGAGAGGGCAGCAGGATCCTCTTCCCTGGCACTCCTGCAGCTGCTGCACTGAGAGCTCCACTCCAACCTCCCTGGCTGCTCTCTCTGTGCCTGCACTGCTGCTCCTGAGGATTCCAGCTGCCAGGAGCTGCTCTGCTTCTCTGCAGCAAATGCTCTCCTGGCTCCAGAGCTCACACTTGAAAGCAGAGGCCAAGAGCCAGCATCAAATATTTTAGTTAAGATTCTACGTTTCTTTATTTAAAACCAGGCTGTGACAATACCATAATAGTGACAACAATTTGGAGCCCCAGACAGGGCCATTCCAGCCTGCAACTCCAACCTGGCATTCAGGAACCCCCAAAGTGTCCTCTGTGGTGCATCAGTGCCATGGCACTGTAGGACATGGCACTGTGGGTGACCTGACAAACCATCTGCAGCACTTAGGAAGCAAGACAGCAGCAGCCTTTGAGGCCTGGCTGGGCTCTGAACACACACATTGAGCTGTCACTCTGGACAAGCACACAGAGCTGATGTGATCCCTGCTAGACATCAGCCTGCTTGTGCATTGTACAGCTCTCACAGCATTTGTCTGCTCCCAGCACACCCTGAGCTGTTTGGGTGTTAAGTAGCAAAAGGAGTCCAGAGGTTCTGTTGCAGGAGCATCACTTCATCAGCCAGTGAAAAATCAAACCCTTGAAGACACCACAGCATTGGGAAGGAGAGCACACCCAGCACACCAGGATTCAAGCAGCCTCTTGATACATTCAATCTGCTAAAGGCAACAGGGAGAAGTCATTAAATAAAGCTACTTAAAATCTAAACGCTTTAACACAATGCATGTTGATGCTGAAAAGGAAAATAAGTTTGAAAAAGTGTATGGAAAGCAGTTCTGGCTGTCAGGACCTGACCTCCAGCATTCAGAGCTTCTTCTCCTCCAGCTAAGCCTGACAGCCAAAACAGCAAGGAGCTGTTTTCAATTAGCCTGCATCTAGAAACCTCCTAACACTGGTGACCAGAGAATGTTAGGATGGTTGTGAAATGAGTGATGCATTTGCATTTTAGTTGTCCTGGATGGTGACTCTTGCATGTAACCCTGGGCCGGATCCTCAGCTGCTGGAAAGGAGCAAAAGCTTTGCCAGTGAGCAAACAGTGCAGAGAAGGCTGAGGGATAGCAGTGAGGACCTCTGCCAAATCCAGTGACAATCATTGGGACTGCTCCTCAGAGTCAGGCACAAGAGAAAGACATCTCACATTGGGACCATGGATGTTTGCTTTCCATGGGCATGACCCTGTGTGCAGGACAAGAGAGTAGAGATGATGGAGAAGGAATCCTTCTGCTGCTTACTGCATGAGAAGTACATTCTGACTTGAAATAAACTTGCAGCATTTGTAGCTGAATTAAGCTTGTCACTCAACTTGTTAGAACCTCTGACACTCAAACTATACTGAGCTGAAACAGAACCATCCACTGTTAATTTCCTACTTTGTCTTACCTGTGAAATAAAGAACTGCAGGTCAACTAAATGTAAAGAACATTGGAGACCTACAAATCTGGAGATGGACTTTGGATGAGGGCACAGAATGATAGGACAAAGGGGAATGATTTCATCCTGCCACAAGGCAGAGTTAGATGGGGAGAAATTGTTCCCTGGCAGGGTGGGCAGGCCCTGGCACAGGGTGCCCAGAGCAGCTGTGGCTGCCCCTGCATCCCTGGCAGTGCCCAAGGCCAGGCTGGGCAGGGCTTGGAGCAGCCTGGGATAGTAGAAGGTGTCCCTGCCATGGCAGGGGGTGGGATGGGCTTCAAGGTGCCTTCAACCCAAACTGTTCTGTGATTCAAAGAACACTGAATCATCACTAAAACCAGAAGAGTCAGGGAGCTGCTTGGAAGTGCAGGCCAGGAGCTCAGATGTTGCAGCTTTCACTTGCAGAGCCAGGCAGGGGGCTCCTGAGCTGCCACAGGTCTGTCAGAGACTCTGAGTGATGCTGGAGATGAGAAACACTCCCCACACCTGAGAGGCACCTCAGAGGAGCCACCCCCAGCCACATTCTGGCTGCAGGAGCAGAAATGGCCTGGCCTGATGAGCAGCACTCAGGCAGCACAGAAGCACACACCAAGGCTCCCGTGTGTGTGTGCAAGAGCTCGGGCTCCCAGCTGCACAGATATGTGTCAGCACATGCCCTGGGCAGCACCAAGAAATGAGGTCAAGCAGAAAGCAGCACTGACTCACATCAGGCACATGTGGGGCTCCACGGCAGTTTTGTCTCAAGCACAAAATACAACTCACAGGCAACGGGAGCTGATGCTCCTGCAAACTTCCCAGTGCCTGATCTTTGTTCTTTTTTCCCCAAATCATGACTTATTTTTATATAGTAGTGCAGAAAGATCTCTCTCTTGCAGCAGAAACCATAAACTGCTCTTAGCAGTGAGAGCTGAACATGAAGTGCACTGTGGCAAGACGAGAAAATCACTGACAAGTGTTGTCAGAGATTTCTCATCTGCACCACTAATGCAGCAACTGAAATTATCCATCACATACAGAAGACCCTGTAAGGTCTCTGGGGGGTTATTCCCAACCTGTAGCTTTAGGGACCTGACCCTATAAATCCCCTAAAGTGTGTGAAAATGGTCAGTGCCAACCTTGAGCGTGAAGGGCTGAGGCACTACTAAAAACAACAGGAACACAACTCCCTACCATGTTCAAAGCTGAAACCCTCCAGCCCCAGCCATCTCATCTAACCTAATAATTCACTGCAAATAACATTAAATATGCAATCTCTCTCTCTCTTGGCCGTTTCCTGCATGTAGGACTCATTCACCCAAACCAAATTCTTCTCCCCAGTACATCACAGAAGGCTCACAAATATTTGTATCACTCATATATGGCAGAGGGACCTTTCCTTCTGCATTTTTCATTCATTATAACATTTTAAAAAAATCCCTTTTAGCTTTCCAACTACAACAGAAAGAAAATGAAAAGTAAGTTTATACTTGGGAATTTTCTTGGCTGTAAGATAAAATTAGAATGCAATGTCAAATCTACTGATCTAATTGAAGGGAAGACAAGATGAGGCCCAGAGAGGCATGGACAATCCACTGGAGGAACAGGTCCATTTAAAAGAGGACAGAGATGAAAAAGATAAAATAGAAAGGAAAAACATGACAAGATAACAAAGCCTAACAGAAGTCAAGGTTCTTTTCAAGTATAAGGTATAAAGGTGTCAGGCACTGAATCTGTGTTTGAAGAGCATAATACTTTTGATCCATTAATGTGAATCCAAGTTAGGAACAAAGCAGGTGGAAATGACTACAGTGACCTTGGACAGGTGTGGAAAAAACACCCTTTGCTTAAATCTGCTTTAGAAGGAAGGACAAGAAAAAAGCAAAACATTCAGAACTCCCAAATGTCAAGAAAAGACTTGTTAAGCTGATTCCCTTTTACTTCCTCAGATGCACAGAACTGGCAAAGAGAGCAAGGAGGGGAATGCTCTTGCAAGGACTTGGAATACACGTCAAATCTCCTGCCTGCAAATTCTCCAACCCAAGCTGAAGGAGCATTAGCAAAGGGCAGAGTGTAAATCCAGAGACAATTACCCTGACACAGGCAACAAAGGTATCACAGGAAAAGCCCCAGCTCATCCCTGAGCACAGCCTCAGGCACACACATGGCCTCTGCACAAGCCCAAGGACAGAACTCCTGTTCCTGGGGATGGGCTCCACAAAGGGCCTGGGATGTGTGTGAGCCCAGAAACAAGGAACTGCTTGCCAGATTTGGCAGTGACAGCCCTACTTCTGAAACTCTATGTGAGCAAAGCACACCCACTGCTTTCTAGTGTCCAAACACTGGAGGTTCTGAGGGAAAAATACTTTTCCCAACTTACTTCCTGTGTTCTGTTCAGGCTGTGTTGTGAGGGATGACCCTTCCCAGTGAGGAATTAAGCACAAGTGTATCAGGCTGAAGGGTGCCCAGAGAGCTGTAAAACACGGGGGTGTCTTGAGGTCACCCTGCAACCTCTGCTTCCCTACCACGGCCTGAGACCTCGGCACTCCAAAGGTTCCCACACAGCATTTGAGGGGAAAAGATGAAAGCAGCTGAATCTCAGTGCTGAGGAAGCTGCTGTCAGATTTGTGGTGAAGGAGATTAACAGCAATGCCACGTGCTGAGGAGCAAAACAGCTTCACTGCACACCCACTCTTCCCTGCAAAACTTCCAGCAACTGACAGCTGGTACCCGACAGCTCCGTGAGCTCCGTGAGATCCATGCTGCCTCCACACACACGGGAGGGAGCCGCCGTCTGAACGGTGGCACCCAGCTCAGCCCGCACCGACCACCACAAGGCTGAAATGCTGCTTGACAACAGCAGAACCTGCTGGGAACACAGGATTTTCACAGGACATCGTGGGGGGAGCTAAGGGGTCTATATTGTGCTCCCTACTCCACAGCACAGTCTGCTGGGTGAGCCTGGAAAAGGAACTTGCTCATAAGGAAGAGGACTGACAACTTTGCTAAGATTTGCTGAACAATAAGGGATGACATTTACAACCCCAGCCCTCAATTCCCAGGGAATTTTAAGTTCTGTTATGCTGAAAAACTGAAAGCAAATAAAATTAAACCACTGCAGAATTAAGCCTACCAGCCCCTGGCCTTTAGGCATGTGCTAACAAGCTTACAAAGGATTTGTCTCAAGGCAGCCCTCCTCAATTAGCAGCCAATCGACTGAGGAGCATCTGGCGGTAGCTTTATCCTGGTAATAGACACAACAGGAACGTGCAGAGGTGTGCACGGAGCAAAGGCTCCCAGGATCTTCATCACAGGCACTGGCGTCTTATTCTCACACAGGATGCACTGAGAGAGCAAAGAGCACAGCCAGGAAAGCTCCACTGCCAAAAACATCAGCCCCAGACTGGTGAGGGCAATTCTGTGGCACGTTACTGGTTTAGCTGTGAACAGACATGGCCAATCTGGGCAAGACTGGGGGAAAAAGGGGTGGATTTGGGAGGGAGCTCAACTGTCAGCAAAAGCAGTGTTCATCTGGATGATCAGAGAGCAAAGTGAGCAGCAACCACTCTCAGCTGCTGCTGCCTTTGGGGTCCCTGTTCACAATGAGGAACAAACTCAGTTCCTCAGATGCCCTCAGTTTTAACTGTTGAAATAAAAGGTTGGGGGCTGTTTCGGATAAAACAAATCTTAAGGCATGCATTTCTCAGAAATCTTGAAGAGGCCACATTGTCAAGAGGAACTCAATAGAGGCTCTCCCTTCCATTCATGGGAATCACACCAGCTGTCTGCAACAGCTGCAGCTTCCCATCCTCATTCTGGGCTCCCATAAACTAAAGGAACTGGGAACAGGCAATGGAGGAAGCAGCAGGCTAGAAGTGGCAAACACCAAGCCTGGGGATTCCTTCAGCTGACTGAAATGCCCAGTAGATTATAAAACAAAACCTTGCAAGACTCCATAAGCAAGCTCCTCTAACAACACCCAAATGCTGCCCTTGAAATGCAACAGCAACCCTTTCAGAAGGGTATTTGACTCACACCTAATTGTGACAAAGTCCAGAATATTGAAAAGAAACTCTGCCTAAAGCAGCTCCCATGGTCAACATCAGCCTTCTGCATCACCAGTGAATGAACTTCACTGACAGCCCTCAAGCCCCTTGTGGAAATCACAAGATTTGGAGAGAGGTCTCCTGACAGTTCAATCACAGAGTGGATGGGGAAGAACAATACAGAAGAATTTCTCCAAAGATTTCCATCCTTTAACCAAATCAAAAAGCTCAGTATTACTCAGAATCCAGTTGTAGATACATCCACACTACAGTGCTGATTGGGATCACAGCTGGACAGATTTTGAACTGAGTGGCATTTGGTGATATGGCAAAGAAGCCACAAACTGACCCTGCCTAACAATGTCAATTATTTTTTCCTTCCTTGTCAAAGAATAATTACATAAGGTTGGATTTTCTTGTTTGCTTTTTTTTCCCCTTCTAACAACTAAGCTGCCATTCTTAATGCAGAGATACTGATCCTTATTTTTCTTGGAAAATTGGAGGAGGGGAGCTGAGGCTCGGTCCCTGCAGCAGGACTGTCACAGACATCCAGCCAAACCCACAGTCCCCCACCTCCCCCTGGCCCTCAGCAGCTGGAGCAGGGAAAGTGCTGAGTGTTACTCACTGCCATGACGAGCTCAAAAGGGTATTTGTAGACCCGAACTGGGGACTGGTATTTCTGCACCATTTTTACCACACACCTGTAATAGAGAGAAATTGGAACATTTTAGATCCCCCACATCAAGCAGTGCAATGCATTCTAGATGATTTTTACAGACCTTACTAGAAGTTGTAGCTCTTTGTTACAAATAGAGAGGAGATTTATTTATTAGGTAGAATATCTTGCCTAGTGAGTGGCAGAGACAGAGGCAAGTCTCTGCAGTCCCAGTCCAGAGCTGTGCCCAGCATCCTGTGCTGCTTGCCAGCACTACTGCAATAAATTCAACTTGGAGCTCCAACAAAACTCACAATAATTAAAGCACAGTACAGAGATGTAAAGCCAGAATGAATTGTACTCTGGAGAAGGAGCCCCTCTTAAGAACCTTACAGAGCCTACACAGCAATTCTTCCCCCTACCCCGCTTCCCTACATTATACCTGTAATCATGAGGGCAAAATCTTTCTCATTGAAAGCTTCCACAGCTTCCCATACCTCAGTGTTTTAAATGCTTTTGCGCACAAAGTAGGATTCAGTTGTTTTAGCTCACTGAAAGGAAGGAAAAGGAAGCAGCATGCTGAAAGAACATGCCTGATGCCTGAAGCTGGCAATCACATCCCACTGCCTGGATGCCCACTGTTCCAGCTGAACTGAGGCAAGAACTGCAGGGAGCAGGAACAATCCTGTCCTCAGCATTTCCCTGCTCCCAGCCACCTCTCACTGTCCTCATCAGGATTCCTCCCTCAGACTCTCCTGCCTGGGTTTTAACCCTCAAACATGCACCAATAACCAGCATCTCAAGGGAAGTGCACAAATCATTATAAAAAGTATTATTAGGTTGTTTTCTGCAATTCCTTTAGGGATTCCTTTGTACTGCTCCTGCCAATGCCATCCACGAACATCAGGACACAAAAGGCTGGATGGCTGGTTGGAGGCACTGTGCTCATTCCACCCCACTCAAATTCCACTGCTGAGCAGACACAGCCCTGGGCAGCGTGACGCAGTGTAGCGCTGAACTCAACAGTCAGAGCACTCAGACAACTTATCCCTGACATTTTCAGCCCAAAACCCGAGGTGAAACATGAATAGGCAATAGAGTCTCCCTCAAAAATTGCTGCAAGATGCCATCACACTGTAAAATCTAGGCAAGGGCAAGGGAAAAAGGACTTGAAAAGTTTGAGTACCTGAGAATGGGGGATTTTTGGAGAAATAGGGCCCAGTGATCAGACAGTTCCTCTGCAGAGGATCACATTACCCAAGCAGCAAAGGTCAGGGCTCGCTGGATCTCTCAGTCTCAGCGGGGCTAAAAGCCAGTCCATGCCAAGCCAGGCAGTGCAGAGAGAAGCTCCCAGCAGAGCATCCAACCCAGAGTGCAGCAAGAGGAGCAGCACAAGCACATCCCAGGAAGCCCTGGCTGCTATCAGGTATCAGACACCCGAGCCAAGAGGCACAGAACAGGGCACCTTGACCTGTAACACGATTAGGCTGGGCAGGGACCCTCCTGTGAGCACAAACAGAGCGGGAGAAGACTCCTCAAGCAGATTTAGCTGGGATCTTGCTTATTCTGACCTCACCTCCTACACCAGGAATTCCTGCACCTCGGCAGGAGAAGGTCAGAAACCTCCATAGCAGGAAGGCTCAAGACAGACCTGTCTAGAATCACCCACAGAGGCACCTGCCACAGAACAGTGGGATGGCACAAGCTGTAGCTCAGCAGCCATAACTGTGCTGCCTGGACAGAGCCACTGCTCCCAGCAGCTGCTGGACCTGACTGCCACAGGTTTATTGCCCCTGTGCTCCTCCAGCTGAGGGGAGGCTGGAGAAAAGAGCCAGTGACTATTACACCCACGGGAAGCTGTGGAAGAATGACAGCTGATAACTCACACCTGCCCTAGAAATCTTTCCTACCTCGGGAGAGTGCAGTGGCAGCAGACTTTCTATGCCCTCTCCTCCAAACAGAGCTGTGAGATGGTCATTGTGCTTCTCAAAGCAACAGGGACTCCTGCTATAAGTCCTGGAAAAAAAGAAAAAAACCATCAGAAAAGGCAGTGAAAGGTGGCTGCTTGGCACACCCAGATGAAGATGATGATTAGCACTGATGAGGACAAAGAGTCCCAGGTGTTACCATTGGGCATCTGGGCCATATTAGCTCAAGAGTGCATCTTCCCAGGGCTTTAACATGAAAGACAGATGTGTTTTAAAATTCATCTTGTGTTCTACTCAAAATTATAAACAGGTATGTTCAACCACCAGAAAGAAACCACCCAACCAGAGAGTTTGTCTGCTCCTCAGACATCCTCCCAGCTCTACAATGGCCCAGGAGACTCCCTGCTCAACCTCCCATTTGCATCTGGCTAAAAAAACACATTAGGGAAGGCAACTCAGGTGAAGAGCAGTGACCCACTGAACTGCAGCATGACCACTTGGAAACCTCAATCCACAGGTGGAGACACACCTGGAGCATCCATGGGGAAACACCAGGAAAGAGGCTCAATACCATCTGGCCAAGCCCAGAGTAGCTGATAAAAGCTCAGAGGTTGGAGTCATCAATGCACTGAAGCAACAAATCTGGCTACTAACAACCACCCCAATAATAGCAACCCAATAATAACCATCCCAAGTAGGTATTTAAAGTATTTCAATTCTTGCACAGCTGAACACAGCAAACAGCAGCAGCCACCACATTTCCCAAAGCATCCTGTGACACGCTGTGCCAACAGCACTGAGCCCTGGCAGCCTCAGCCCCCTGGGCACCCCTTTTGCTCCAGCCCACACAGCAACTCCTCTGTGAGCCAAGCAGAGAGAGCTCATTACAAGCTTGGGATCCACCTGCTGGGTGCTCCAAGGAAGGAGGTGACAAGAGGAGGGATATGGACCCCTGATGGCACCTGCTGTAACTCTGGGAGTTACAGAATCCAAAGAAAGGGATTCTGAAGAAGCAGTGGTGCACCCCCAGTGTGCAAAGCTCCCCCAACACAGGAGCCAGGCAGGAACACACATCACTACACACAGCAAAGGGACAGGCAGTGACAGTGGCTGGGTGTTTCCTTCTCATCCAGAATCAGCCACTGTGTACCTGAGGGATTTTCCATATGCTTGACTTCTATTCTTCTATTTGTAGGAGCAGCTTACTCAACAGAATACAGCCAGATGGTTGGCAATCAGAAACTGAGTGTCTAAATTAAATACAGAAAAATCCCTGAACCAAACCCCCTGCCCCTGCTTCTCAGCCAGGCACAGAACTCGCTCAGCTCCTTCCACACTGGTGCTGCCTGTTGGATGTGGAACTGGCAGCAAGTGACTTTATTAACTTCTCCCACCTGTGGTGGCTGCTTTTCATCTTGAAGAGAACTGAGCAGCTTTTTTTGTTTTGTTTTTGACAAAGAACTGCTGAAAATAGCAGGATTCTTGACTTCCTCAAATACCATTACACCACGTGAAAACCAGCTGTGGCACCCAGCTAAGCTGATATTTCCAGTTAGAAAAGGGGAATCCACAGGGCTGCATTCTTTCCTCCTGCCTTCTAGAGAAAGGTGGAGTGAAAGGTGTGTGACATTTCCTCTGCCTGGGGCCCCTTTCACTTAGGGAGATATTGTAATTGATGCTTTACACACAGAATAACAACACAGTACCAAGCTGTAGGATATTTATTAGAGATTTTTCACCTAAGAACTTAAGAACAAGTCTCTTGAAGCTTGATATAAGGAAGGCTCAAGGCAGAATGGCACCAGAATAAACCTTTACCAGTTTTTAAAAGCAGACATCTGCTCAGGCAGGGCTTAATCTTGCCCCTGAGAAACACCTCTGGAGCAGGTGAAGCAGCATGGAGGGTGCAGGTCACTGTGCTGAGGTGGAGCCTGGGCACCGCTCCTACACCAGAGGTACCTGGAATCCTGGCATGGATCAAAACCAAAGGCAAGCAACACAAACACCCAAACAACAACACTGATACATTCCTGACCACACAATAAGGAAGTCTTTTTGGCTGAGGGGAAGAAGGAAACGGAACAGTGTCCAGCACTCTGCTGTCAGAGCTGTTTCTCTTCCATGTGTGTATCACAACAAGCTCCATGCCCAATATTGCCACACATCCATCTCATAAGGTAATTTGCTCACCAAAGAATCACCATGGAACTTTTATGCATAGCAATACATTAACTCCCTGATATGTGCCAGCTTGCAGCAGGAGATAAGCATTCCTGAAGTAAACTCCTAATTCTTCATCTAACTACTCCACAGGAAGTCATACCACATCCATTTATCCATCCAGTGTAGGAAACAGTTCAATTCTCAAACAAAACTTAAGAGTAGGAGACATAGAATCCTGGAATGGTCTGGGTTGGAAGGGACCTTAAAGCCTATCCTGTTTCATCCACTGCTTTGCACAGGGACGTGTTCCACTCTCCCAGGCTGCTCCAAGCCCCATCCTACCTGGCCTTGAACATTTCCAGGGATGGGGCAGCCACAGCTTTCTGGGCACCCTGTGCAAAGGTCTCATCACCCTCCATCCCTTGTCCCCAGTCCCTCTCCAGCTCTCCTGGAGCCCCTTTAGGCCCTGCAAGGGGCTCTGAGGTGTCCCTGGAGCCTTCTCCTCTCCAGGTGAGCACCCCCAGCTCTCCCAGCCTGGCTCCAGAACAGAGGGGCTCCAGCCCTTGGGGCATCTCCATGGCCTCCTCTGGACTGACATCAACAAGTTCACATTCTTCTTCTGCCAAGGACCCCATGCTTCAGTTTAAATCAAGAGCAGAGCCAGGCAGAAGCTCACTCGACAGTACAACAAAGCACCAGCAAACTGTTTCAGCATGCCTTGAGTTAAGTCTGCAGCTGTATTTTCCTTTAACAGAGGCTGGCTGTCATCAGCCCCACCAGACAAGTGGTGCCATCAACACAAGCACCTTCTCACCATCTACAGACCAATTGTACTGCTTGGAGGAGTTTAGCCAAGTGACCCAGAGAATATACGTGGTTTACCTTGAAGCTGACTTGAAAACATGGAATCACAGAACGGTTTGTGTGGGACCTTAAAGCCCATCTCGTTCTAGCCCCTGCCAAGGGCTAGTTCTAGCCCAAACACCCCAAGCTGCTCCAAACCCCGTCCAGCCTGGCCTTGGGCACTTCCAGAGATGGGGCAGCAACAGCTTCTCTGGGCAACCTGTTAAATCCATCAATGCACTTAACAGCCATTGATCAGGGCCACCCTTTGAGTTTACAAACACTTCAGGGCGAGTTTCAGGGTGGATCTGTTAACCCTGAGCTCGGCGTGCCCGGCTCTCCGGAGCGGCCGGGGCTGGTGCCGGGGTCCCGCTCG
>NW_005054383.1:1397051-1417526 GCF_000277835.1 Geospiza fortis
CGCTGCCCAATGTCCCACCGAACCCTGCCCTTCCCCCTTGGCCTGTCATCCCATCCCCTGTCCCAAGTCCCTCTCCAGATCTCCTGGAGCCCCTTTAGGCACTGGAAAGGGCTCTGAAGTCTGAGTCTCCAGCTCTCTCAGGCTGTCCCCACAGCAGAGCTGCTCCATGCCTCTGGTCATCCTGCTGCCTCCTCTGGACTCGCTCTGGCAGCTCCGTGTCCTTTTTGTGCTGAGGACTTCAGCCCCGGGCACGTCTCCAGGTGAGGTCTCGTGTGGGCAGAAAAGGAGAATAACGAGGGCTGTGTGTGGAGATGGGCTCACCCCACCCCACAGAGGGGTCACAGCAGCAGCCCTGCCTGAGCTCCAGGAGTGCTTGGACAGCGCTCTCGGGCACAGGGTGGGATTGTCGGAGTGTCCTGTGCAGGGCTGTGTTGGACTGGATGATCCTGATGGGACCCTTTCAATTCAGGATATTCCATGTTTCTGTGATTCTCCCCCAGCTGGCACCTGCCCTTGAGGAGGAACCTTCTTGGGTCAGGGCAGGAGGAGGCAGAGCCACAGCTCCCAAACACAATCTAATCCTGCTCGTCCCAGGGTAGATCAGAGCAAAGGGACCTGCTCACCTCTGCCCTTTACTGTATCACTGCACTGTATTGTTTATTACATGATCTATTACACACCTGTGAACCCACTCCTTGAGCAAATATTCCCCAAACTGTACTCTGGGATGAGGTGCCAGGGGATCACCCAGACAAGTGACACTGAGAAGGACCCTGGGAGACATCCTCACCCCTCAGCCTCCCCTCTCCCACCAGCTCTGAAAGCCTGAGCAGTGTTTGCTGAATCCTGGGGCTTTGCAGCTCAGGGTGAGTGCCCCCTGTTTGTCAGGCCGTGTGCTGGGCAGTTGTCACCATTCAGTGACAGTCCTTGGGGCCGTGGCTCTGTGGAGGAAATGATGCCAACACTGCCTGACTTTGGGGTGTCAAAGAGTGCCTGAGCAGCTGGTCCTGGGGCAGGAGAGGCGTGTGGCACCAAGAGTGGTGGAGGAGAAGGATGTGGGACACTGGCTGGGGGATGTTTTGCACTTTCAGAGCCTCCTTTCAGGTTCTCCCTAAGGACCAGGTGCCCCTTTGCCTGCTGGTATTGAAGTAACATCACATTTACTGCTGCTTTGTCTTTTCCTGCCTCCTTATCGCTTCCAGCTGTGGAGTGTCCCCTTATCTGGGCAGGCATTTCAGGAAGCTGCAGTGCTATTTCTGATCAGCAGTATTTCCTGAAATGTTCTGCTATCTCAGACTGAGGAGACCAGCCTGACACTGCTCAAGAACAACCATTGACCATCAAATGTCAGAGCTCCCAGGGCTGCAGCCTGTGGAGCCAGAGCACTTTTCCTAAAGACCTTTGCAGCATAACTTGGCATCAAAAGCCACAAAGTTACTCAAGGCCTGCAAAGTCTACTTTATAAATATATATTCAGAATAAAAACAAAATGTATTTATTTATAAATAAATATTCTGAATTTCTGAATATTATAAATAAATATTCTGAATCACAAAGCAACTTTCTTTTTTAAAGAAGCTGTATGTCTCTCTTGTTCCTCATTTACTACGAAATTTCCTCAGAGAAAACAAGGAAAAAGAAAGCACTATTTCCATCTTCTTGCTACAGAATTTACACCAGCCTGTAACTACTTTGTGCCCTAATTGTGGTTGTTTCCCTTTTGTTCAGGTCATAAAAGCTGGATTTTGTGAGTCCCAATCCATCTTTTTCTCTGCTGTGCAGCCTTGACTAAATTCCTATTTTCCAACACTTGTTTTCTCCTGCTGCCAGAAGGTCACCTTGGCATTTTCCAGTGGCAGTGGGCTGCCTTTTCCTGACACGGGGCCAACTCTCCAGGGCGTTCCCAAGGGCCCTGACTGTCCTCCCACCTACCAGGACTGGGTGTTAGCCTCAAGGGCTGGCACTGACCCTCAGTTTTTTCTCATGGGAGCTCCTCAGAAAGAAGTTCTCACCCTGCAGCAGCCCAGCCCAGGAACTCCTGCAGTTAGAAAGGAGAATGTCTTCCAGGAAGGACATCTGGCCTGGAGATACCATTCAGCCCCCAGTTCCCCCTTTACAAGGGCATTTAACTTCAAATTGCGCTTTTGTCTCAACTTCTCTTCCTCATTTGGTGGCATAAATTAAAAAATTCAACAGCAATTCAAATGCATTGGCACATCATGTGCAGGAAAAAGCTTGTAGGGATTGCTCATGGTATTGTTATTCCTATTTACCTTATTAGGGAAGCAGCTGAAAGAACTTGCAAAGGAGGTTTGTGGCAAAGCTGCAGTCAGAGAGGCCAGAAAATTCAGTGGTTTGTGATGGAGGTGCTGGGGTAACTCGGCCCTGAGCAGGGGGAGGATCCCTCAGGGAAAGGGAAAGGAAAAGGCAAAAGCAGCTTCACACCTCCAGCCCAGCCCTTCCTGCAGGGCCACTCTGAGGAGCTGCTGTCCAACAACCCTTAGAAAATCAGCACTGAGCACTGGTTAAACATTAAAGGCTTGCTTTAAAAATTCAGCAGTAAAGTTCACCTGCCTTTTAGAGCCCATTTAAGCAGCGTGGAGGTGAATTCCACTCTCTGAACGTGGGCTGCAGTCCAGGTGTCACAGGGGAGCTGGGAGGAAGAAGAGGCTCCCCACAGACCTCCAGCGCTGGGAGAGACACAGCAGCTCCTCCCCTGCACCGTTCTGGGCTGGAGCTCCCCTCTGCACCTCCACACCTCGGTAAAAACACCTTTTAACGCTTCATCTCGCTCTGTTTCACCAGAGCTGAGCAAAAGCTGGATCTGCTGTTCTGAGAGCCAGGAAAAGCTGAAACATTGATATTTTCTCGACTGAAAGCAGACCAGCAGTACCCAACCCCAGAGCTCTCCCAGACCCCCTCGTGCCGGGAGGTTGCCCCACATCCCGTGGATCCCTTTGGCCTTTGCCTTGCCCGTGCCACTCTCGGTCCCGTTTGTTTTTTGGTGCAAACCTGAGATGAAATATGCTGCCCAAGGTCACCCAGCGAGGTGGCAGAGATGAAACCGGAGAGCAGCAGGCTGAGATTGGGTTCCTTTCCCCGTGGGACTGCAGATGAGCAGTGTGCTAATGGCTCTGCTACATTCACCTTCCAGGACAATGCTGGGGCTCCCTGCCCTGCCTTCCCTGCTTCTGCAGCTTTTGAAATGGATGCTCCAATCTTGGTTTGGTTTTGTTTTGTGAGGCAGAGGGGGCTCCCACCCTCTGACCCACCAGCAGCTAAGAACTGAATTTCTGCTTTGCATAAGAGAAATACAAAATAAACCCATCACATCACTAATATTTAACCCCCAAAGCTTCCAGCTCAACAGCTGATCCCACTGATGCTCTTTAAATGCATCTTTTTGAGTTCATCTCCTGCAGTGTGTTGACATGCTCTGTTTATGGGGGTCTCTCTGCATTTTGGCTCATAAAATATTTGCCATATTCCAGCCTATCATAGAATCATGGAAACACAGAATGGTTTGGGCTGGAAGGGACCTTAAAACTCATCCAGTTCCACCCCCTACCATGGGCAGGGACACCTTCCACCATCCCAGGCTGCTCCAAGCCCTGTCCAACTGGCCCTGGGCACTGCCAGGTCTGGGCAGCCACAGCTGCTCTGTGCCAGGGCCCCACCACCCTCACAGGAAAGTTTTTCCTGAAATCCAATCCAAACCTGCTCTCTGTCAGTGTGAAGAATTCTCCTTTGTCCTGTTCTTGTACATGTTCTTGTAAAAAGTCCCCCTCCATCTTTAGTGTAGGATCCCTTCAGGATCTGGAAGGCCACTCAGGAAGACCTAATACCATTCAGGTCTCATTTTTATCACAAATACTCCTTCTCATTTCTGTGCAGTCATTCTGGGACCCTCCAAGGCACATTCTCTGAGACAAACACAGCACATTGTGACAGCAGCACATCTCCACAACCTTACAAGCAAGCCAAAAGTATTGCAAATTAACCCGGAATTCAGCTCTCTTGCAGAGTGCTAGACAGGCTCTGTACGAATAAAGAACACCCTATTTAAATAACTTCTCTTTCTGTGCTGCTTGTTCCTTTATGCATTTCCCCTTTTGCCTCTTGGTAGTTCTGTGAGGAGATGTCACCCTGTGCCTTGCTGTGTTCTGCCTGATTCCCCTTGCCTGGGAGTAAAGCCTGACACAGGTTTGCTATTCTGGGTCACCAAAATCAGTGTCACCTCCAGGAGCACAGCTCTTGTCAGGGCTTAGCTCTGAGCACTGCTCTGCAGAGGTGGTGTTGGAACAGCAGGGTTAACAGAGACAGGGAACTCTGCTGGGCTTGGAGCAAAGGCACAGGAATATGGTAAATTCAGAGGAAATACTGGAAACCAGCTGAGAAACGTGAAAGCTTTGGGAAGCATGCAATGCTTGATCTTTGTTTGACATGAGGCTCTCCAGTGGCTGATGGGAACATGGAGGATTTCCCTTCCAGAGCCAGTAAGCTGAGAGCACAGAGCTGTTGAGGCTCTGTGCCTCAGAGGTTTAAAATTTAAATTATTATTATTATTAAATTTAAATTTAAAAGTTTGAGAACTTCACAGCTCTTTTGGAAACAGACAGCTCAGGATACCCCAAATACAGAGGCCTTGGAGCAGCATCCCCTTCTTTCCACCCCTTGCCAGGTGCCAGCACCAACCACACAATGCTTATTTCAGCCAAACCCTCACCCCCCACTGTGATGCTTTAATATGAAATCTTCTTTCTTGGGACCTTAAATACACTTCTATGGAATAATACAGACTGTGGAAGCAGCATCAGGAGTTTCTCTTTCAGGCCATGTAGATGGTCCCTGCTGGGACAGTCCTGGTCTGTGCCTTTCCAGCACTCAAGGAGGTGGAGTTCAGAACTTGTATTTTGAGAAAATTACTCAATTCCATGACTGTCAGGGATGGTATTGAAACTTCTGTGGATTTCCACAACAGATTGTTGATTTTCTAGCTGATTAAGTGCAGCCTAAACAGGTGTGTTTCCCCCACAACTTTGCTCTTTTCTCCCAGGTGTCTCAAGTGACATTGGGTAGATGAAATAACACAGCACAACCCAAGACCTGCTCCTTCCCAAAATCCTGTTTGTGCTGTTCCCTGACAAGTGTGACAAGCAGTGGCTGGAGACATCTCCCTAGGATGCCACCTCCAGCCAAATGCTTTTGGAGAGACCCTGCCAGGAGCAGATTGGGATCTGCTGGTTAACCCCAGGGGAAGTGGAGGTGTTTTTCCAGAGCCAGGGTACACCAGACTGGTGAAACTGGATTTTGCTGTGTGTGCCTCTTACCTGTCTGTGTGACACAGGAGATGAGAACAAAGCTCTAGGGCCAAACCCACAGGTAACAGCAGGATTTGCTATCATTCCATCACAGCAGAGAGCACTGGGGAATGAGCTATTAAACAGGATATCCCAAGATGAATATTTTCTCCTTCCTGGGAATATTCCTTGTAAGCAGTCCAAAGGATTATGTCTCCTTTTCAAAGAAGTCCTTTAATTTATATTCTGAGGTATGCACTCCCAATATTTAATTTACCCCAAGCTATGAAATTAAGCTTACCCAAAATTTCAGACTGGTTATTTATGTGATATATTCCACCACACAGTTGCTGGTTTAGCAGTGCAGTGAAACCTCGAGTGCAGGAGATGCTGGTGAGGGTCATGATTTTGCCTAAGCCTTTAATTTAGACAATAAAGGATCCACATGCTTTGAACCCCCACAAAGAAGATTTGAAGTAATCTTAACAAATTATTTGTAAAAGCCAGATTGTACCCCATTTTCCTGCAACTTCTCAATGCATCTCCCCAGGAGCTGCCAAAATAAGAGGGAGGAAAAATGGTCTCAGGCTGTGTCTTTGTGAGAAGCCGAATGCAGCAGCTGCAATCAGAACCCAGAGAGCAAACTCCTTGTGAGGAGTGTTTCCATTTTATTTTCCAGACCTCTGCCCATCTCAGATCTGATCCCCATCCACTGCTGTCCCAGTCTTGCATCACGTGGATCTCATTTCCCAGTGACAGCAGGGACCTTTACTGAGCTATGTTCACTATGTCCTGCCCCGCGTTCCAGGGAGGGCTCGCTGTCCACGCTGTGACCAGAGCACCCTGCTGCCTGTCCTGCACTCTGGTCAGCAACTGCCTGAGCTGCTGCTCCCCTCTCCAAGCACTGCAGCTGGGATAAGCTATACAAAAAGAATAAAAAGAGAAGTACCTATCCCAAGACAACTAGGACACTAGGGATTAAGCTGCTTTGATTACAGTCACTAAATAGACTTTGGTTTTTCATCTGAAATACCAAAAGGGATCTGTTGGAGACCCCTGAGTCCCTCAGGTACATTCATGCTACCCAGAATACAAGCTCTAAAAGGCTGCCACAGAAATCCAGGCCTCTGTAGCCTCATGAGAATATTTTTCCTATAAAGCTGCAAAACCGTGAGCAAAAAGCCTTGTATGATAACTCAGAGGTAGACACGCAGGGGAGGTTGCTGAAAAAGTCTTGGATATTTAGGAAGAATGATTCTTGTGTCAGAAAGCTTGTTCTCAGTCTGCTGGGCCTGGAAGCTGAGGTGCCTGGGGGGTGTCTTTCCCATCTCCCATGGGATGAATGGCCATGATTCGGAGCACCACCAAGCCATGGGATATTTATGTCGACTTCTTAGGCAGTTCTGTGGGGCTTGGTGGCTGTGGTTGGTCACTCTTGGTCTGGCCTGCAGGAGGGGGCCACGTGGTCTTCTGATGAAGGTGGCTGAAAAGGAGAAATATGCCTTAGGTAGTTTGGAAGGAGGACACAGAGGGTAATGTGAAGACAGCACTTGTTATTTAGGAAAGAAGAAGCAGCCACAGATCTTGCCTGGTTAGACTGTGCAGGCTGCCTGTTTTGTCTGAAAATGCTTTTCATAACCTTGAAATTATCATTTGCAAATGGGTACTTTGTACCTAAACAAAAAACCGTGCTGGCAGATCTTCAGGTTGAGTTAAGCTAAGAAAGCAGTAGGAGATATTTAGGTCTCAAAGTGCCCTTTCAGATAACTTTGGGAAATGGCTCTGTTAAATACAAGCAGTTTAAGAGGTTTCAGGGAAATTTAACAGTTTAAGGTCCAAACAAAGCCAAGTCATCCTGCTTTCCTTGTCTGGAGCTTCACAGCATCTCAATATCACAGCATAAAAAATTAACATATTCAGTGATGCTTTTTCCCTTACACAGAGTGCACTGTAAAAATGCTGGCTAGACAAGCCACAGAACCACAAATTCCCATCTGGCCTGAAGGAAAACCAGCATTTTATAAAGCAAAAGAGAAATCCAGGAATTCACACCGTGAAGGGTGGGAAGTCTCTTTCTGTCTAGGAATTTCACAGCATTTCTCTGTCATGGCCATCTGGAGGCCTCTCCTAGACTGTCTGATCAAAAGTCATCAAGCAACAGTTTTGGTTAAAAAACCCCAACAAAACTAACAGGAGTTTTTAGTATCTATGTTGTCCAAATTACAGACCACAGCAGTTTTGACACCTACTCCTTGTAATTTGGGATTCCTTCAGCAGGCAGGCACTGGTCCCTGTCCCATGGCAGAGCTGCAGATGGAAGCACAGAGCCAAGTGTTAGTGCAGAGAACATGCCCAATGCTGCTGCATTATGCTAAAGCACATTTAAATGGGGCAGGAGCTCAGAAAATGCTGACAGCACTCATAAGCCAGAGGTGCTCCTGAAAGGCTGCAATTATTTCCTTTGTGTCTTGTGCTTTGAGACAAAGCCAGTGCTGGGCTGTGGCCACACTCAGCTGGTGAATAGCATCAAAGGGCAAGGACTGGGCACCTGTTTGGGGCTGTGCATTCACCTGGACATGACACTGAGGATGTCAGACACGCATTTTGTGGGGGTACAGACAAGCAGGGTCAAATAATTGCCACCAAGAAATGTCTATGACTTATGGACCAGCTCAGAGTCCCAGACTGGGAAAGCCAATCCAGACTCCCATGGAGCTGGATGCCTGTTGCCTGGTTTGCTCACAGATGTGAGGAAAAGGGAGCATGGCTGGTTTTTACTCCAAGGAAACGGGAGGTGGTTGTTCCCTTCTGCTCAGCATTGCTGTAATGGTACCCGAATGGCAGAAGGAAAGTTTGGATGCTGGGTTTAAAGCTGTTGGGAAACTGGACAGGATCCAGCAAGGGAAGCCCCAGGCCTGCAGGGAGAAGCTGGGCAGGGCAGAGGGAGCTGGGCTTGTTTAGCCTGGCAAAGAGGAGGCCAGGAGGCAACTTCACAGCCCCCACTGCTACATCAGGGGTAATTAAAGGATGTGGAGCTGAGCTGTTTTTGGCAGTGCAGCCAGTGTAACTGGGGGCAGAGGCCACAGGCTGCCCCTGGGGGAGCTCAGGCTGGGTGCTGGGGAGATCTTTGTCACAGAGCAGTGAGGGAACACCATCCAGGAAGGCTGTGGATCTCCATCCTGGCTGGCTAAACCCCTGCTAAACTGCAGATCCCCTCTACTGGGATGGCCCTACCTGGAGCAGAAGATCTGATCTCCAGCAGTCCCTTTCAAGCAGCATTTCAGTGATTCTGTGAAACCCTCCTCCTGCCTGTCAGGGTTTTTCCCCTGGATAAACACCTTTCCTCTGGCCCTGGGCACAAGTCTTTGACTCCATACCCTGCGAGTCTGCATTGCAGATTCACAGATGAGTCACATGGATATAGGGTAATTACATCTCAGTGAGCATGAGAGAATCAGGGAGGCTCAACTGGTATGGAAAAATATGGAAGGTGCTGGAAACTGCCAATAAAACTGGCAGAGATCCCTGAGACTTGCTGGGATTCAGCTTTCTGCAGTTAATTTAGTGCTTACCGTCCTTGTTGGAGAGGATTGGTGCTAACAGTTCTTTAGCTTCTGATAGCAAAAGGTCAACAAGATCTGAAGGTGGAAGAGATGTGTCTGAGACTGCATCTGTTTTATCCTCTTCTGTTTCATGGTTGACGCTTATAAATACGGAAAGTGCCATCAATACTTCTATCAGAGAATGGGCATTGACAATCCTGGCCAGCCTCTCAGGAAGGATCTGCTACATAAATTCTGTGTGTTTGGGGGGTTGCATCTCCATCCCTCCTCATTCAAGTGTCTGTTAGACACACTTGCATTGCTTTGTTACAGAAAAATAGCAAAGTATTCTTTAGAATTTGTCAAAACCATTTCCCCTGCATTATATTAGAAATAACCAGCTTGGAAACTTAAAAACTGATTTCCATCCCTCTTAAAAACTGGCTTTTAAAGGGACTGGTCATTATCGATGGGACAGTGACTTTTCAATGATCTAGTCAGTTAAAAACACACAGAGAGTTGTGATACATTTATGCCCAAGTGATAGGAGATAGGCTCGGGTTGGAGGGGAGTCCAGAAGCCTGAGCTCTGTTTCTGCAGCCATTCATGCAGCTGAGAGTCTGGAGAGCTCTTTGCTTACACTCTGTCTGCTCTAACTGCTGATAAAAAAGGATGTGGTCCTGGAGCCAAAACCTGGTTTATGTTTGGAAAAGCAGGTGGGTCAAAACTCTGCTGCTCTGAAACAACATGCCTGGGGTCTCTGCTGACAAGAGCAATTCAACTCAAGCTGACTTTCAGCTACTCACTCCCAAAAAAAGCCTGAACAGAGGCCCAAGTCCCCCAGCACCAACCCACCAGCAGCCTCCAGATCATCTTTCTCCCATGGTTTCACTTCCAAAGTGAAAGTATGTTTAGAAACTCTGGGTAGGTTACGTGTGAGGCACCTTCCCCAGAGAAAGGTCAGAAAAGGACATTTCATGTTGCTGTTCACCATTCCCAGAAGCCATCTCCTACCTTTTCTCATCTGGTAAATGACTGTGTGTGCTCAGGACCTTGTAAATGTTCTGTCATGCAACAGAAAAAAAAAAAAGGGTTTCAAACTTGTAGGAATGAATAATTCCTGAGAACAAACCCCATGGGTTTTTCCTGATGATCAGATTTAATATGACAGTAATCAGCTTCTGCTTATTCATTGCCCTTGAAGCAAATATCTCAAGGCCTTTTGCAGCTCAGGCAGCATTCATGAATTTACAGACACATCTGAATTCTGCATTTTAATACCACTGCTAAAATACATGAAATGCAACACAAAAATCCTCTTCCAAGGAATTATTTTGCAGGCTGCCTTTCAGTGATCATGGCTGCCAGCAACCCCTAGCTCCTGGGCTGGACCTGCACGTGTAAGCTCTCATTACCATGCAATTCTCCAACACTACTGAGGGGTGGAGGAAAAATGAAGACATTTTGCTCCAGTGCTCAAAATCCTGTGATGTTTGACCCTGGGGTCAAGTGAGGTGTATCTCCAAAGTCTGACCCCAAACTGCACAGGCTCTAGCACATAGTGCTGAAGTTCTGGAGGCATTTAATTCTTCTGTCTCTGGAGCAGAGGACACAGCATCTACATTTCCTTTTGCTCCACTGTTTCTGCTTGATTTCAAGAGTTCTTGGGACAGGCCACCAGTAGCCATAGCAGAAACACTGACTACTAATGCTTCCCATGCTGGCCAGTTTATTAATTACACAGACTGGCGCTCCCAATATAGGGAATGAAGTGGAAAACCTGCCAAATGAAAGACTAAACTCTGAGATTTTGCAGGAAATCCAGGGGGAAAAGCTCTGGAAGAGCAAAGCCACTCTCCAGGTTCCTATTTATAGAGCTATAGCAAGGGAAGGTGAGCATGGATGATTTTGACAGCCTCAGCACAGGGAGCCAGGAAGAGCAGAGCCACCAGCAAAACCTGCACCACAGAGTTTGCATTGCTCCCAGGGGTATGAGGAGATCTGAGCTCATTCCCTGCTTCCTCCTAACCAACAGACAGTGACTTTCGGGTGAGAGAGGAAAAAAACCCCTCTTGCTTATGGAGCAGGAAGTTGATTGGACTTGCAAAAGCACCCTGAAGGAAAGAGGCCGTGGTGATGCTGCAGCAGTGGGCAGGTGCACACCTCACCTGCACAAACAGGAGCAGCTTCCTATTGCAGATCTCCAGGCGCTTCCGGGACACTTCAGATTTTCGTAGCTGGCCATCAGCCAGGGACAGCTGCCTCTTCAGCTCCAGGATGTCCTCCTGACACAGGGACACAGCAAGAGGAGAAAGGGGGTGGTGATGCTCCAGCCTTGGCTTTTGGAAACAACAGTTTGTGGCATTTGCTACGAGCAAAAGCAGCGTTGTTTGGGAAGGGACAGTGGAAGTTATGCAAATTATAACACAGATCCAGAAACTGTGTTGGCCTTGTGGTCCCACACAGCAAATGATCTATGTGCTATTTCATTTTCTCTTGTGTAAATAGAAGGAGGGTAACCTTAGTAGTGGCTGCCCCACCCCTGGAAGTGTCCAAGGCCAGGTTGGATGGGGCTTGGAACAACCTGGGATAGTGGAAGGAGTCCCTGCCCATGGCAGGGGGTTGGAATGAGATGAGCCTTATGATCTCTTCTGGCCCAAATCATTCCATGACTCTATGAACCCACAGAAGAAGAGTCTGAAGGGTTGTGGGTTTTTCCAGGGGGTTGCATTACCTCTATTTCAGAGACATGCTTTGCTTTTTTCCCTGCCAGCTGCATCTTCAGTTCTGCAATTTCAGCCTCCAGCAGGTGGATCACTTCCTCGTAGTCCTGCTCAGCACTGTGGGCCTGTCTCTGCACCACCTCGGCCATCTGCAGTTTGCTGTGCAGGCTCCTGTTCTCCGACAGGAACCCCAGCGCCTTCTGCAAGCACCAGGAAGTTCTGATGAGCACACCACGTCCCCCTCAGCTGCCAAACCCAGCCCCAAACCCACCCCAGCAGCCCAGAAATCCCTCCACTAACTTGGTTCAGCCTCTGAAGCTCATCCTCCATCGACTTCTTGCTGCTCTCCACTTCTCTCAGGAGAGACTGTGGGAAATATTTTCACCAGATTAGAAGCAACAAATGACAGGACATTTTCTAGAATGCCCCCACCCACCAGAATATTATTTTACAGAAGTTCTGTATACTTTGTCCCCCCACAGGGAGAGTTTTTAGAGCTGTGACCTGAAGAATTCCACCTGGATACAGCTGAGGTGCTCACAGCCAGGTGAGGCTGAGAGGACAGGTGCTGCTTCTGTTAATCACACACTGGAATTCTTAATGAGAGCTGCTTTTTAAATCTGTTAACTCCCTGCTGAGAAGGGCCTGCATGCTTTGAGTACAAAGAAGTTTTCCTTTGAGGTTGAGAGCGAGAAAGAGGCAATTAAGGAGAGTGGAGGGTGAGAGGCTCCTGTGTGACGAGGAATGCACAGAATGCAAACTGGTGACTTCTCCAGAGGGACACGCCACCCCATTACCCCTACAGAGAGCTACAGCACAACACCCCAGCCAAGAAATCTGCTCTGAACCTTCAGCCTGCGGACTTCGTGCCGCAGATCCCTCATCTCCAGCTGCAGCTGCTCCAGGTCCTCGCTGCCATTGCTGTTGAGAGAGTCAAAGGTCTGCAAGGAGAGGGACAGACTCATCACACATTGAATCAAAATCGCCTAAAAAAGGAGTCAGCATTTTTATGCAATAGATCAAAAGGCACATTAAATAATTCAGCTCCAGCATGGTTCATTTTGCCCCACAGAATTTCACTCTCTGATTCCCATCATTGCTGATATGGCTGAGCTAGAGTGAATTTTCACTTTGTGAACCAAATGAAATTACTTAGAATTGATTAATTATGGCTATTTCTCCTTCTGCATAACTGCCAGGCTGCTTCCTCATATTATCCCATAGATACTCTTATTTCCTTATTAAAAATGAGAAGTTTGAGGTATTTTATAGAATTTTCTATTTAAAAAATGATTAATTAATAGTTCTGCTTTGTCTTTCTAACTGTAGAACAACCAGAAAATTGTAATTTAGCTTTTCCCATCTCAGAATTCCATGGATTTCATGTAGAAGATCCATGGATTCAATGTAGCAGAGCTTTGGGGTGACTGACCAGGGAGTGAAAAGCTGATGTATCCAGCAAATTGGCCACTTCATGCTGAGTGAAGAGCACAGAGCTGGAATCCAGACCAGCCTCGTCCAGCTCCTCCTGCATCAGATCCCTGAGTGCTTGGAGAACATCTGTGAGAAACAAGCAGTTTTTACCAGGCTAAAAGAGAAAATTGCTGTGGGTTAGGAGAAAATGCCACTGATTTTGGGGCCATCCACTGGTGCCAAGCAGAGTTTAGAGATGCCAGACAGGTTTCCCTAATAATCCTGGGTTTGTCAGCAATCCCATCAAGCTTAAATGAGTTGTTGACAGCCTTTATTAGACTCCTGTTCCTTATCCAACTGAAAAAATGACATTTTTAACACCCAGAAAACCCCAGATATTTTCACAGGGGAGTTTTCACGACTGTGGTTCTGAAAGTTTTAAAATTTTAAGCTAAACCCACATTTCCCTGAAAAAAGGCACCTGCTGCCATTTCTCACATTGCTGATATAAACAAAAACACAACTCAGTGAGTTCAGTACTTAGAAAAAGTGTTAGATTTACAAGTTTGAAAATCCACATTAATTCTGCTTTCAGACATGAAGGAAGGCACAGCAGAAGGGGCTGTGTGGGACAGGTGGGGACCATCAGGGAGGTGGCACCAGGGTCCCAGAGCTTCCAGTCACAGAATCACAGAAACATGGAATGGTTTGGGCACAAAGGGACCATAAAGATGATTTTATTCCATCCCACCCCCTGCCATGGGCAGGGACACCTCCCACTGTCCCAGGTGGCTCCATACCCTGTTCAACCTGGCCTTGGGCACTGCCAGGGATGCAGGGGCAGCCACAGCTGCTCTGGGCACCCTGTGCCAGGGCCTGCCCACCCTCACAGGGAACAATTCCTAATTCCCAATAATTCCATCCCTGCCCTCTGGCAGTGGGAAGCCATTCCCTGTGTCCTGTCCCTCCATCCCTTGTCCCCAGTCCCTCTGCAGCTCTCCTGGAGCCCCTTCAGGCCCTGCAAGGGGCTCTGAGATCTTCCCCAAGCTGGAGGAGGCAGCTCAGCAGGTGGGGTCTCACCTGAGGGAGCAGAATCCCCCCTCCTGCTGCCCCTACCAGGGCTCAGCCCAGCCCAGGGGGGTTTCTGGGTGCTCCCAGCCAGGGCATGTCCAGCTCTCATCCTCCAACATCCCAAATCCTCCCTCAGGGCTGCTTTCCATCCCTTCTCTACCCAGCCTGGATTTGTGCTTGCGGCTGCCCTGATCCAGGTGCAGAACATGCACTTGGCTTTGGTGAACTTCATGAGGTTCACAGGGTCCCACCTTGAAGCCTGTCCTGGATGGTCCCTGGGCTGCAGCAGGAGCCAGAGTCTCTCTGCAAAAGCAGCACATTTGCTAAATACCCCCAATCATCCTCATTTCTGTTTCCACAAATTACAACTCCAGTCACTCACAGGAGAGGGCCGTGGTTCTGTGTCCCATCCCTCCCTCTGCACAAAACATTGATCCAGATGCCTTGTGACTGTTCTCTCTGCTCAGGACATTGCTGATGGTTTTGGATTTTTGCTGAAAGCCTTCTGGGGAGCAGACCCTGTGGGCCAGCCGTGCTCTGGAAGGCCACAGAAAGCAGAACTGGCTTTCATTTTCTGTGTCTCCTCTGGCCAGCTCCTGCTAGGAAAGCTGGGATTTTAAGGAAAGTAAACCCTTGCACCAACTTTCTTTTAGTCTGATTTTACCAATGATAGGACAGTGGGAATGGCTTTAAACTGACAGAGAGTATGTTTCGATTAGATGTTAGGAATAAATTCTTCCCTGTGAGTGCAGTGAGGCCCTGGCACTGGTTTCAGAGTGAAGCTGTGGCTGATCCATCCCTGGAAGTGTCCTCTTGGACAGGGCTTGGAGCAGCCTGGGATAGTGGAAGGTGTCTGGTGGAATGAGATGAATTTTGAGGTCCCTTCCAACCCAACCCATTCCAGGATTCCATGATTCTACAGAATGCCTTCTTTTGTGTTTGTGACTTCCCCTCTTTATAGGCTCCATCCCTCCCCAGGCAGGTGTCTCCCCAGCCACTTCTGTCCCTTTTTCCCTTTTTAGCTGCCAGTGAAGCTGCACAGAAATGTCAGATCCCCCTGGGCAGAGCCCCTGCTCACCTCCATAGGCCACAGTCCCCTGCGAGTCCGTGGTCAGGCTTTGCCGGAGCTGCCTCTTCTTCTCCTCGGTCACATCCAGACCAAGGTACTGCAGAACCTGGAGCAGAAACAAGAGCCTTTAAAAAGAAAAATACTGGAAAAGCAATTCTTTGGGGTAAGCACTGGGAAGACACTTGGTGCTGGGTTTCTCCAGGCAGTATCTCTCAAAGGAACAGGCTTGGATTGGATTTGCAGTGTCTCCTTTGCTGCACAGGTACAGAAATGTCTGTTCCTGAACACAGGTTCACATCCCTCCAAGAACATTTTATCTGCAATCAGATTTGCAGCTCCGATGAGTTTTCAGGACTTTTATCAAAAGCCAGTGGAGTTTCAGCAAGTCTCAGCTGGCAAGAGCTCAGCCTCTCCTTTCTCTTACTGCTCAGAAATTGTGTTTGGGACCAGGAAGATAAAAGCTATTAACAGACTGTTTCTCATGGAGAGAGGAGACATTCAAACATTTTGCTCCTCCACTGCATGTTTTGCTCTCTCATTACTCCTGATGCCCTAACTTCTACAGATATTTATCAGCTCAACCTCAGGGCAGCACACAGAGGCAGAGAAGCCTGTGCAAGCCCCACTTCCCTGCTGGCAGCAGCAACTGAAAGCTTTTAAAACACAAAGTCGAGCTCAGCAGACTCTGGGAAAGAGCCTGAGTGAATCGCTCACCTGGGCCAGGCTGCACTCACAGCTCCTGCTCACGGCAGCTCCCGGAAATTCCCTGGGAAGGGGCTGGGGAGGGATCCTCGCTCACCTTCCAGCACCAGCACCGAGTCCCTGGGATCCCTGTGCTGTCCCGTTCCCACCTCCCGCTCCTCTGCCCACCCCCCCTGAGCAAGGCACTGCGGCAGGCTCCCTGACTTTGGGATGTTGGCCACCCCAAAGCCACCTCGGGTCGTGCCAGTCGGTGTCACCCCCCAGCTAACAGAGCTTTGAAAAGTGAAGCCAAGCGCTGCGCTCCTGCCAGCCGAGAGGAGCAGAGGTCTCTGTGCGAATGCCACTCCGGATCCGCTTCAGAATTCCGGGCTCAGAGAGCGGCTCCGCTGCGCTGCCGTCGGGGGGCAGCAGATGTTCGTCACATCGGGGCCTCCGTGGTGTCCCCGGCCCCGCACAAAGGGCTCTGTCCCCGCATCCCCCCTCAAACGCCGGAAGAACCCAAGGTGCCAGACTGGGACACGGCCCCCCAAGGCACCCTGTCCCTCCCCAGGGTCTCGGCGAGCAGGTGAGCAGCTCTGCTCCATGCCCGTGGAATGTGTTCTCCACAAACTGGTGGAAGAATCAGCGGTTCTGGATGGCTCCTCGATGAGATAACTCCTGTCTCAGCCTTCCCTCCCGCACACCAGGCTGCCTGAGGTCACCCTAGCAGTGACAGCAGCACCAAAAGTTTGGAGGGCACAACCTTAGCCAATGGCATGATGTTCAAGGGAGGTGCAGCTGCCAGGAAAAGACTTCTGGAGTTTCATGGAGCATCAAGAAATAGCCCAGATGAGCCAAGGGATGTTTAAATGCCCCTTTGGACACAGTCAGGATGTTTCACCCTCTTTACCTTCAGAGGCTGGACTCAACCTCCAGCAAGCTCAGCTGAAGCTGGACTATTTCCTGCACAGTGCACAAGGAGGAGACCTTGCTTTGGGGAGAGGCACCCTGCCACTCACCAGTTCCAGTTTTCCATCCTTGAGCCGGATATGGGGATCCAGGGCTACTTTAGGTTTGGTGCCTGAAGCTGCTTTGTAGTTAGAAGCTGAAGCGGGTGCTGAAAAATCAAAACCAAATATTAATGGGGAAGCATTTGGGTAGAGGTGTCTGCAAAGCAAAACTCAGATCTCTCCTTGCATGAAATATAAAATACATGCAGCAGAGCAAAAATCCAAGTCCAGGATTTACTAAAACCAGTTCTGGAAGGCTGAACTAGGTCTCTCTTGGAAAGATTGGATACGTGGGGAAATCCTTCTGAAACTGGGCTTCTGCATGGTTTAAAGTGAGATGTTTCATCCAGGGACAAAAGACTGCAAAAAATTTCCAGCACTTTGGAAATCTCCAATCACTGAGTTTTGTGGAGTCTTGGAGTTATGGTGAAATGTGAGAAAAATGAATTAAAATCTGCCTGGTTTTTGTCTACTCTGATTAAACAAAACAGAAAGAATTCCTGACACCCATGGGAATGAACAGATTAAAAGTGATGTGGAAAAGCATCACTCTGAGATTTTTTTCCCTCCCCAAGACTGCAAAAAGCCTTGAACCCTTTTCCCCTCATCTCGGCAGGCAGGGTTTTGGGCAGAAACATGTGTTGTGAGGCAGGCACAGAGGCAGAGAGAGGCAGAGGCAGCAGCTGCTGAACTGGTGAAAAGCTGTCATGAGCTGGAGGACCCAGCTGCCAACAGCTGGCTCAGCATTGCCAGCACAGCTGAAAAGGTCCAGAGCACAGAAGTCCATTCCTGCCCCTCCATTCCTGGAGAGAACCCCACCTTTTCCATTATGATTAACCCTTGCCTGTAAGGAACCACAATACCCCCTGGGAAGAGGGCTGCAGGAGGAGTTACTGCTCCGGAAGAACCCAACCAGACTCCAGAAGGGTGCAGGGTGTCTGTGCTTGCCCCTGCCCACCCTCAAACCATCAGCCCAGTGACAAGGTTCCTTCTGGTGCCAGTCACGAGACTTGCCCAGGGAGCAATTCTTGTTGCTGCTTGGGTCTGGATAACATCACAGAGAGCCCTGTTTTGCCAAGTCCCACAGCTCCTCTAGAATCCCTGCAGCATTCCTCCCTCACCTCACCCTCCTGGCCATCGGGGCAGGGCCCAGGTGCCAGGAGAAGGCAGTGAGTAACAGAGGAGCTGCATAATCCTCCTAATCCAGGCCTCCATCTGCTCTGCTAAGGCCAGCAGCTGGGAAGCAGCAAGAGGCAGCAAATGGGTTTGCTGGATCAGCCACCAGCACTTCCCTCTCCAAGTTCAAGGGCAGAGCCATTACCCTTGGAGCCATGGCTAATCAGGATTAGCTCCATGTGCCTTTGCTGTCAGCTCTGGACACAGCCATATCCAGGGCATCCATCAGGCACCCAGAGAGAGGCACTGCCTGGCCCAGGCTCCCAGCCTGGCTGTTCTTTCAGAGCCACTTGTCTGTCTCCATGGATGACAACATTGACACAAAGCCTCCTTGGCATCCCACATTCAAATCCTGGAGTGAGCAAATCCCCAGCTAAGTCAGGCCCTGGGTGGGTCACTGCTGGTACTGGGTTGCTCTGTCCCCATCACCAGGACTGGCTGTCCGTGGTGGCCACCTGAGAGTGTCCCTGGCATCTGCAGGGTGCTCAGGAAGGGAGGACAGAGCTCATCCCCATCCCAGGGCCTCTCCAGGGCAGCATGGAAGGCAGAGCTGAAGCTGCTGAGCTTGCCCAAGGTGAGCCAGGCATCCCTGGGAGCAGCTGCTCCATCTCCTGCTGGTCCCAGGGATGGACTAAACACAGTTTAGCTCCAGGGCTTGCTCTCAGCCTTCCAGAGGGGAATTGCAGCAAGACACAGGGATTTGTTAGCAGAGCCAATGTCCCAGGGAAGGAAGGGCTGTTGGATTTGAGGCTGCAAGAATGGTGGGCAGCACTTGTTCAGGATTTGTTGGGTAAGTCCATCTTTCCCTCAGGGCAGCAGTAACCTTCCTGTCACAGGGGTATGGGGTACCCTGGTGGAGGTTGTCTCCCTGGGCTCTGGGGATTATTGAGGTTTCCTCAAGAGCATTAAGGGATTTGGGAAGCTGCAGGGTGATTCAGGTTCACCCCGCATTGCTGCCACACTGTTGGATGAACAGAGTGGTTCTCTCCACAAAAGGTAAGAGCTCAGGAGACCCAGAGCATAAAGATGAAACACAGAATGGAAAATAAGCAAAAACTGAAGCTTGGATGTAGAAAGAAATCTGATTTATTTAACATCTCTAAGCCATTTCCCAGTTTGGCCAATTGAGGGCATCCTCAAAGCCTGTTCAGAGCCCAGGGTTGCTGTGTACATCCCAACTCTCTGCCTGACTGCTTTTATGCTGTGTGTCCAAAACCTCCCATTCCCCCCAGAAGGGAATGTGGCCTGTGGAGATCCTGCTGCATGTCTGAGGTGGGCAAAGCCACTGCTGCAAGTGAGCCACAGACTGAGAGTGGAGGAATTTGTTTCTTGAATACCTCAGTCCTCAAATGCCTTAGTAAAGAGTTTTGCTACTATGGGCAAACATGGATCTAATTACTACTGACTGAGTAAACCAAGCTGCTGCCTGCCCTCCCTCTGAGCAGGCTGAGTGTCACTATCACCCCATTAAATTCCACTCCAGCAGTATAAACACTGATAAAAAAATGTGGTGATAGGACAAGAGGAATGGCTTTACACTGCCAGAGGGCAGGGATGGATGGGATATTGGGAATTAGGAATTGTTCCCTGGGAGGGTGGGCAGGCCCTGGCACAGGGTGCCCAGAGCAGCTGTGGCTGCCCCTGCCTGGAATTGTTCCAGGCCAGGTTGGATGGGGCTTGGAGCAGCCTGGGACAGTGGAAGGTGTCCCAGCCATGGCAGGGGGTGGGCTGGGCTGGGCTTTAACGTCCCTTCCAAGGCAATCCATTCTGTGATTCTGTGATTCTGTGATTCTGTAATTTCCTCAGCTCTGAGGAGCCACAGCTGTTTGTCACCCACACAAAGGGAATGGTTGAGCAGGACTCACCTGAGACTGTGAGCTCTGGTGGGCAAATGTCCGGAGACAAAGAAGGCACAGGAAAAGGATTTTCACGTCTATTCTAGAAAAACAAGACAAAATGGCACAGACAGTTGCTAAGGAGAATCTGTTGGTGTAAATAATGAGCAGGAGATCGAGTTCAAGGCAAAGCCATGAGGGCACTGCATCCATCCTTTGTGTAGGTGGGCCTAAAGAGATTCCAGGGGTTTCTCTGGGAGGACCTGGCACAGGCTAAGCCACCCCAAAACCTCTGGTCACACACAAACATTTCTGTCCTTTCTGTAACTGTGCTTGAGTGCTGGGGCTGGTTTTGGCCTTGCCTGGTTTCCCTTCAGAGGTTCTCCCTTCAGCTCTGCATCCAATCCGGCAGGGAGGTCCCAAGTCTGGCCACAGCCAGGTGTAATATTTAGCCCAAACCCATAATTATCCCAGTGAGCAGGGCAGGAAGCTGAGATCAGTTCACACCCTTTTTTGTGTGCTATGTCATGGCTGAAAGCACAAGGAAGAGGGAAAAATAATCCAAGGGTGAGCACCACCAAGAGAGCTGTGACACAGCTGGGGACTTGGGTGCCAAGAGGGCACAGGACTGGTGTGAGGACATACAGACAGGCAG
>NW_005054383.1:1417542-1418077 GCF_000277835.1 Geospiza fortis
CCCTGGTGTGGAAGTCCAGACCTCATTAGAAGTTCCATCTTTCAGCAGCAAAGTGAGGAAAGGAGCCATTTCAGTCCAGCCAGTGGTGGGATTTCATACAAGTGCACAGCATCCCCCGAGCTGGGGGTGAGGGGTCCAACCACAGCACCCAGCCACAGCTCCAGGGGCTCTGGGGCCTTTCTAGGGCACATCTCCAGCCTGGTGCACCCAAAGGCAGCACACAGGTGACATTCCCGAGTCTGTGTCCCCACAGCTCTGGAAAGCAAGGTGTGTTGTGAATGGTCTTGTATGAAAAGAACATCCAGCCAGCCCCTTTTGAAGGAAATTTGTGTGGAAGAGGGCAGAAAGGACACCCAGCATGGCACCTGTCCAGGAGGGGAGTGACAAATGCACAGAATGGAGCTGCAGACCCTGAGGGTTGTGTGGTTAAACCCTGTCCAGCCATTCACAGCTTGAGCACTTCTCTGCAAACACAAAGTGGAGCTTGGCTTTGCAACAGGAATGAGCCTGGCTTTTCATTAGAGTAGTCAGGAGC
>NW_005054383.1:1418306-1428295 GCF_000277835.1 Geospiza fortis
GGAATGCTGGGGATTCATCCTCATCAGAGGGCTTGAAGAATAAAGAGTTGTGCCTGCCTTTGGCTAGGAGCCTAGATCAAACCGACTCCAGAGATCCCTTCCAGCCCTATGACTGGTGCTGAATGAGATGCAGGTTGCTATCCACAGAAGGGCTTTGTTTTTTTTTTTTAAACCTGAGACTCTTGAAACAGGTCTGAATGCAGGCCCTGGAGATGAAACTCCCGTCATTACCTCCACAGATCCATCTCTGTCTCAAACCCAAGAGAGAAGAGATTATTTCAGATTTAAAACATCTGCCTGCAGGTAAATACATCAACAGCACAGACTTCCCACTGGATTTCCAGAAGTATTATAAGGGACTCCCTAAAGAAGAGTTCTCTGATCAAGGAAAGATCCCAGGATTGGTATCTGTCTCCAGGATTGGTATCATATCCCTTTAGAGATGAATTTCCACCTACCTCTGGGGACCTCACGTGGACCTTCAGCCTGCAGGAGCTCAGGCCATTTCCCACAGCCTTTGGAGGTGGGGATGGGCTGTTGCTGTGCACTGACAGGCCAGGATGTAACCGTCCCCTCCCAGGGATAAAGGCCACTTCTGTGCTTCCCTCGTGTCTTCAACAAACAGCAAACACACAACATCTTATTAACCAAACAAAAGGCACAAATTTGTAGAGCTCCCGTGCTTGTGGTTCTGTCTCCAGGATAACCTCACCTAAGCCTGAGCAGCCTGCACCAGTGCAGCTGGATCTCCACCAGCTGCATTCCATTGAATCATGGAATGGTTAAGGTTGGGAAAGACCCCTCAGATCATTGAGTTCCACCATTTCCTGGGTACTGCTAAGGCCACCACTGACCCATGTCCCCAGGTGCCACATCTCCATGGCTTTTGAACACTTCTGGGTGATTCCACCACTCCCCTGGGCAGCCTGTGCCAAGGGCTTTACAACCCTTTCCATGAAGAAGTTTTTCCTAATATCCAATCTAAACATCCCCTGGCACTACTTGAGGCTGTTTCCTCTTGTCCTGTCCCTTGTTAATTGGGAAAAAAGCCCAATCCCCACCTGGCTCCACCCTCTTGTACAGATCCATAAGGTCTCTCCTGAGTCTCCTTTTTTTCCCTTTTTTTAACTTCAGTTCTGTTTCAAAGCTCTGCTGGGCAGTGATAGGAGATACTCATGAGGCCCAGAAGTTTGGGAAGGTCTGGATTACACTTCAGGATGATCCATGCCTTCAAGATTTCCTGATGTGACCACCTTAAAGAATCATTTAGGGCTAATAGTGCCCTTGAAGCCAAACCTTGGTATGAAGTGCTCTGCCTAAGACTCAGCAGCCCCTGATGATGACAGGAAACACTTTCTATGCCTACCTGAATTTGGCTTTTTCAATTATTTTTCTGGCCTCCTCGTGTGTGCTGCCCACCAGAGAATCTCTGTTGATAGCAATGAGTTGGTCTCCAGGTCGGAGCCGACCATCCTAAACAAACAGGGAGAAAGACACAGCATTGAGAAGGGACATCTCTGCCCAAAGCCTTCTCCTGCAACACAAATCCTCATTAGTCCATGCAATTATGCATCTACTCCTAGAAAAGCTGCTTCAGAACAGCCACAGCCTCTAGGAAAGGTGCCCATGGCAGAGCTCCTGAGGGTCTCCACACCAACTTACTTTGTAACAGTCCCCATCTGGCAAAAGCTCTTGGACATAAATCATGGGCCCGTCAGGCCTGTTGGATCCACCACTGATTGTCAGCCCCAAGCCAGAGGAGTTTGCTACAGAAATGCTCTGGATTCCTGAGTCAATGGAGTAGCTGCAAGGGAGAGAAGTCAGCAGGTGACTCAAGGTGATCTGGGTTATCTTCTCCTATCACTGAACAAACTGCACGGATTTATTTCCATGTGTGATCCTTCTACCTTCTCCCAGCCTTTTATTTGCATCCTTTCTTCCACCCACTGTTGGAAAGGGGAAGTGAGGCCTCCTGTTCTTTGGCAGACATTGTTCAGTGTTGTTAAAGTGACTACTTCCCCTAATCCCCAATAGGGGAATACTTGTTTAGAGAAGAAACTAAAGATTTAACCGGAATATATTTGGCATTTCTGGTTTTATAGCCAAAAGCACACAAATGATCAACATGTTGTTGCTTGAATCCAACTAAATCACCAGACAGCAATTTACAGATGGATCAGCTATCAAGCAGTTCTTAGGAAACATCAAAGTGAAAACAGCTGGGTGTGTCTTAACCAGGATTTGGACCCAAAATCATGCAAGATGCCCTAAGAAATGGGCATCCTCTACAGCAACACCCACCACACTGTGAGCTGCTGCTGTGGCAGGTGGCTTTGTCAGGATGGAAAGGAGCAGCAAACAGGCTAGAGCCTTCCCTCCAAGAGCTGCTGGACAGGACTCAACAGGCCACCAAGGCCCAGGCACAGCAGTGGCTCTGTGCCAGCAGGGAGGTCTGGCAGTGGCAGAGTTGTGGGAGCAGAGATTTCACTGGGCTCCCATGGACAGCACTGGAACAGGGTGGGTTGGGGGTGGTGCATAAGGAGCAGCAAACCTTTTCCTCCAAATGGGATGGGTGCAGCTGGTGGGTGTAGCTGGCTTTTCTTTATTTCCACAGCAGCCACTGCCCAAAGAATCTGCACTGGCTCCTCATGTTACAACTTCAGACACAAGAGCAGCTGAGCATCCCATGCCCCACAGTGACACCAGCACAGGTTCCCAAGCAATGCCATCCCTGGTGGTCACACACCCCAGGGGAAGGGGTGCATGGGCCATAGTCTTATGAAAAAACATTGCTTAAAGGTGAACAGTCTTAGGGAAATGAAGTCATGAAATACAGCATTAAAATGCTATGTTCAACCCAGAATCTCAGGCACTGACTGTGGTGAGATTGCATTGCATCCAGCTCCCATTGCTCACTGGAGGGACAGGACCTCAGGTGATGCCACAATGAGAAGTCACAGCCTGGGGACAACCTGTGGTGAGCAGAAGGGGTGGCAGCCACATGCATGGAAAGACCTGTGGCCCAAATTACATCTCACAGCTGACCACCAATGCTCAGATGAAACCAGTGGTCTGTGATTCCAGGGGAGGACCTCTGGGGCCTGGCAGCTGCATGGAGACAAGCAGAACATGGCACAGCATGGCAATGAGGCCACCAAGGAGGAGGCCCCTCTAGTCTGAATGACCATTTTCCTGCCCACAGTGTAGGGGTTGGAATGAGATGATCTCAGGTTCCATCTCACCCAACCCATTCTGGATTCTACACCTCAGCCTGGAGGGGAATTAAGAGCACAGTGAGGATGGCTTGAACAAAGCAGCTGCCAAGTAGATGATCTGGTGTCTCCTCTGTGTGGGTCTCTCACTCCATGCAAGCAGCTTAAACCTCTGGTGCCAAATATTTGTCCTCTGCAAATCCCTAATAAGCTGGTATTTAGCAAGAGGATTTACTGGTTCTGCAGTGAGGGCTGATTCTCTTTACCAGTGCCTTGGCTTGTTTGTGCTGGCAAAGGAGGGGAGCTGGGAGCCCTGGGGACAAATGGTCCCCATTCCATGACTGTGAACAGCCTCCGAGCTGTCCCTCAGGAGAAGGGCCCTGGGGACGAGACTGCAGAAAAACCAGCTCAGCCTGTCCGAACCTCTGACCGTGCGGAATGTGCCAGGGCAGATGGCCACGTGGAAACACACTCTGGGAGATGCTCTGGCCACCAAAGGATGAGGTGACTGCAGGCTGATGACCCCAAAGCAAAGGGCATCAGGGATGTTTGCACGGAGAGGTGCTGGTGCTCTTGGAGCATGGGGCCAAAGTGCCAGGAGCAGGGCAATAGGAGACAAGCTCCAAAAACACCTCCTGAAAGCAGCACCAGCCTTGCAGGAACACTCTGCTCATGGTTTACAAGGTGATGTGCAGGGCCCTCTCAGCTGGCTGGAAACCATGGCCTCTCCCTGGGATTCAGAGGGGAGGAAGAGTGTGGAAACCCAGGGCACCAGGAATATTTCTCTGTCTGCTCTGGGATGCCCTGACCCCCAGGGCAGCACTGACTTTGACCCTCATCCATGGAGAAAGTTTCCCAGACTTCAAGCTAGACTGGAATCCACAAAAGTGTGAAATAGATTATAGAGAGCAGTGTAGGTGCATCACTTGGTGAGAAATTGAGGTTTGGGGATTTTTAGTATCTTGTGGATGGAAGCAAGATGGAGGGCACAGGGTGGTGTCCTGGGTTTCTTCTTCATGCTTCTTCTTCCTCCTTCTCCATAGGTTTGGGTGGCATTTTGTAATTGGGCAGAAAAGTCCCCATTGTGGGCTCTTAGGGATCAGTTATTGGGTTAAAAGGGAAAATAATCTAGGTGTCAGTTCTTAATTGGATAGTTTAGTCTTAAAAGACCTTGTAACAAGAGACTGTTGGCCATTTTGTGCCTTCTAATGAAAAGCTGCTGAACTCACAGTAATGAGACTGTTTTACTGATAAGAAATAATAAACACTTGAATTTGTGTCTCAAGTGCCTTCAATCCAGACTCAGAAAAACCAAGGACTGGTACACCCCCCGAAGAGGAGCTGCTGCATGGTGCAGACATATTCATTGTCTCAGCTGGGAACCTTTTCACCCCCATTGGAACAAACTTCCCAGGAACAGCCAAGATGCCACCACCACATCCAGAAGATGCTGTGGCCTCTGAACCGTTGTGGTGATAGAAGAGTAGAGAGGTCATAAGGATGAACAAAACTGTTCAACAAGCACTGTAATTCTGTACTGGGTGTATCCCTCTGACATTTGGTGGTGTCCTGCTGCCCGGGCTGGGGGGATGTGTACGTACTGTGCGTGAGGAGCGTGCGCCAGGCTCCCCAGGAAGGGGCCGTGCGAGTTGGCCGGGCTCAGCAGCAGCGGGCTCTGCGAGCGCGAGGACGAGCCCGAGGAGGTGCTCTCCAGATATCGACCTGAACACCAAAGGCACAGTCAGTCCAGGGCACACAGACACTCCAGCATCACCCTCCCCCCTGCTTTGCTGCTGGGAGATGATGCTGCACTCCTGGATTTTTGGGGGAAGCCACTTGGTGGTTAAAGACATCAGGATAGGGCTGAAGGAGGGGAAACATTCAGGCTGAACAATTCCAACGTGGGACTGCCACCCCTCTGCCAACCCTACACAACTCTGCCGTAGGGGAAGGGCCAGCAGCTGTCTGGTGGGATGCCAAGCTGTAGGGAGAGCTTTCTTCCCCAGGCACACAGGGCTTTTTGTGCTGGCATCTTGGTTAGGTCAACCTTGTTGCACCTCATTGTCCATTTCCCATTTGCGAATGAAAAATAAAATAATGATCTTTAAATGAATTATTGCTGAAATGCCTTGAAATCCAGAGCAAAAATGTATAGCTGCATTTACTGATGGAGTCACCTGCCCAGCACATGAGTTAGGCAGAATCTGGGGATCAGGGCAGTGGCTATGACCCAATTCAAGCCTCCCTTGATCACCCCGTAGCAGCATTGGCCACGCTCTTGCATGCACCAAGGGTCTGCAATAAGGACAAGCTTTCTTCAAACCTCCACCCCAACACCTACTCAAATCCAACCACAGCCCCTTCAGAATGACACTGGGATAAAGGAAACTCTCTCAGCAGAGAGAGGGGCTTTGAGTTCCCTGCTGAGCTACTCACTGCCACCGTGCAGGACCGGCGAGCTCCGCGCTGAGCCCGTGTTGCTCTGGGAGCCAAACTTCTCCAGCAGCTCAGAGAACTCTCTCCTGCAAACAAAACCATGGTGCAGTCAGCTGCTGCTCAGAACTCCCCCCACATGATTATATGGCAAGAGAGCCCCGATGGCAGGGACTGGGTACCAAGGCAGCAGGGCTGGTGCTCTCCAGCTGTGGGAGCAGACAAAGCTTCCTCCTGCACAAGGGGAACACCCTGCTTTCAAGAGGTTGTGCAAGGCTTCAGGTCTATAATCAATCTCATGGCAGTGCAGCTTTTCTGTGATGGGCTGGAGCTCCAGAGTGCTCCTTCCCTGCCCTGGAGTGTGTACAGGGCAAGAGGAGCTGGGAAGGGGCATATTCTTAAAGATCTTTTCCAATCTTAATGATCCTATGATTCTGTGGATAGGTTCTGTACTGAGAACTGTCATTCCTGAGAGAGGGCAGATGAACACTGGAGCCCTGCCTTGCATCCTGCCTTGCACCCCACCTCATGGACCCTCCTGGGAATGTTTTCACCCAACTATAAGGCTCAAAAGTTTTGCAAACACACCACACAAATTAAACCCTGCCAGAAGGAGATGTAACTGTGCAAACATAACCCAAAAATTCTTGGCCTATTTGTGACTCCTTCTAGGACAGTTAAATACAGGTTATTCTGTTTTTCCTCCTCTTTTCCTGGACAGAAAGCAGATCCTGTAACTCTTGCTGGAGTAAAGAGGGAGATGGCTTTTGGGGCACCTGCAGAAGCATCAGCCCACTCTCCCAACCCATCCATGATGATGCTCTCCATGAACATCACAAGCTATACCCTTGCAGTATGACACCTCCACAAAGATCTGCATGCAGTCTCATCCCCAAAATCCCCTGGAAAGTGATCTCCATGCCCAGGCACCAGATGCTCTGTTCCAGGTTGAGTTTGACCACTGTGTGTTGAGCCCTTGATGAGCTGGAACTCCCTTTACACCACAGTGATTTTCTTCATGCCCTTTTTTGCGCTTTTGAACTCCATTAAGAACTACCATTGTCCACATTTACCAGCTCCTGCCTCATTTCTGTAACCTTTCTTTGAGCTGCTGTGAGCCCCTCACATCCTTGCAGATGAGGAGGCATGGAAAGGAATCACATCTTCCTCATGCTCGTGTTCAGCAGCCTTCTGATCCAGCCCTGCCACGCTGCTCTCGTGCTGTCCCTCTGCAATGGGGGCTGTTCTCTCCCTCCATACCCCATCCCCACCTGAAGGATCTGACCTTTTGGCAGAGAGATCCTCAAGGATGACTAATTTCTTACACATGCCAGTTAATAAGCATCCAGGCAGTGGGGCAGACCCTGCAAATGTTGTTTCAGTGGCCACAGTAACACCATTAGATGTCGTCTTTGAAGGCAGGAGGGAATCCCCATGGGAAGGAGCCTTCCTGATGCCATAGCCCCAGGAAAAGCCTGGTTATGAGTGGCTCCCTCTCAGGCTTGACAGTCAGACAAGCTCAAGAGGTGAACCTGTAGGAACCCAGCCACAGCAAAGTTCCCTGAGCGAGGAGACTGCTGTGACACACTCGCAGACGCTGCGTCATCTGCGTTCCTCACCAGGACAGATGTTGGGTGTTATTGGCTAGATTAGAGTCAACAATATTAAATGATGAATGAATCATCAGCTCCTCAGGTTCCTGCTGGAAATGCTCTCAGTAATTTACATCTTCCCAGTCACAACCAGCTCATTAACAAACTTCAAAGACCAGCGCATGCCTTATCTAATATTGCCATCAAATTTATGCCTTATTCATTCCATTTAATGCTAATTTAAAACCCAAGTGTCACACAATGCTCAGTGACATGCCTTGGTGAATCCCAATATTTGCATCCATACTACTATTGTCTTTATCAACCAAACCCATGACCTTAAAAAAGGACCACGATTTTGTTCAGAAACCCCACGTCCCACGGAGCTCTTTTGGCTTTCACCTCTTGGGCACAAACTTCCTAGGAACAGCCAAGATGCCACCAGGACACCCAGAAGATGCTGTGACCTCCCAGTCATGGTGGTGATAAAACAGTAGGGGGGACATGAGGATGATCAAAACCATTCTCCAAGCACTGGAATTCCTTATTGGATCTACCCCTCAGACAGTGGCAGGCATTTTTGGTGGCCCTCCAAGGGACAGCTGTGTTGGGCCAGCCCTGCATGACCTGCACTTACTGTGCATGAGGAGAAGGCAGTTTCATAATGTAAGACACCAAAATATGTAAATTATTAGGAAAATTTCTCCACTGAAAGAATGTCAGGCACTGGAACAGGCTGCTCAGGGAAGTGGTGGAATCACTAGAAGTATTCAAAAACCATGTGGATGTGACACTTGAGGACATGGTTTAACTGGCCTTGGCAGTGGTAGGTTAAGGGTTGGACTCGAGGGCCTCAGAGGGTTTTCCAACCTAAATGATTCCACAAGCTCTGGGAAAGCAGAAGGACAAGTCAGCCCCTGGTTTGCTGATCCCTGAGCTGAGCCTTGGGTGGATCTCAGCAGAATTATTCCAGTTTCCCAGTAAAGCCTCTGTGTTTCTGCAGCTGATTCACACCAGTTTCACTGGCAGCTCACCCAGCCATGGCCTTACCCCTCCCTGACCCCTGCAGGGGCAGGTCCAACACGCTGCAATCTCACATATTATTCCCAGCGCTTACCAAGCCACCAGCACTAAGGTTTTGTTTTGGGCTGGGTATTTCTGTGGTCATCTATTGTTCCATTTTCCTCAGATAATAATCCAGCAGAGCACAGAGGAGGTTATAAACGCCAAACAATGGCTGAAATCCTCTTAGTCAATGCAAATGCAACTGGTGCAGCAGCTCTGTGACCCTGCAAACCCCGTCACCAACCCGTGCTGCCAAACTGTCATAAGTGAGGACATGCACGGGCTCAGAACTCCTTGTTGTTGTTTATTTTGTGTCCTGAAATTCATCCACAAAGGAGCTTTATCATTATTTTCTCAGGAGCCTGAATGAGCTGTGAGACTGGGTCCAGCCCAGGGACAATGTGACCAAATGCCACCGGCCCAGCTCCTGCTTTGTTGGTCACTCCTGCCAGCCCCAGTTCCACCAGGGACACAAACACATGACTAACTTGAGGCACACATTTATCCCAGCAGAAAGTAAAGCACTTTCTGGTGCCAGTCTCATGGGAATTAATTTTGTGCTCAGTGCTGTGTTTGGAGGAGCTGGACGCGGGCAGACAATGCCCAAACATTGCAGATTAATGAACGAGCACACTGAAGGAATGCCAGCAGGCCTTGCTTTGTGCTTTCAGACACCAAGAAGCTTCAGAAGATGTCTTTAATATTTAAAATTTGACCCTTACTAAAACATTGTGAATTGTCAGGTGCCTGCAGGACTAAAATGCCCAGCTTGATTAAAAAACAACAACCGTGGCGTTGTATGAGGTGGAAAGTTCATTTTAACAAGCCCTTCTCCAGTTTTTTTTCATTAGGATGCAAACATTTGAGGTCTGGAGGATGCTTGCAATAGAGCTTGGCCCTGGAGAGCCTCAGCCAGCCCCGGGGTGGGATGGGGGGTCTGCCAGCAGCAGCCAGCTCCAGGATGACTTTGCTACAGATTAAGCAACAGGGGGTCAATCTCCCTGCAGAAAATTGTTATTTTATCTCATAACGCCTCTTTGTCCTGCCCTTTTGTTCCTGGAAGAACAAAGGGTGAATCCTACATCAAAGGTTACACAGCGTCTGGAAACCTCAGCTCTGCACCACAGCTGGGGGAGAAAGTGGAGCCTGTGACATCAGAAATTACTGGTTTGTCTCAAAAAAAAAACAAACCTGCAGGTGAGTGGGAGCCATGAACCCAGAGCACTCCAAAAACGTCACAGATTTTCTCACACAGCTCCAGTGGAATTAGGGCACCCCCAGCCAGCCTGGAGCTGACACCCAGCTCTGTGGGGAGGTCACACCCTGGAGGGGAGAGATGGGGCATCCAGAGGGACCTGGACAGCCTGGAGAGGGGGAACCATGCAAAACTCATAAAGCACAACCCGTGCAAAACTCATAAAGCACAACAAGGCCAAGTGCCTGGGTCAGGGCAGTTCCAAGCCCCAGTCCAGGCTGGGCAGAGAAGGAATCACAGGCAGCCCTGGGGGAAGGATTTGGGGGGCTGGAGGGTGACAGCTGAACCTAGCCTGGCTGTGAGCACCCAGAGACCCCCCTGGGCTGGGCTGAGCCCTGCTATGGGCAGCAGGAGGGGGGGATTCTGCCCCTCAGGTGAGACCCCACCTGCTGAGCTGCCCCAGCCCTGGGGCCAACAGCAGCAGCACCCGGA
>NW_005054383.1:1428575-1435525 GCF_000277835.1 Geospiza fortis
CTGCCAGGGCAGGGGTGGGATGGGATGAGATTTGAGGCCCCCTCCAACCCAAACCATTCAATGCCTTCCCTCTCTGTGGGTGGGATGGAAGCAGTGCCAGGCACAGGTGCAGCTCACTGCTCTGGGACGGGCTGGCTGCTTTCCCCAAAGCCCAGCCTTTGTCCCTGGCACACCCAGGCTTGCTGGAGTCAGCCCTCCCTGCCAGCCCAGCACTGAATGCAGAGCCATGGGCTGAGCTGTCACTGTCACACACAGGGCTGGCAGGGCAGGAGGGACCATCCTGCATCTACACCAGGCCAGGCACCAGCTCCTGCCACAGCCCCTCTGCTGGGAGAAACAGGGTGGGCACAGTGACCTGGGAACTGATTCTGTCCCTTCACCTGGGCCTGGGGGCAGTTCTGGGCCCCTCACAAGGCACACATGGAGAGGGGTTGGAGGGGTCCAGGGAAGGGAACAGAGCTGGGAAGGGGCTGGAGCACCAGGAGGGGCTGAGGGAGCTGGGAAGGGGCTCAGCCTGGAGCAAAGGAGGCTCAGGGGGGACCTTGTGGCTCTGCACAGCTCCTGCCAGGAGGGGACAGCCGGGGGGGTCGGGCTCTGCTCCCAGGGAACAGGGACAGGACAAAGGGACACGGTCCCAAGCTGTGCCAGGGGGAGTCAGGTTGGACCCCAGGAGGAATTTCTCCATGGAAAGGGTGGTCAGGCCTTGGAAATGGCTGCCCAGAGCAGTGGTGGTGTCCCCACCCCTGGAGGTGTCCGAGGAACAGCTGGACAGGGCACGCTGTGCTCTGGGCTGGGAGATCAGTCAGAGGTTGGGCTCGAAGATCTTTTCCACCCTCAGAGATCCTGTGGGTCTGATCCTGCTCCATACTGCAGGGCACTCACAGAGAAGGAGCCTTTCCTTCCTGCTGCTCGTGTGAGCCCTGCTAATCCAGCAGCCCCTGTTCCTGGCATGCTGGGGAAGCATCTCCTGTGGGGACACAATGGATTTAATATTTGATCCCTCCAGGACCCAGAGGTGCAGCACAACCTGGCTCCTCCCAGTGATAAACCTGACAGACCAGGCCCATATCTGTGCAACACAGGGAAACAAGGAACTGTTGTGACTTTCAGGCTGAGAATGAATAAACAATAATTATGACTATGCAATAAAATTATCCTCATTAGCTGAAGGTGAGCACAGACGAAAATCAGATTTAAGCAGCACCTAAACCTGGTGAGTCCAGCTCCAAATCTGAATCCTCTGCTTCAAGCCCTGGCATTACTGCTGCTCTCTGCAGCCCAGCTGATGCGACAGGCCCCAAACATGCATCTGATACATGCCAGAGACTGAGTTCCATGAAAAGCACAGGTAATTTGGGCCTATAATTAACTCCAGAGACAAATAATAGCGTTTATGACTCAAATTCACCCGAGGGCAACCACAACAAAATGCTACTCAGCTGAGTCATTGGGAAAATTGGCAGGAGGGTTGGATCCAAACCCAGAGCCACGATGTTCCCTCCTCCAGCGTGCTCTGAGTGTTCTGGGTGAGGAAGGATCTGAAAATAAACTGAATTTTCTCTGCCCCGTGTCCTCCTCGGCTTGCAGGTCTCATGGGGTGCTTTGCTGGGCAGGGGGAAGGGGGGAAGCTGCCCACAGCTCATGGCTGGCACCTCCCCAAGCATCACCCCAGAGCTGATGGGCCCTTTCCACCAGGCTGGCTGCTCACCCTGCTCAAGGACAGACTTAACAGATAGCAGAGCATCCATGAAAGACAGAACTAAGTGGGGAAAAAAAACTGGAGAGCAGAAAAATCCTTCCCCATGTTCCCACAGCCCTTAATCCTGGAGATATGTATTCGTGTATTAAACAGTTTGCGAGATGATTATGTAAGTGAAATCTCTGCAAATCTTTTGGAAAAAGGAATAAATAAACTGATTACTTCTCCCCTCTCCCTCTGGCTAACCTTTTGCAGATTTAACAGATAACCAACAGTGAACGGAGGCCAAATAAATCGCTTAAAGTTCCGTTGCCCTGCCGGCCTGCCCCAGCTCCCCGCAGGGCTCCGGGGGGAGCGGGAGCCACGCCCGCTCCAGGAGCGCTGCAGGAAACATCTGCTGCAATTCGGGATGCTGGGAGCTGCAGGACAGCTGGGAACAGAGCACCGTGGGGGCAGAAAACCTCAGCTGGGGGCTGTGGCTGAGAAATCAAGTGTTTCAGGGCAAGCCGTGCTGCTGCTGGACACAGGGATGCCAGCAGGGATCCGTCCCTCCTGCTGGGAGGGTGTGAGATGCCACTGCCACTCTGCCCCACCAAGGGGACTGCTGTGATCCACAGCTGCATCCTGAGCATCCCCACTTGGAGCAGAGGATCCCTGCTGACCTACTTGCTTCACCCAGCACTTCCTCAGAGCTGCTGCAGGACTTGCACTCAGTGTAATAACAGGAGATGCCATTTCCCCTGGATGAGGGTGGCTAAAAGCAGCCCGTCATTAATAGCAAATAATTCTTCCAGCAGTGTATTGCTGTGTCAGAATTAGTCTCACGCCTGTCATTAGAGCACTCTCACTGCTGTGCCAAGGCAGGAAGGCTGCACAGCAGCTGATGGATAAGGAATGCATCCATCATTAATCATCCATCATCTCCTCACTAACGGGATCTGGGTGTGCTCAGCAGGGACTCTGGCCTGAGGCACCCAGGGGCAGAGCACAGCCTGCCCACAGCCACACTCTGCCAGATCCCTCCTCATTCCTCTGCTTCCTGCAGCACCTCCGCTTCCCCTGCTTCTGTCAAGGGAGAGGGTGTGCCAGCACATTGTGCCAGATCTCCTGTGGGATATCAGCAGAGACCCCACCAATCCATACCTGGCTTCCCACAGCTCTGCCCTCTCTCATCGTTGTCCCACACAGCTTAAACCCAGCCAAGACAAGACTGAACTCTTTCCTTCTCCTTCCAAACCCTCTGAGTCTCTCCAGAGAGAGCAAGGTTTTCTTCTCATCCTCCCTGTGAAGGAGGAAACCTCTGGGAAAGGAAGACCTTAACTCAATGTGTCTGATACATGCCAGATGCTCACCCATGCTCAAGGACAGGCTTAAAAGATAGCAGAGTATCAATAAAAGACAAAACTAAGTGGGAAAAAAAGAGTGGAGAGCAAAAAAATCCTTCTCCATGTTCCCAGAAAGGAAAGGGAAGATCCTGCTGTGCCCGCACATCCACATCCAGAGCTCTGTGCAGGATGTGCTGAAACACCACAGAGCAGAGCTGAGGGAGCTGTGCCACCCTACAGCCAAGATTGGAGCAGCCCTGGCTCCCCCTGGGGAAGCACCTGTGGAAATCTGCTCAGTGCTGGAACGTCCCACAGACATGGGGACCTCAGCCAGGCAGGGCTGGAGCTGGGAGCCACCAAGGGAAGCTTTGCTTCCTTCCATTACAGCTCCACTGAATTCCCACCAGTGCACAGTGACCAGAGACCCCTGGCCAGCTCTGCCTTCCCCATGGGCTTTGAGCCCCATTTGCGCCAAGGCTGTCCAGCTGTGGTGCCACCAGGTCCCTTCCCCGTGTCCCCTGACCTGGCATCGTCATCGCGGGCGATCAGGAGCCGCATGTGGCTGGTGGCTGACGCTGTCCTCAGGATGTCCACGGCCCTGGAACACAAGGACAGGTCAGTGCCAGCTCCCAGCAGTGCTCCCCTGGCCTCACCCTGCTCGCCCCACAGCTGGCACAGACCCCTGACCTGGGCAAACCCTGCCAGCAGCCGAGGCTTTGGCTGGATGCCCCATTCCCTGCCCTGGCAGTGAGGCCGAGGGCAGCCCAGCCATACTCTGGTTTTCCCACTTCTGGAGTCAGTAAGAAGTCCCTGACAGCAAAACCTAGAAGACAGCAGTGGTGGTGAGCAAATCCTCCTGCCCAGCCCATGGCAGGGGGCTGGAATGAGGTGCTCTTTAACATCCCTTCCAACCCACACCATTCCAGGATTCTGTAACTCCCAGCCTGGGGAAGCTTCCATCCCAGGGACAGCCATTTCTGGGTCAAAATTCAAATACCCCTGGCAGCCAGGGCAGCTGCTGGGAGCCAGGCACAGCCTCCCCCAGCCCCAGAGATGTTCTCATGGACAGCACCAAGCCCAGCTGCTCTGGGGCTTTGGCAGCAGGACCAGCTCCTCGTGCTGCTCCCAATCCAGCCTCGGCACCTGGTGCAGGAACGCAGGGCAGGCAATAGGACAGCACAGTGTTTCATGGGAAAGGAGAACCCCAAAGTGCTGGTGCTCCTGTGGAGCTGTGGAGGATTCTCCTGGTGGGAGCTGAGGGGCTGGGTCGTGGCTCCAGAAGGAGCTGGAGCTGCACTGTCAGGCTCAGGCACCAGCGATCTCCTGTGCTGGGAGCTGCAGCAGATGGAGCGGAGGTGCCAGGAGCTGTTTCCAACCCAGCTTTCTGGGGAAATGTCTGAGCATCTCAGATACAATTTGGGCTCTCTGGTCTATTATTAGATTGGATCTTTCTGTCTGATAATTTCTGAGCTGGCTCTTGGGAGCAGCACCCAGAATGATGCCCTGGCGTCCTCCACACAACCCACAGCTTAAGCCACGTCACAGAATCCCACAAAAGCAACAGGAATGGGACATTTCCACTTGGACATGGTACCTCTCGCTTGTAACCCCAATTAGGGACTCTCCATTGACCTCCAGGATCTGGTCCCCTGGCTGCAGGCGCCCTAGAAAACGAATGGATAGAAACAGTGGAAAATACAGCTTGGAGGGACTGGGAGAGGCTGGGCATTCCCCCTGTGCCCAGAGACAGGATGAAAAATGCATGGGCTGTTCTGGAGATGCTCGCCCGACCTGTTTTTCCAGGTGTCCATAAATGAATTTCTGCAACCGCCCAGAACAGCCCGTGCCAAGGTCCCAGCACTTCCTCTGCTCTAGGAAGTTGCAAAAGTAAATGCTAAAAACTGCAATAAAGCTTTTGCTTAATTCACTTTGAGGTCAAGTGGTTCAGTTTGAGGTCAGGTAGAAAACCATGAGAGGCACTTCCACCTGTTCTGGATTTATTTTCCTTTATTGGATGGAAAATGATGTAACAGCTGGGGGCAAAAAAAGATCTCTTTAGCTAAAGTTGTAAAAGGTGAGCTCTGCAGACCCCTAATACCTACTTAGTTGAATATATTCAGAATTAAATCAGTGACCCAGAGCAGAGCTGAGTTTACAAAAGGATCTCTGGTAATTTTGGGGTCTCAGGGAGGTGGGAAAGGACAGGAAAGTTCTTGTGTGGCAGAGATGGGTCAGGCTCTACACACACAAAGCAACAGAAGAGATGCTGAAGAGCCAGTCCAAGGCTGCTGTCAGATGTTACAACAACTGCCACACTAAAAAAATACCCCCAACCCCTGGAAAATCTCCAAGCAAGCACCCAAAATATCCAATAAGGGATGAAACAAATGTATGGAATAAATGCCCTCAGTCTGGGCTGTTCTCAGACCTCATGGCACTCTGCCTCGTGCTCCACTCACCATCTGCATAAGCGACACCCCCTGGAAGGATCCTCTTGACATAAACTCCATACTCTTCTCCAGTGAGCTCCTTGATGCCCCCGATGACCTTGATGCCTGCAGGAAGAGCACAGCCCATGGCACAAAGGCAGGAGAACCAGAGCTGGCACAGCCATGCCTGAGGGGTGCAGCCCCAACCCTGAATTCATGGAATCATGGAATGGTTTGGGTTGAAGGGGCCTGAAAGCCCATCCAGTCCCACCCCTGCCCTGGCAGGGACATTCCTCCATCCCAGGTCACTCCAAGCCCTGCCCAGCCTGGCCTTGGGCACTGCCAGGGATGCAGGGGCAGCCACAGCTGCTCTGGGCACCCTGTGCCAGGGCCTGCCCACCCTCCCAGGGAACAATTCCTAATTCCCAATATCCCATCCATCCCTGCCCTCTGGCAGTGGGAGCCATTCCCTGTGTCCTGTCCCTCCATCCCTTGTCCCCAGTCCCTCTGCAGCTCTCCTGGAGCCCCTTCAGGCCCTGGCAGGGGCTCTGAGGTGTCCCTGGAGCCTTCTCCTCTCCAGGTGAGCACCCCCAGCTCTGCCAGCCTGGCTCCATCCTTGGGGCATCTCCATGGGCTCCTTTGGACTCTCTTGGACTCTCTCCAGCAGCTCCAAGTTCATCACTGATGGGAAAGGATCTGCTCCTGCTGCAGATCAAATAAATCATTCCTGGTGCCAAGTGTTTCCCACAGGAGATTCCTTCCCTGGGCACACCTGGACATCCCCAGGGGTTGGGGACATCTCTGCTCCCCTGGCAGGCCCCAGCAGCCCCTCAGCCACCCCAGGAGTGGGCACTGGTGTCAGAGCTGGGCTGGGGCAGCAGCTGGGGCAGGAGCAGGGAGGGGACCCCAGTTCCATGTGGGACCCCCTGGGTGCCCTGCAGCACCTTGGCATGAGCTCCTGCTCCTCAGAGCCACCTTAGAACCACTTCAGTGCCACCTCAGAGCCACTTCAGAGCCACCTCAGAGCCACCTCAGAGCCACCTCAGAGCCACCACGGGCCTGTCCCTGTGCCCACCCTAAGCTGGCTGGCAGGAAAAGGCCCAAGAGACTTATTTATCCAGGGCTCATTAAGTCCTACTTGGAGGATCCAGGCTGTGGACAGAAGGATTAAAAAGCCTGGCTTTAATTAACAAATCTGTGCCCAGAGCCGTGGGTCGGGCATTTGGCTGCTGCTGCAGGGGGACAGCCTGGGGACAGGCAGTGCCACCAAGTCATCCTCGGCTGCTCAGGGGCTGCTCCGAGCCCTGGAAGGTCCTGGGCTGTGGGAACAGGGCCCAGCTGCTGCCCTAAAACCTGGGAACCCTGAAAACCGGGACAGAGGGGGATCCTGGGTGGGCATTTCTCAGGGCACAGCACCATTCCCATCCCTGCTTCCCTTCCTCTGGGAACCCAAGCTCTGCTCTCAGGCCCCTCACAGCTTTCATCTGCCTCCAGGGA
>NW_005054383.1:1435535-1437815 GCF_000277835.1 Geospiza fortis
TGTGTTTCCAGTCACCTTTAGATTAGATTAAATTAAAACGAAATTATTACAATTTCCCATAAAGACATTTCTATATGCAGCAATTGCTGCTTTTCCCAAGCTCCAAATCCCAGCCCTGTCTGAGTGCTGGAGTTTATTCCCTGGGCTTAATGCACTAACCAGGCCCTTGTGAGGAGCTGTGTTACTGCTGGAACAGGGAACTCACAGCAGAACACCTCAGGAATGGGCACTCATATTTTCTGATTTATAATATAATAATATTATATTATTATAATAATATCGTAATTTATATTTATAATTTTTCATATTTTTAATAGTGAAATATAAAAGAAATTCACACAAATTGGAAATATTACCCCCAAAAAAGTATCTCTAAGCAGCATGAGCCTCACCAAGGTGTGGGTCAGGTCAGGCACCTGGGCACAGAAGTGGGGAGGAGATGCTGCAGCCATGAAAGGTAAAACCTGCCCAAGGCAGGGGTGCTGAGCAGGACATTCCTCTGCTCCCTGTGGAGCCAGGGATCTCTGCTGGGCTGTGCAGACACCCCAGGGAACAGGGGCACCCCAGGGATGGGCCTGAGAAACCATGAGGGGTCCTGCAGAGGCAAAGCCCCATCGGTTCCCTGGATGGAGCAGAGCCTGAAGTCCAGCCCAAGGCTGGACATGACTGAGGAACTCATCCCACATCTTTCTTCACCCCTGACACAAAGGAATTAGGAATGATGAAGCAACATCAGACAAATAATGTGAAAATCTGCACCTTGCAGAGGCCCAGCCACAGCATCCCCCAGCAGCCCAGTGTGTGCTGAGATATCAAATCAATAATGACTCATTTCCCTTTTGTGTCTGCAAATCAATTGTAATAATGCCTTAATATAGCTGAGGTATCCCAAATCCTCCTTTATCCCCAACAATGTCAGGAGAAAATCCGATCTTGTTATTAAAATCACTGATTACTCACAGTATTGCTCCAGACACACTCAAACTTGGGTGGGGGAGGAAAAATCCCTGAGTTTTAACTCCCTTGTTGGGAAAGCAGCTGGATGCTGCTGGGCTCTGCCCAGTTCTCACACCCATCACCTCACCAAGAAGGTGCTCTGGGTGCCAGTCCTGCCCCAAAATCCACTGGAGAGTCCCCACTGGGGCAGAGAGGGGGAGGAAGAGGAGGAGGAGGGAGGGCTCAGCCCTTCCAGGGCTCAGACCACTTCAGGGGACAGCAGCTGCTGGATGGCAGCAAACCTGGACCATCCAGGGCTGTGGTGGCAGCATTCCTGGATGATAATTTTTTACATATTTTATAAACATTTACTTCAATCAGATTTCTATTTGGGACCCACTGTAGGTAAATAACGGCTCTTTAATTATCACAGCATCAAAGTCCCAGTATAATGCTTATTAAGTCATACTTAGGGCCAGATAATCTAGCCTATTTTGGATCCCTCTATTTAATCTTTCCTTTCTGGCAAAGGTCCTGGAGCTGATGCCCATGTCCCTGGTTTTTTCTCTTTTGCAGAACAAAGTTGGCCAGGAAAACTCCAGATGGACATAGAGGTAAGACTGACCAAGCCTGTGTTTTCTTTAGGTTCTTAACGATCTTATAAATTTCTCCAAGACCCTCAAACTCCTCTAATCCCACTCCCACTAATGCCAGAGTCACAGTTCTCAGGCTATAATCTCACCTGCTCCTGGATCCACACAGGTCAGGGGGTGTCCTGGCTAATCTGGTTGTTTAGTCCAACTGGGATCATCCTGACCCCACTGCCTGCCAGGCTGGGCACAGAGAGGGGCAGCCTGCTCCCTGCCTAAGCTGGCAATGTTCAATTACATTTCCCTTAATCCCTCTGTTGATCTTGCAGCCCCCGCCAGCTTTTTCTGTCTGGAGGAAGGGACAGATTGGAGGTGAATCACTCCCTGCCCTGTCCTAAGCAGATGAAGGTCAAGATAATGGGATCTCAGTGTTTCTGAGAAATGCTCCTTAATCAGCACTTCCCTTTGATGGCTATTCTTTAATTCGAGGTTCAGGTTAGAGGAGCTGCCAGGTAACCCCTTTGAACTTCTGCTGAGGTTCACATGTGGCTTTGCACCTAAAGCCACAGAGCAACAGACCCGCGGCCAAACGCTGACCTGGCAGCCAGCAGTGATGCTGCTCCCAAGGAACTGCTGGGATAACACCTCATCCTGCCTGGGAAACTGCTGGGATAGCCCTGCATCCCACCTGGGAAACTGCTGGGATAACCCTGCATCCCTCCTGAGAAACTGCTGGGATAACACCTGGGAAACT